>NW_022631062.1:10697982-11238141 GCF_010015895.1 Lontra canadensis | reverse complement strand
TACTATGTATAAAATATATATCTTAGTATATATGATATATGCTATATATTACTATGCATGATATATATAGTATATATTACTGTGTATAATACATGTACTTACATATACTTACACTATATATTACATATAGAACTTTACAATATACATACTATATATATGCACTCAAATATATGGCACGCATAGTTAAAAAGGGGGTGTTTTAATGTTGCGTTTTCCTTACCATTTATGTATTTACTTATTTTTAAGGCGTATTGATATATTTTAGAGAGGGACAGAAAGAGTGCGGGAGAGGGACACAGGGAGAGAATCTCTAGCAGACTCACACAGAGCCTGGGGCCCTACGTGGGGTTCAGTTCTCACGACCCTGAGATCATGACCTGAGCTGAAATCGAGTCGGACACCCCACTGACTGCCCTACCCAGCGCCCCGTGTTTTGTATGGTTGCAGCTTTCGATTACCGTGACAAAGCTCGTAGGGTGCGTGTGTGAGAAGTGACGGGCGGAGGTCTTGCCGGGAGCCGAGCTCCGGCCACGCGCGCCGTCTGTGACGTCAGAGGCAGGGAGACTTGGGGCTACTGTGGAGGACATGGACTGCGCGTCTGTTAGTTTTTCACGCATCCCTCGGGGCATGGTCTCCTGTGCATCTTGCATTGATGCTGCTGGCGGGAAGGTGCCCAGCGTTGGCGGTGAGGTAATCTGTATGCCACACTTTAGAAACAGATGCCTGTGTGTGACTTGGGGTCACCAACCTGCCACCTGTGTGTGACATGTCCAGGGGACGTCCCGTCCGCAGTGTCTCTCGGGTGCCCGGGCGCGGCCTCGCTCAGCAGGGCCCCCGATGCTCCTCTTCAGCTTGGATGCACTTGGACTTACCTCCGGATCTTCTGCGATGACCTCCCACCCCAGAGGCGGTCTCCTGAACATACCTGGTCCTGAGCACCCAGGAGGTGCCCAGGAAGAGCTTACACAGCTGTTGATGGGCTGGGGGGGAGGGGGGCCCTCGGAAGCTGCGCTCCCTGCGTGCGTGTTACTCCGTCCTTAATCGCATGGGCTACAGGCGGATCGGTCGTGCCGACCTCCACACGTCAGAGCCACAGAAGTCGGTTCCGTCGATGTATCCGTTCTGGGCACGCCCAGCCGCTGGGGCTGAGCAGTTGCCTCCTTCCTGCTCTTACCCTCCTGGATGCATTGCTGAATGTTCTGGCAAGATCCTGGGCTTGGAGGCAGACCCCTGAGCAGCACAGCTCAGGTCTTGTTTGAGGAACACCTTTTCCTGTCGGGTGCCGCACCTGCTTCTCCGTCGGGGGCTGTGAGTGCAGCCGCCCTGGGATGTCTGCGTTTCTACAAGGAGGTTAGCTGTGGATAAGCTGAGTCGGGGAAGGGTTCGCGGGTGTGGGGCCACCTCTGTGGGGCCTGCCCCCAACCAGCCTCATGCCCGAAACATGCTCCAGAGAAAATGGGAGCTTTTCAGCCTTCAAAGGGCACACCCGGGGTCTGGGAACGTGTCCCCAGACACATGCTTTGCAACCCATCCCAGTGGAGAGCTAAGTGGGCCGAGCCGGGCAGTGGGGACAAAGATATCCATTTGTGAGCTGTGAAAGGACACACACCACCCACCACCTTCCTTGAGGCCTTTGTGAAGAAACACAGCCCTGGGCATTTTTTCAAGCAGAAGTGATTATGGGTCATTGCGGGGGGTGGTTTACTAACTGCCTGTCCGTGAACAAACATTTTTATCGCATTTATTCTGCGTCACGTACTGCATGACTGACTCTAAAGCGTTGACAGTTGCCATTTCTCCCTTTACGTTTTCAGAAAAAAAAAAATATATATATATATATTTTTTTGAGCAGCATGAGATTTACAGAAGAATGCATTGGAAGTATGGAGAGCGTTTGTGTAGCTGCCTGCATTCCCCGACATCCCATGGTTAACATCTCGGGTGGATGCGGTGCATTTTGTTACCAGCGACTACTGATGCGGTTACATTGTTACCTGCTGAATTGTAGCATTTCCATGGAGCAGGAACAGCTATGGATACATTGTTCCAAGCCGAGCTGTAAGTTTCCACCCGCTCCCTCGGTGTTGTGCAAGAGCTACCAGATCAATAAAGACCCGCACCGACACGGAGAGTGTCACGGCCCCCCAGTTCCCCGCGCTCTGCCCTTCCTCATAGCAGGGGGAATTATCAGTCTGAAACGCACCTTGCTGGGTCTTCCCAGGGCTTAGCGCTCCTGCCCGGCCCATTTAAATAATTCAGCTGCATTCGGAAACTTGACTTATTCAAAATCGGACGCAAAGGCACGTGCACCCGTGGGTCTCCGTCTGTGTGGGGAGTCCCCGTCCTGCCCGCCGTTAGAGACGGAACCCCACAGTGGACTGAGAGGCGGGGTCAGGAGCGCGAACCCTCCTCGGCGAGAGGGCGTAATCGTATTTGCTGGGGCCATCATCTTGCATAAACGATGCCTATTTTTCTTCTCTTGCAGCAATTAGCACTTAATGAACTAGGGGAAGGCGGGTTAGTGAGCGGGGCTGCGGTGGCCGCACAGGCGGCGTCTGTCACCGGCTTCTGCGAGGTGCGCCTTCTTGCCCCGCGATGGGCTGGTGGGTGCGCGGCCTGTGCCTGCCTCACGGCTGCGTTTACGGCTGATGCTGCGGCCGGGGACTCTCTGCGACGCAACATTTAACCACCAGTCCACATGCGGCCTCACTGTCCTCCCACGTGACTGTTAACGACCCCGTCATAGGGGGTCTGATTCTGGGAATGGAAGGAAGATGCTCGCCGGGGGACGTGCCAAGTCCTGGGACCGAACCGTTTCCTGTCCTGCAAAAGTGGAATATGGGGCCTGGGGGCTGCAGACAAGGAAGGTTTGAGGGCTTGTCCTCGGCGGAAAGGCGAGAACACCCCGTCTGTTTTCACCGGCTCCCCCGTTGTCCCATGGGTGCATCTCTCTCCGCTTCCTGTTCCTCTCGGTAGGTTTGCTCTCAGCCCGGCCTGTGGGAAGGGGCCTTTCCTGGGAGCTGTCTTATGGCCGGGACATGAGGCGGGGACCCCGTTCAGGACGGAAAAGGGACTCACTTTCCAGAGCCGTGCGTCTCCCAGGAGCTACCGTCACCAACCTTGCCTGCGTGGACGACCTCCTGGATACGGGCCCACGTTGATTTGCTTCATGGGACTCGATTTGTCTGTTGTAACCAGTGCGTTCTCGTTGGTTGTGGGACGGGCTGCTTTGGGTGAAGGGAGCACCAGCCTGGATGCTAGTTTGGGGGCCTGCGCATAGGATTTGGGGGGCAGATGGTCTCCTGAGCCGGGTTAGGAAAGATTCCCAAGAGTCTGTGTGCACGGATCCCTCCAGACACGTCTGGGCAGCTCATGCTGGGGATGGAGGACCACGGAGACCCCCTGGCCAGGTTCGGGAGCAGCTCCGCATTCTGTGAGCCACCAGCGGGTCATTTCCTCGTCAAAATACGTGAATATCATGCCATGTCTGATACTAAATAAAGTTGTGCGCGTGACACAGCATCGCTGGTAGTGGACACTCTGGCTTATCTCTCCTTCCTCGACCTAAACGCTGCAGGAAGGTGTGGAAGGAGGTGTGGGGGATGCTGCATGCCTTTCCCCATGGCTGTGACCCTGGTCTTTTGTAACAGCATCTCCTGTCCCCTACCCCGTCCAGGCAGAACCACACAGCTCTGGGCAAGCATGACCGGGGAGTTTAACAGGGGCAGGCTCTGTGACAGTTTCGGGAAGGGCGGCCGTCTGTCCCTGTCGTGCTGCAGAGCCCCCTAGACGTTCTGCCTTCAAGGCATCGCCCGGCTTGCCGGGTGCAGAAGGGTGTTTGCCAAGAGTCCTAGGACGTTTGCAAAATCTCAGCCGATTGTGAGAATGCCATAGGTCGCTTTCTGCATGGGTCCCCCCTTCCCAGCCTGGAACCCGTGGCCAGAGTGCATAAAATTACAAAGTCACCCCGAGGTCTCAGAAACGTCCAGAGAGCATCACGTGGAGTCACAGACATGAGGTGGGTTTTCCTGGCCCTCCCACTGCCCTTGTGCACCTGGTTCTCCCCCTGAAATCGCTTTCTTCCGTTCCCCTCGGTGTTCCCAGGTGCCAGACGCAGCCGCCAAGCACCGCTCGCTATCTGAGTTTCTCCTCCTTCGCAGGAAGGATGAAACTCCTGCCCTAATGTGCGAGGCCGACAGAAAGCCCCTCAATTAGGGCTTGACAAATACGCGCGAGCGGTGTCCTGGCCCTGCAGGACCGGGGGGATCTCAGGTAGACACTCATGCGGCAAGGATCTTGCTTGCATTGATTAAAAGCGACTGCTAATAATGGAGAGAAAATGCTCACAGCCCCAAACCATGTGTCCCTGATTTCCAAAGGGTCAGGATCTCATTAATCTTCCCGTGTACTTACAGCCTCGTGCCACTTTACCTTTAAAAGGACACGGTTTGATGAAGGCGGAGGTAAGTTCCCTGCGCTCCGCGGCCGCCGCTGTCGCCCTAAGACACGGCAAGGAGGGAGGGAGTTGGTCTGCGGGGCCCCTTTGATGAAGAGAACATTGAATTTGGGATTTGCCACGATTTGGAAGCCAGGACGCGCGCACTGGAAATAATTTTCTTTCTTTCTTTCTTTTTTTTTTTTTTTTTGGAAACAGGTCTTTCGATAGCCGCGTTCATGAATGTCTGTCTGAATGCTCCACTTCCTTCGTTTTCTCAGTGCGAGCCTGGATGACGTTTTGCAATCGTGCTCCGGGTTCTGTGGGATCACGGGGCTGACTTTGGATGGCAGCCTCTTCTGTCTCAGGGTCTGAGGATGGGGTCTGCCCCACACACGTTGCCCTGCTGACCTGTTGACCACGAGCCTCGGAGGCTCAGCTCCAACCCTGGAGACTGTCTGAGCCTCGTGCACCCGGCGGTGGGTTCGAGAACGTGGGTGTGCAGTGCCCTTGGCTATAGCAGGAGCCCATCCAGTGCTGAATGGGGTGCCGAGTTCCCACCTGCCATGGGTTGGCTCCGTGTGGCGAGAGCCCGGCAGTTTCCAGGGCCAGGGACAGTCTCCACGGGTGTGGGTGGGAGCTTCTCCGTGCAACTCCGTAGCAGTTGGCTCCGTGGAGGGAGATCCGTCATGGAACCTCCGTTCCCCACACCGTAGTGCACCGATGCAGCTTCTGAGCTCTGGGCTGTGAGGGCTGTCCCAGAGGGCGGCCTCTGGCCTGTGGAGATCAGAGCGGGTGGATGCTGGCCTGCAGAGTGAGACCCCCATACAGGAAGGGATTGGAGTGTGGGCTCTGGGTTGGTGCCTTTGTCTCAGAAACACAGGACGATGTTCACGTCCAGGGATTGGCGAACGTCACTGCTCCCTCCAGGATCACCAAGCCCCCGATGTGTCCAAGCATCAGACACACGAGAATACAACAACGCAGTGGACACACCTTATTCCCCAAGGAGGACAGTCTCTGAGGAGGGTTTGGATCCCACTGTGCCTTCTCTAGGAGAGGACAGTCCTCACCCACTGACACCCCCCGTGAGCAGAAGAAATGACACAGTTTGTGCCAAGTGGCCCCTCTGTTGCTGCTGAGGGCAGCATGGGGTGGACATGGGGACAAAGATCTTTTTCTTCTTTTTTTTTTTCCTGTGGGCAGTCTGGGTACTTCCCTGCCTAAGTCCCCAAACAGAGGATGGAGGGACACATGGAATTGTGTCCCAGAATAGCTGAGAGCCTCCCGGGGCAGCTGGCTGCTGCAGGACACATGGGGGCCCTGGGAGGTCTCTGAGTCCGGAGATGGACAGAGCTAGAGAAGCTCATTCCCGCCACACAGACTTCTCCGACGGAGGACCTGGTCTGCGTGCTGGAACTCCTCTCCTGGACCTTTGCACCCGCTCCCTGAACCCACAAACCCAAGCTGGCGCACTCTGGTATCATCCCAGGGCCTGGGATGGAGCACGGCCTTCCCTGTGCGTGATCCCAGCAGCCCCTGTCTGCTCGCTGCCCCGCCTCCTCCTGCACGCCCCGCTTCCCGCGAGCCCTCACGTCCCCCGGATGCATCGAGGTGTTAAGAAAGCAACGACACGTGATTTCATTCAGAACCCACAGAGCAATAATAAGAAGGAAACTTGCAAAAAAGGGGGGGAGGGGGCTTGACAAACCGTGCCTGGGCCTTTTCACGTGCGTTACAGATTCTGAGCGGCGGCTGCACACGGCAAATGGGGAGAAGCGATCTTTGGTGTAATGTCCGTTCTACGGAGCTCGCGTGCCTGGGGGCTGTGAGTTATTGAGCTGTGCCGGTCATAGGACGGACCATTTACGATAAATCGTGGCAGCCACCCACGTTTCACAGTCAGACTATGTCGAGGGTTGGGGAAACCGGGTGGAACTTGGTTTACAACGTCCTCCGAGAACGAGCCCCCAGGACGGTGTAGGCGTGGACGGGAACGTATCCAGCCCCCGCGAGCCGGGAGCACCCACCGCGTGTGTATGAACAAAGCGATAAGCGGCACTGCGGGCTTCCATTTGTAACCGGGGGAGCTGGTCAGAGAGGGGGAGATTTATGGAGAGCTCCGTTGTGCACGGTGTTTGACCTGAGATACGTCCTTTGCTCCGTGCTGGGTGTTTGTGGAATCCCTACTTGAGCTGTGGGTGCAAAGTGTCTGGGGTAAGGGGGTCCAGACCCCTGGTGCCCTTTGCAGGGTCTCTAGAGGTCAGGCGGATGGTCTCCAGCCAATGGGTTGGGTGTCCCATTTGTACGATGGCTTGGCGATGCCTCTCCCACAAGCACGCGTGGCTTTGAGGAGAGGCTCTGGGTCATTCCTACAGACAGCCCTCGACGCCGTATGATGTGGGCTATTACGAGTCTCCGTAGGCCTCCAGCACCAGGAAGGAGAGTGCAGACTTGGTCTTTGGTGGTTCTGAGCCATCGATCTTTGTCTCCTTTCGCTGGAAAATCTGTGTGATGGTTAATTTTATGCAACATGGCTGGGCCAGTGTACCTAGATATTTGGTCAAAGCCCCGTCTAGATGTGTTGCAGTGAAGGTATTTTTTAGGATGGGATTAACGTTTAAATTGGCGGACTTTGAGGAAAGCAGGTGGCCCAGCGTCATGTGGGTGGGCCTTGTCCAATCAGTCGAAGGTGTGCGGAGGAAACACACTGACCTCCACGGAGGGACGGAAATTCTGCGTCCGTGTGGTCTCTGAGGTCTGGTGGAGCCTCGACCCTTCCTTGGGCCTCCACCTACTGGCCGGTCCTGCAGAACTGGGGCTCTCCAGCCTCCTATGAGCCAGTTCAATCAAATAAATCTGTGTCCCTGTCCACACCTTATTGTTCTGTGTTTTTGCAAAACTCTGACTCATGCATCCTGTCTGCCTGCATCGTTATGTCATCCCTCTGGGATGGGGCCGATGCTATGGGTTCCTGTACTGGAACAAAGGCGGGAGGGGCTCCTGTCACCCCCATCTCCAAGAGGAAGGCGTGCATGCTCAGAGAGGTCGCGTACCTGACGTGCAGACACGCAGCCAGGGGATGGCCCGGTTTGCATGTCCATCTGTGCCCCTCCGTCCTGTCCACCTAGCAGGGCTGCCTCCTGCTACCAACATGCAGGGCGGGGGAGCCCATTACAGGGAAAGGCACCCGTGTTTCCGGCTCACTGCGACTGCATGTGTAATGGGGCCCGTGTTCCCGTCTTACGGGCTGCGTGGCCCTGGGTGGGGGGTTTGGTTTACCACGGTGACGCCCCGTCCAGGTGGCTGGCTGCCCATTCATGCAGGACTCACGCTTGCCCTTGTAGGGACCAGGCTCCTGCCCCCCTTCAGCCCGGAGAGCCTTGCAGATGTCATGTGCGTGTCTGTCTGTCTGTCCTGGTGTGTCCGTCCGCCCACAGGTACGGAAGCAGACGGCGGTCCCCAGCCGAGGATCCCAGGATAGAAACGCACAGAGGTCACAGCTTGTGCACAGCAAGGTCGGAGGGCAAAGGTGACCTTGAAGAAGGCGCTCACCCAGGTCCACCCACGGGGCACCGGGGCCAGAGCTGTGCTCCTTCTCGTGGCTGAGTCCTATTCCCCTGTGCGGAGGGACGGCACTCTGTTCCCCATCCTTCCCTGCACGGAGGGGCCCTTGGCTCCTTGCCACGTTGGGGGTGCTCAGACCCCAAAGGCACGATGGATGCCTCTGTAAATCAGCTCTACGAACACCTGCTTGTCGTTCTTCACGGCAAATGCCCAGCAGAGGAACAGGAGCCGAGTTCGAACGCCGATGGGCCACCTTCTGGGCGGAGGGAGATGCCGCCACGCTGGACAGACGTGGTGGTGCCCACGCAGGGAGTGCTCTGAATGACACTGAAACGTTCGCTTTTAGATGGGAAGGAGTTGGGGAGACTGCGTGCCTCAGACGCTGGAGCATCTGACTCTTGACCTCAGCTCAGGTCTTGATCTCAGGGTTAGGAGTTCAAACCCTGTGTTGGGCTCTGCATTGGGTATGGAGCCAATAAATAAAGTAAAATAAAATAAAATGGTAAGAGGTTAATTTTATGTTATGTAATTTCCACCCCAATTTAAAGAAAGAAAAGCTAATTTACAGGGAACCACCCAAGACCAGACCACAGGCCTTCCTGGGCTCGGTGCCGCACGGCGAGCTGGGTGGTTTGCGCGTCTCACAGGATCGGGCTGCGGAATCATTTCCACCGAACCACCTGCATGTGGGTTTCCGGAGCGGAAGTGTGATTCGTCCTGTAAATCACCTTTGCCTCCAAGGACCCGCTGGTTTCACGGGAAAATCATTGCTAATTTTATTTCCTACTTTGTATAATTTTTAAACAACCACCGCAAACGCGATTTGCCGCTGCGGAGGCGCGATACCGTGCCCCATTTGTCTTCCGTTAAGTGGCCTATCCAGGAACCGGTTGCCGAGGAGGAAGGCAAACCCGTGCGCACGGAGCTTGTGGCGCACGGGGCTTCCCACCCGGTGCCGGGGCCGGGGCCGGCGCACATGGCCGGGCTCAGCCCTCCAGTGTCGCTTCTCACCTATAGTGCTGGGAGGAGAGGACACTTGGAGACACAGTGTCCTGTGTCCTCTCCCCACCGTCTACCGTGAGCCTGCGTCTCCGGGGGTCCCGCCTGCGTCTCCGAGGGTCTCCCGCGTGGTCTCCAAGAGTCCCGCCTGCGTCTCTGAGGGTCTCTGGCCTGCGTCTCCCAGGGGGTCCCACCTGCATTTCCGAGGTTCCGACCTGTGTCTCCGAGGGCCTCCTCCTGTCGTGCGAGCGCGCGGCCTGCGGAATTGTCAGCCTGGTGCGTCCCAGCGCATGTGTAGAAATATTAGCACCACAAACGACTGTCCCCTCCGCCCCATGACCACTACTGGATGCGTGCACGTGTCTCCCCTGAGCCTTCCCTTCCCCTCTCGGGCTCTCCTCCCTTCCTCTTCCTCCTCCTCCTTCTCATCTGGCCGCCCTGGGTGGCTCCGTGCAGCCGTATGGGAGACGCTGGAAATCTGCGTCCCTTCCCAGCCGCGTTTGCTCCTCGACTCATGAAATCTAGCCAATGGCGGGACAGTCTTCCCAGCTCCTGTGTCAGACGCAGCAACAAGGATGGAGTTTTGTCCGCACTCACCAGTCACAAAGTTTCCCTGCCCCACCGAGACCGCCGGGAAGGACGGTGTAAACGACAGTCGAATCGGGTGCGCTCGCGGGCTGAGTGTTTGGCGAGTTGGTGCCCCCTCCGGCGGGGGCCCTGGGTGGTGCCCAAGCTGGACAGCAGAGAAGCAAAGACCCGGGCGAGGAGGCAGGGCCCCACGGCTTCCTGTGCACATGGGGGTGGGGGGAGCCTGAGCAATTGTCTTCAGCTAATGGCAACACAAATGGCATTTATGGCCCTAATTTACGGAGCATTAATAGTGGTGGAGTTGGGGTAAATCATTTTACTATTAAGATTTATGACTTGAGGGCCCAGGACTAATTTCCATAACGCATTTACGGAATCCATCTTGTCCCCTCGAGGACGGGAGCGGGAGGAGTGTCAACAGCCTCTGACCCCAGGGAGCCCATCCCCTCCCCACCCTGGACGCGGCTTTCTCGCTCTTTCTTTCCTTCTGTCTGTGCATCCTCCCTTCTCTTCCAGAAGAGTATTTGCAGGAGGACTTGGGCATCAGGGGACAGAGGACACGCCCGTCGTCCTTGGCCTGCGGCTTCCTCTAGCTCAGGAGTCTGCTGGGGACCCCGAGAGACAGCTCTCGCTGGGCCCAGGGCACCAGCATGCACAGGACGGGGACCTGGGGTTGGGCCTGTGTGTTTGCAGATGAGGACACGGCACGGGTAGGGAGCTCTGCTGCAGACTGTCTCCACGGGGGACCAGGCGCTGACCCCAAAGGGGCTTGTGTGGCAATGGGGAGGAGAAGGGAGGTCTGCTGGTGACGTAGGGGACCCAGGTTCAGGGAGGCCCTTGTGTCCTGTGGGACGACCATGTATTCTGAGAAATCATTCATATGGCCCCTGTGACCACATGCGGCGTGTGTCACCGGGTCGGTGACAAGACAGGGTGGACGATGGGGACCAGGTCCACAACAAGACAGGGTGAGGTCAGCGTCCCCGATTAGGTGACAACTAGGGGACCCAGAGTGTCCATCGTGGAGGCGTGGGGGGCTGCATTCATGTACCCGGAGTCCAGGGACGAGTCTCCCCGTTGCATCCCGCTCACAGGCCCTGCACCAGCAGGACAGGCCCCCGCTGCCCAGCCCAGCTCTTCTGGTCTAATTTCCTGTTGTCGAAACTTACCTTAAAGAGACGACACGGGACCAGGCCCAGCGTCATGGGTGGACGACCCTTCTACAAGCTGCGTGAGGTTTTCATTCCATAACTGTTTGTCCTTCTTGCTGAAGACAAACCCGCATCTATTTTTTTTTAAGATTATATTTATTTGAGAAAGAGAGAATGAGCGGAGATCATGGGGGCAGAGGGACAGAGGGAGAAGCAGGTTCCCCACTGAGCAGGGACCCCCCACACAGGACTCAATCCAGGGACCTCGGGATCATGACCTGAGCCAAAGGCAGACGCTTCACCAAAGGACCAAGCCAGGTGCCCCAAAAGCGGCCCCAAATCTGTCAAGGAGCAACGAACAGGGGAGACCTTGCCCACGTCCAGCAAGCCGGCGGTCAGGCTGCCGGCGCCGAGCTCCACGCGGCCATACCGATTCTGCAGAGACTCACCGCTGGGAACCGAGAGGTCAGAGTTGTGCGAGCGCGGCACAGATCCGAGGGACGTTTGCACCCGAGCCGGCAGACGGGAGCCTCCGTGAAAATGGGAAAACCGGAATTCTCCAGATGAGCCATTTCCTTGGAGTCGACGTTCGCCTCCCGGCAGCCCCGGCAAGACAGAAAACTCGCCGTGCACGAGCTTTGCAAAACACACAGGGTCCTGGACACTCCGGTTTTCTTGAGTCTGACGACTGCGCTCGGACGCGGGCAACCCTGCTGGCACCGTAATCTTCCCGCACACACATGCGTGCCTTCTGGCTGTCGTCTCTGGCGGCTGCAGGTACCGCCGCGTTCTGTGCGATCCTTTCGGTGCCTGTGTGTGTGACACTTCCTGACGACGACCCCTTCCCCTCTTTAAGGAAAACAACGTTTCCTTGGCCGAAGCCAGTGGGAAACCGGCCGCTGCCTTCCGAGAGGCCCCGAGGACTTTCTGACGTTTGTCATGTGCCGTGGGTTTGTTTTTAAACCCGCTCCTGCCTTGGCCTCTGTCTTGTTGCCGTGAGCTCAGCCCGCACTGGAGGGTGTGAGGGCAAGGGAAGAAACGGGATTTATTTCCGGCGCGAATGCCACGGAGCGTGCCGAGCCCGTGCTAAAGTCCGCGGGCCCGGGGTCGCTAGGATGCTCCGGTCGCACGGATTCAGACGGCGTGATGGTTTCTTCTCAGGTCGGAAGCCCTTTTGGTGAATGGCTCGGTCACGCGCGGCGGTGGGAGTCGTCCTCGCAGACACCGGCTGGTGGGTAAACGGCAGACCCGTATTTCCCACGATTCGGGAGGTCGGATGTCCGGGTCCGTCGCTCAGCCTCTCCGAGCCACCGTTTCTCAGCCTCTGAGAACCGGATCGTTCTACTGAAATGGGCTGCTGAGGAGCTTCTGAGAACGCACGATGGGACGCCCTCGCAGGTGCAGAGCCGGTGTCTGTGGGGCACTCAGCAGGCGGCCGAGCCTCGGGAGCAGAGGGCACGCGTGGTCGGACCCGCGTGACTGGAAACAGCTGTCGCGAGGGAAGACCCCTGCGCCCATCGACAGATGAACGGGAAACCAGGATGCAGTTTTGTGAGACTACGGACGCTGGGGAAGAGCACTCAGCCTTAAACGTAGGGAAGGACGTTCCGCACCTGCTATGATGAGGAAGAAGGACGTTCCGCACCTGCTACGATGAGGAAGGACGTTCTGCACCTGCTACGATGAAGAAGGACGTTCTGCACCTGGTAGGACCAGGAGGAAGGACGTTCTGCACCTGCTACGATATGATAGACCTTGAAGACATCAGCCAGAAGCCGAAGGACAAATCCTCACCCACGGGATCCCTAGAGGATTCCCACCCACAGAGACAGAGAGCAGATGTGGGGCCAGAGGCTGGGACTGGGGCTGGGGAGTTAGTGCTTCATGGGGACGGAGCTTTAGTTTGGGAAGACGGGACGTTCTGGAGGCGGAGGGTGGGGGGATGTTTGCCCAACAGTGTGAATTTGCAGACTGCCCCTGAGCTGTGCATTGAGGATGGTGAAGGTAATACATTTTATGTTGTATGTGTTATACCACAATAAAAAAACTGGGGGAGGGGGGAGAGGAAAGCTTATATTCTGGAGGAGAAGGAAGATAACAAGAGGGTAACGCCGTCAGTGAGAGAGTTTCCAGGCACGGACGGAAATTGTGAAAAGGATCACACGGAGGAAGTGACAGGGATCAGGTGCGGTGCGCTCAGGGTGACACACCGGAGTTGGCACTGAATGCGGACGAGAAGGCCCGATCTGCAGTGAGAGCATCCTGAGAAGGAGCACGAGCAAAGGGCCTGGGGCAGGAAAAGGGTGCATTAACCAGAGTGGCACGGTGGGACACAGGACGGGGTTGGGACCAGAGACCCCGCATGGTCTGAGTCAGGCAGAGCCCGCTGGCCAGGTTGGAGACATAAGGCTCCTCAGGAGGGAGCTGCAGACACCACAGGCATTTATTTCTGGAGATGTGGGGGCAGTTCTGTGTCACTTGTCACTCGTCCTCTTGCTCCCAAGGGCAAGCTCCAGCTGCAGCTCACAAATTCCAGCTTGGGTCAAGCCACGGGGTTCCTCAATCAACGTGGGGGGGTTCCCCGACGCTGAACCCGCCTTGCATGGGACACACCCTCCTCCCCATACATGCACCTGCCCTTTCTGGGGGGTTGGACCCGTAGGAAACCCTGCCCTCAGCGTTCATTGGGGCTCCTTCCACGGGCCGGGTGGGGAGAGGGGAACGCGTGTGCGGACTTCCAGCGTGCGGAAAGGAACGTGCATTTAATAAAGTCCCACCGTGCCGGGGCCTGTCTCGCAGGGGGAGGGACGGCGACGCCAACGAGGGATGTGGTTGATGATTCCCCCTGATGAGTAGGTGCCGGTCGCGAGCGCGCGCTCCCTGTTACCGCTGACACATTTATTAAATTAAGGTAGCAAGTCAAGCCTGCAGGAATAAAGCATCATTTTTATGCTGTTTACACATTACGGGGTCCCGGGGGACTCCTTATTGGGGGTTATAAATGCATCAGGCTCCGTGCGTGAACCCGGATGATGGCAGCGTCTCCGAGCAGACGTGGATTAATTGATTTCTAATGGAATATGCGCGGGGCCCGTGCGCATGGCTCTGTAGGGCACCCTCTCCAGGCGGAGGAGCGGGGCCTGCACACAAGGGGAAACTAAATCAAACACGCCCGTCCTGCGGCTCGTTTAACCCTCTGCTTTCGTGACAGGGGCCGTGGCTCCGGGGCGGGGAGTGTGTCCCCGGGGCCCGTCCGTCTGGCAGGTCATTATCTGTGTTCCGCGTGTTTGAGGACGCCCTCCAAAATTTCCATACAGATACCCAGTGTTCCTTCCTCTCAGAACTGACTGATCTTTATGGAATTAAAATAAAAGGGACATTTCTGAATACGTAGAACTGAGAAAAGGACACGGGCCCATCGTCCTGTCTTAGAAGTTTCCTGGTTGCTCCGTGAGCCGGCCGCGGCTCAGTTCCCAGACCGTGCACAGACGGTCGCTCCAGCCGTGGCTGCGGTAAGTGTTGGCACAAAAGCTTGCCGTGAACAACGGTTACACTGTATCCCTTCCTGGTTTCTACGTCGCGAGCTCGGCTTCCGTGCCCGTGCTCCGTGCTGGGAGGTGTGAGCCTGCCGGGGAAGGCACAGCGGCAGAGAGACGGAGGGGGCCGGGCAGGCAAGTGTGTGCTCCCGGAGGGCAGAGCCTATGGACGGTGTCTACCATCTGCCGTTCACATGCCTCCCTATCTGTCTATGGTCTTTGTGTGTATGTGGGTCTCTATCTATGAATGTATGAATCTATTATCTATCCACCCAACCTGATATCCACGACTCCATCCCTACCTGTATCCTTATATCTATCTCTTTATCTATCCAGCCATCCCTACATCTATCTATCTATTGTCCATCCACCCATCCCAACATCCACCCACCCAGCCAGCCATCCATCCCTACATCTATCAATCTATCATCTATCTGTCCATCCATTGCTACCTCTATGTATCTGTCTATCCATCCCTCCCTTCCTCTATCCATCCCTATATCCATCCATCTATCCATTTATCCATCCAACCATCCATCCCTATATCCATCTATTGTCCATCCATCCATCTATCCATCCATCTATCAATCCATCATCTATCTATCCATCCATCCATCGCTACATCTATGTATCTGTCTATCCATTTCTTCCTTCCTCCATCCATCCCTACATCCATACATCCATCCATCTATTGCTACATCCATCTATCTATCTATCTATCTATCTGTCTATCATCTATCTTCATCCCTATTCATCTGTCCACATATCCATCATCTCTACGTCCATCTATCATCTATCTATCTATCTGAATACCCACCCATCCATCCATCCATCCATCCATCCATCCCTACATACATCCATCATCTATCTATCATCTAAATATCTATCCATCCATCCATCCATCCCTACATCCACCTGTCTATCTATCGTCATCTATCTATGTTTCATGGGACAATTATGTACATATCTATCTGTATCTCCATCTCCTCTCCTGGAGAGAGAGCGGGATTTATTTTGAAGAATCGTAAGGAATGGCCTCATGCAATCATGGAAGTCCAGGTCCAAGTTTAAAATCAGTGCAGCAGACCAGCAGGCCGCAGACCCGGGTGGGAGTGACATCACAGCTCGACTCATGGACTGCAGGATTCCCTCTTCCCCCCTAGGAGGTCCCTCTCGGCGATAGTCTGGCCTTCACCTGACTTTATGAGGCCCACCCATCCTGGGGAAGGCGATCTGCTTTGCTCAGTGCACTGATACAGAAGCTCATCTCATCCTGAAACAGCCACACACACACACACACACACACACGCTACACACTCACACATACGCTCAGAATAATGCTTGGCCACAGGGGCCCAGCCAGGCAGACACTTACAATGAACCAACACGCAGAGGATTTAATAACTTATAATAGAAGTAATAAGGCTGAGTCTCGGCTGATCCGCTAACGTGGATCACGGGATAATACAGAGCCATAAGTTAGCTTGTTTTACAGCTTTTCTAAAAAGGGGAAATTTGTCCGTGGCCGCGAATGCGATGTTCCCTGTGGGGACGCTGTGTGATTATAAGACCGGATTACTGTTGTGGGCTTGACCTTAATGCTCTGCGATGCTGCCGGCCTTGCCGAGCGTCTGTTTGTTGAAAGCTCAGGCCCTCTGACTCCTGCCCCTGCCTCCGTCCCTCTTGGAAATGAGCCGGCAGCCTTCGGAACACAGCTCAGTGACCCCATGTCATGTGCACAGCTGCCTGATGCCCAAGGACAGAGGCCGCACAGGCTGGGGACAGCTCACTTCTTTCATGCAATTGGCTTAAAATGACTGAACACAGACATCCTCCCCCATCGATCAAAGGCCCCTCCCGTCCTCCCTGGATGGACCTGGGGCTCCTCACCTCCTCCTTGGATGGACTGGAGGCTCCTCACCTCCTCCCTGGATGGACAGAGGCCCCGCCCCCACTCCCTGATGGACACAAGCTTCTTCCCTCCTCCCTGGATGGACAGAGGCTTCTCCTTACTGCCTAGATGGACAGAATCTCCTTTCTCCTCCGTGATGGACATGGGTTCCTCCCTCCTACCTTGATAGACCTGGGTCTCCTCCCCTCTCCCTGGATGGTCGTGGGTCTCCTCACTTCCTCCCTGGATGGACCTGGGTCTCCTCCCCTCCTCCTGGATGGACCTGGGTCTCCTTGCCTCCTTTCTGGAAGGACCTGGGTCTCCTCACTTGCTCCCTGGAGGGACCTGGGTCTCCTGCCCTCCTTCCTGCATGGTCCTGGGTCTCCTCCCCTCTCCCTGGATGGACCTGGGTCTCCTCCCCTCCTCTCTGGAAGGACCTGGGTCTCCTCACTTCCTCCCTGGATGGACCTGGGTCTCCTCCCCTCCTCCTGGATGGACCTGAATCTCCTGCCCTCCTCTCTGGAAGGACCTGGGTCTCCTCACTTGCTCCCTGGAGGGACCTGGGTCTCCTGCCCTCCTCCCTGCATGGTCCTGGGTCTCCTCCCCTCTCCCTGGATGGACTTGGGTCTCCTCCCCTCCTCTCTGGAAAGACCTGGGTCTCCTCACTTCCTCCCTGGATGGACCTGAGTCCCCTCCCCTCCTCCTGGATGGAACTGGGTCTCCTCACCTCTTCCTTGATGGACTTGGGGCTCTTTCCTCCTCCCTGGCAGGGATTTGCTTCCATTGCTTTCCTTTAAAGAAATCCTTACCTTTCGGGTTCTCCTTTTTCGGTAAATGGGGTAAAAGGACGGTGAGAGGGTGTGTGGGCAGCTCTCTGAATGGAGCCCCTCACCGGGCAAGCTCTGTCCCGGCGCACCATCCCCAGGGCCCTAACCCCGCTGCAGCTCGGCACCTGCTGGCAGAAGGTCCCGGCCAGCACTAGGCACACGCATGAGCGGCCACATGGCCGACATGTGTGTGGAATGAGTGTGGGCGCAGGTGGCCTCTGCTCCGTGTTCTCAGTCCCTGGCTCCTGTCATGTGTGCCGTCCTGCTCCCGCCACCATGCCAGGATGCCTTCTAGGAACGGTGTGGTTTGAAAAAAATTATTTACATATTTGCTCCCTCCGCCAAACCCTGAATGTCACGCCACGTGCCCCTGGCTGGCGGGACCCCCTACCCATGACAGGTGCCGTGGCCCGGGTCCTTCTCCCAGGTAATGAGGACCCAAAGCTGCACCGTTAAAGGCTTTGCTAGTCTTCGAACCTGCAGTGACTTCCGGGCAGTCCCCGTGGCTCCGAATTTTTGTTCCATTGGTGCGTACTTGGCCTCTTGGTTTCTTTGTGTCAACGTCCCAACTCTTGTTCTGGAGAACTCACGCGTGGTTGGCAACAGGTTTCTGTGGGATGCTCTCTCACGGCCCCGCGTCTCGTGTCCTCGACACGGAGTGGCCTGGAGCCAGCGTTCCAGAGGCCACGCGGTGAAGGACATCTCGATTGCGAAATTGGCTTGTGAGGTGTGTGGTGACGGAAAATCCCCCTCATTCCTAGCTTTTCCTGGTGCCCGAGCTGGACCAAAGTTCCAACATGACATACAGAGAGAGAGGAGATAGTTGTGCAAGAGCACACAGGCGCGATACAGTCCCTCTCTCAAATTATTGTTGTTACTGGTCCTACACGCTCCCTCTGTGGCACCCGAGTAGCCTTGCTTTTTTTTTTTTTAGTATAAGGTTATGGAAAGTGATAGAAGGTAATGCGTGCTTCCTAAACTCAAAGAATCTCTCCAGTTTGTTTAGCTTTGGTTTCTCCACAGCAGGAGGGACACAGCTGATGCCCTAGAGACCGAGGACTGTTGAAAAGAGACACTGTCCTTCTCTGTCACGCTACAGGGGCTCTAACCTGAGCTCATTGGGGAATGATCTGGGCTGCACCTGGGACCCGGCAGGAGGCACCTGGGACTGGCCAGGCTACACCTGGGACCTGCTAGGCTGCACCTAGAACCTGCTGGGTTGCACCTGGGACCCACTGGGCTGCACCTGGGACCCGCCAGGCTGCACTTAGAATCCGCCAGGCTGCACGTGGGACCCGCGGGGCTCCAGGCAATGCATCCCCATCAGAGGGAATTCTTTGCAAGCATGTGGACCAGAGACATGAGGGTTCCCAGAGCACACCCTGTTCCTACATCCGCCTCCCAGTTGGGAGACCACGCATGCAAACGCAGCCCTTTCCGTACCCTCGGTGCCCTGGACCCAGTTCTTCTGTGTCCCCAAATTCATACGTGGAGCCACAAATCGTGGTGTAATGGGATGTGGAGGGCGCGGTTTGGGGAAGGGGATGAGGTCATGCGGGTGGGGTTTGTGTCCTCATAAAACACACAAGGGGGTCCGCCTGGTGTCTCTTTGCTGCCTGCCTTGTGGGGAGGGCTCAGGGAGGGGTGCTCGTCCATACACCACCTTTGCTGTCCCCCTAACCTCGGACCTGCAGCCTCTAGGACTAGGGCCAATGCAAGCATGGCCTCTGAGGCTGCCACGGGGACATGCCAGATGCTTGCCATTGGGAAGGACAGCGTGTTTGGTTGTGAACTAGAGGGAGAGCAGCCCCAGAAAGAGGAGGCGAGCAAAGCAGCATTGGCCATGCTCCTTCCTGTGCAAGACGCCCTAATCGGGGCCAGATGGCCAAGGGCTTTCCATGCCAGAAGTTCCTCCTGGCGACACAGTCCTAGTTAGACCTTCCTGGTGCGGGGACCTGGTCTCAGTGAGCTTCTGCCAGACCCCCGCCTGGGTCTTCCCCAACGGACTCACATCCGGGAGGAGCACGGGGGACAGCGGGGGATGCTGGTGCCCGACGGACAGCAGGGGTGGGGAAGGATGGCATCCCGGGAGGATGCTGGCGTCTGGACACCAGGAGGAAAATCCTGGGATTTTCCAAAGGAGCTACAGTGAGACCTTGGCCACTCCCCGGCTGAAACCTCGGCTCTGCCCTTTCCGATGCTCAGTATTTGACCTCTTGTGCTCATTCCCCAGGCCTCGGCCGTGGCACTAAACGTTGCGACCACAATTTCATTTTATTAAAAAAATACGCCGAATGATGGATTTTTGTTTCCTCCCCGTGGGGAAGAGCGAGGAGGCGCCCAGACAACCACGTTCTGGTGGTTGGGGTTGGATTTCGTGTCTTCACGCAGAGATAGTTTGTGCACTCCAGGATCCGCGCTTTCTGGGACCGGGCTGGTGAGGTCCGCCTCGTGATCCGTTTCCGAGCACGCGGGTCGCCCGGCCTGGCCCGCCAGCCTCACCCGCGACAGGCTTCCTGCCCCGCCGGTGTCAAACGCTCTTGCGGACGGCAACGCGACGTTGTGCAGATGCGCCGGGGACCTCGGGGACGAGAGTGCCACGCAGGGGAGGGAAGGAGAATACGGTTCTGACCTCTGTCCTGCAGGACGTTTTCCACAAAGCAACGAGCCGGGAGGCCTGGAGGATTTCAGTGTCTAAAATAAGAGTCTGGGGCGTGTGCGTGGGGTGACTGTTTTTCCCCTTTTCTCTGCGGCAGGGAGGGGGTCACAGCTCTTAACTGCTTTCGCAGGAGAACGGGAAGACGCAGCTGGATGCTTCCCAAGCCCACGGCTACGGGCGAGCGGCCACCCCTTACGGCAGGCGCATAAACTGTGGAAACACGACTGGATTATTTCCCCAAAGGTCGGGAAGAGTGCGGCGGAGGCCGGGGATGTGACCCCCAGCAGCCTGTCAGCGCAGCAGGCATCAGCGGTGAAGGGACCGCCGGCCTGCCCCTGCCCGGAAATGCTCTCTTTGCAAAGTGGACATGACGTTCCCACAACCGAGAGCCAGAAGCCATCAGGTAACAACTCAGAGGGATTTGGCGATTACCCGTCGCCACGTGTGTCCGGTTCCGGAACTTTCTCAGCCCCTCCAAGGAGACCGTCCGCCGGCACGAGCTCTCACTCCCCTTCCCCTCTCCAGTGCCGAGCAGCCACGAACCCCGTTTCCGTCCGTGCATTTCCCCGTCGTGCACATTGTGTCTCCGTGGGATCGTGCACGGAGGGGCCTCGCGTGTCTGCTTCTCCCCCCGAGGCCTGTGTCTTCGAGGTCTGTCTGGGGGGCGGCACGGGCGAGCTCGTGTTGGAATGCGTGTTTCCGATCTGGGGTCCGGGGCCCTAGCGGCGGGGTCGCGGCCTCACACGGTGATCCCGTGGTTGGGCTCCTGTGGAAGGCACGTGCTCAGAAAAAGTGATGCTTCCTGCACTGTTTGCAGAACACTCACAACAGAAACATTGACTTTTTCTTGACTTATTTTTCCCAGAAAGAGACAAATTAGGGGAGCATTGAGGGCAGGAATACCTCAAATCAGCCTCTTAGGGGAGTGACAGCATCTTACAGGCCGGGCCTGTGGGCAGGAGGGACGCCAAGGTGGTCGGGGCAGGCAGCATCAAGAAGCTTGTCACATCTACTGTGGTCCTTCCTCCTCTCCCGACTGCAGGACCACAGGTTGGGGGCCAGCGTCTGCCTGTGACACAGGAGCCTGGGCCGGGGGCACCTCAACCGTGGGAACCCTTCCCTGCTGAACTCCAAACCCCCAGCCCACCTGCAAGGACCTTCTCTGGGCTGCATCTGCACCCTTTCCTCCTCTTTCCTGTCCCAGCTCCCAGAAGGGCCACACAGCCCTGCAGGGCTCTCAGCAGATCGGCGAGTGAGTGGGGTCCTTTGGTCTCCGCCTCCCCCCACAAAATACCCAAATCCCACTGACTGACCCTCTCCTACCTTATCCTGTTTTCTCTGCTCTGATTGGCCTCATCAGCTCAGTTCAGAAGCCGCAAAGATCTCCTCAGTCCATTCTGGCTCCTGTCCCCTGCCCCACTCAATTATTTGTCCCCTTCCAGGGTTGGGGGATGGGTTGGGGGACGTAGAAACTCACTGAAAGAACTGTGCCCACCCCCCTTGTTGGAGGCATTGATCTCTACTGTGCTGAGCCCTTTGCATGAGGTCAAATACCTTTCCTCTATTCTCTTAGGTTCTGTGCCTGGCGCCTGCAAATGAAACTGGTAAGATCCAGATCAATGGGAAGAAAGCCTCACAATGTGGTCACGGGTTCGGTGGGGGGGCGAAGCTTCGTAGAAAAGGAAGTAAAGACCCAGAGAGGTGGTTAGACGGGGAGCATATGTATCATTTCAACAAAGGGAGAGACATCTGTGAACACGGAATACTGAAGGAAAAGGGGTTTTTGTGGAAATTGTGGGAAGGTAACCTTGGAGGAAGTTCATGGAAAATAAGTGTATTTAGTGAGGTTAGTTATGCAGACTCAAGTCTGCATCCTGTTTACTAGGTCAGCAGGGGAAGCCTTCACAGCTAAAAGTTTATGCCTTGTTTTCAGGAAGACAGGGGGACGGCACAGACCTTTTCCGTATCTGCTGGTTCTCGGTTGCTTCTCTTCCAAATGATCTTCACGGGCCTATTCTGGGAGGCACACTCTGTTTCCCTTCACCTTGTGTGTTGGAAAGGGCACTGGAGTGACCACCTGCCTCTGCTTGTAGGACAGTGGGGACCCCAGTGTGGGAAAGGGCAGAGCTGGTGCCCTGGCCAAGCCTGGGTCCCTGTTTGGGGCGGACGGTGCAGACACTTGTCTGTGGGGTGTCCCGGGCACTGACCTCACCCAGAGACCTGGCGGCTTGAGGAGTGTGGGACACTGCCATGGGGACTGCAAGCCTTTGAGACCTCAAATCTCCTGTAAGCAGAGCACTTTGGACAGCTTTGTCCTGAGGATAATGAGGTCACTGGCAGGAAGGTCAGGGCCGTACATGGGAGCCCACGTCACCCGCATTCAGAGCCTGGCCAGCGGCCGGGGTGCTGGCAGACTCAGCCTGGGGTGATCCTGGCCCAGGAGCATGTCTGCCCAATTTGCATGTGAGAAGACCCTGGCAGGGGACTTCTGGGTGAGCCTGTCTGCAGGTCGAGGGGCGGGGGGCCGGGATGCCTGGCTCCTTTCTTGTAGCGGGGAGTCATCATTGTCCCACCAGATACAGTGGGAGCAGGAAGCATGTGGTGCTTATGAGATACACCGGCCTTGTAGCTGTGGGTTCGGGGCCAGTATTAGGATTGATGCAGATCCAGGCGGGGACTCTGGAAACTCTGACACAGGGTCCAGCGGTTGGAAGCCAGGCATCCAATGAAAAGAAGGGGCAGAGGTGGTCACAGCAGGGACAGGACCCTGCTGACATCCAGGACATCCAGGCCCAGAGGAAGGTGCAGACATGGGGACATGGGGTGTCCCACGCACACGGTGGACGTGGGAACTCCCGCAGGATGGTCAGGACCCTGCTGACACGCAGGACGGTGCAGACACTGTAGCTGTAACCAGCCAGGTCCTATCTGGCCTCCGTCCCCGTCGGGTGAATCTGTGGTCCTTGCGGTGTGAGTGACGACGGAGCCACAAAGTCTGTGTCTCTACCCGATCTCCCAGGCTGGGCTCTGCGTGTGCAGCGTCCTGTCCCCACATCCCCCACCCCCGTTCACACTGAACGCACCGCGGTCCCACGGCATCCTGGGGCTTCGTGCATCTGGACGCCTGCCCTTGCACACCCCACCTGCCCTGTATACAACAGGCACTGTCTGTGTGCTCGCCACGCAGACTTTATGCTCGATTGTATACATATCATAAAATCGCTCATCTTTACGTGCACTGTCACGGGACGGTCCGTCTCTGGCTCTGGAACACTCTGACCTTGCGCACGGAGACCCCGTCCCTATGACAGGTGTCCGCTCTCTGTTCCCGTCTGTGGCCCAGTCACCATCCCCCACATGCACGGACCTGTTGGGTCTTGGGAAAACAAAACAAAACAAAAAAACACCATTTCGGACACATCGACAGTCTTGCTCCGTGTCTTTCTGCTTCGGTCTCCAAAACGGCTGCAGGTTGGGACGATCCACGGCTGTCCTGCCAGATTCAAGGAGAGCCTCGTACCATGTGGACGGCACAGGGAGGCCCGTCCTGGGGGTCGCTCGGACCGCCAGCTCCCACGCTGCCCCAGAGGCAAGGTGTCTCCAAGTGCGTCACCCGCCGCTGGCCCTGGACCCCTACGGGTCCACGTAGAGCCAGCACGCGGTGGCGACCACGTCTGTCCGTGTCTTTGAAGACGACGGTCGGCCACCTCGGCTGGGGAGCCCGTGTGACTTTATTTAGCAAAACACAGCTCTCTTCTGACCTCCTAATTAATAAGATTAAGGGCTTCGGTCTGTGTGTCTGACACAGGACGGCGGGGAGACCCCTCCTGCATGTTAATGCCCGGCTCGAACCTGGGGTGGGGGTGGGGGAGCCCGCCGGCCGGCCCGGGGCAGATGGGTGTGTGTGTGTGTGTGTAAGGGTGGGGGGGGGACGCGTTACCAGGCGGATGACAAAGAAGACGGGAACATAACAAATCACAGCTGAAACAAATCACCATCGTCCCTGTTTTCAAATTATTATATTTCTGGGGAATTTCAGCCCGTTACATGAAAAGGAAGACGGTGGATCCGTGGGGCTTTGATAGTCAGGTTATGCTAATAATGGGGGCTCATGTAAAATGCATAAGGTGTGTGTTAGTAAGGGAGAGGATTGCTCATAATTACTCCGTATACCTCATTCCGAACGGATGCATAAAGACCCCTTTACATCACAGCCTAATTACTTATAGACAGTTGAGCACAAAATTACTTTCATCTGCTGGAACATGTGGAGGGAGAGACAGTCAACCTGCACGTTCTGAAACAGCTGGCCGGCACCGCAGAAAATAAGGCCGGTGTTGTTCGGGGCTGATTGCAAAGTGCATTTTCTGATAATTAGATCGATTAAAGACAGACGCGCTGGCCCGCGTGCCGTGCCGTGGGCTGTGGAGTGAAAACAATTTGAATAGGGCAAATAACAAAGAGAAGTGGCCGGGTCTCCGGTCTCTCTGGTCTCTCTGGGTCTTTCTCGGGGCGGTGAGGGATGGAGGGACGGGTGGACGTGCTCGGAGGACCGGTCCCAGAAGTGAAGTGTTTGGACCCCGGTGCCGGTGGGGACTCTCCGTGGATGAGGCCCCCTTTGCTGATTCTGGGCGCCCACGTCGTAATGATGGTTTTGCCCGCGTCTCCCGCGAGCCTTCCAAGGGCACAAGGGAGAGGGTTACCAGGGACATTGGCCTCTGCTGGTTGACATGGGCAGGAAAGTCCTTTCCCAGAGGCTGGAGCCGTGCATGGTCCCTGAGCACGACCCAGGGATCACGGGGCATCTGGGACGTGCCCAGAGGTGCGAGTGCAATGTTTCATTTAACAGAAGCCTCGTGGCCCGTTGGGGAGGACCGTGTTGTCTGCTGCACAGGCTGCTGAAGAAGGCGGGGGACGCGGGCTCAGTGCCGTGCATGGTCAGCCATCAGCAGTGGTGGGTGCAACCCTGGTTCATTCTCCTGCATGCCCAGTATGGGGCGTGGAGTGGGTGCTGCTCCTGGGAGCAGACTGCGGCCGGCTCCTAAGACCCGACTGTGACCCACGCTGTCCTCGGTCCATGTGGACGTCCCTCCTCGGGGTTGGGGCTGGGTCCCTGTCTCCAAGGGTCTGTCCCCCACATGCTCCCTGTGCGGTTGCCAAGGGGACGCCAGGGTGGGGCGACAGACAGGGAGTGGACACGTGGGTCGGCTGCACCTGTCACGGGCTGGAGGACGTGGGCAGCATCCAGGAAGCAAAGCTTAGCCTGCAGCGCTGGTGCATTGGGACGCGGACTCCACGCTGAGCTCGCTGCCCAGGGCTGCTCTGGCTCCTGGCGTCCCCGTCCCCTCTCACTCCGAATTAATGGAAGAGTCACCTTCTGTGCAGAAACAGAGGCCATCCGGGGAGTCCTGGGGCGGGAAAGGGCTCGCATTTATGTGCCCGGGACACGTGTTCCCGCCATCCCAGGGGCTCCTCTGATCGCTAATAACCTAATCCCTGTAAGAGATCGCGGAGCCCGTTCCCGGGAGTCGGTGTGCGATCGATCCAGTTCGCGAAATCAAGAGTCTCTTGGAAACACACTAAGAAGAGGGAACGGAGGGGACCCTGCGGGTTTAATTCAGCGCTTCCCGCTCGGCTCGCGCCGCGAAGACTCAGCGTGAAGCCGTTTCCCGGTTAACCCGGCCGAGGCGCAGCCCCGTGCGCGGAGCGTGGCCCGGTCAGTGCGCGCCGGGGACGGTGGTCGCAAACCCCAGACGCGCTCGTGGAAGTCGCAGAAGGACGCGGCGGGGCTCGGGAGAGATGCCCGAGGCCCTTGGCTGAGGCCTCGGAGGAGTCCAGATCTCGGGGTGTGCGCAGGCGGGCCCGTGCGCAACGAAGCCCGGTGCATCCCGATCCCAGGCCGCGCTTGTGAGAAACCCGGTCGGGAGACCTCGGTTGGCCAGCAGGGGCCGGGACGGCGGGGAGGACGGAAGAGGCGCCCGCCAGACGCGCCTGGTGGCCACGCGTGGCTCTCTGGGCATTCATTCTACGCCTCGGCCTCCCTGGCCGCTGCTGCCCGAGCTGGACACAATGCCGGGTGCATCTGTAAGAGGGTTTCTGGAGAACGGGAGGCTGGGAATGAGCGGATGGAGGAAGGCGGACGGTCTTCCCCGGTGGCGGTGGGCCTCGTCTAATCAGTTGAAGGCCCGCCTAGCACAAAGCGCAGAGGAAGAACGCAGCGCGTTTTCGCGCTGCCCGCCTGCTTGAGTTGGGGACCCGTGGGACACACTCGCATTGGAACGCGCGGCACGGACTCCGCTGGGTCTTGCTTGAGCTTGAGGACGGCAGCTATGGGACGTCCCAGGGTCCCCGAGCCATTCCCGCCGCTCAGTCCCTCTCCTTCCCCGTCTCTCCGGAGCGCTCGACTGCCCCGTTGTAACCGGGAACAAGGAACGCCCTCTCCCCGACTTGGCCTCCCAGTGGGGCGTCCGCTTTATTCACCAGGGAGCGTCAGCACCAGGAACCCGAAATCGTCAGGCCGACCTCCGGTTCAGGCAAGAACTCTCCGCAGGATTCCCGCACGGAGCTGCCGGTGTCCGATCTCGGAAAGCAGGTTTGGGTTATTCTGGTCCCTTCCTGAAAGCCGCGCCTGCCTGCTTCCTAAGGAAAACTCGGCAAACCGGAAAAGGGAGGGAGAGGTGGGTGGCTCTTTGTCCAGCTAACATTTTGGGTGTGTTTCTTCTATTTTTGAAAATTTTTTTACATAGTTTTAGAATGCTTGTATTTTTAAGATTTTCTTTCCTGGAGAGCGAGAGAGAGCAGGGGCCGGGGGATAGAGGGAGGGGGGAAAGCAGACTCCCCATGGAGCAGGGAGCCCGATGCGGGACTCGATTGCAGGATCCTGAGCCGAAGGCAGATGTTTCTCTGACAGAGCAGGCACGTGACAATTTTTTAACGTATAAAAACACGTTTTCCGCAGCATTTCTGGGAAACACATATGTGGGAGTGAGGCAAGGCTGAAGGTCTGCTCAGCCCCTCGGTCGCCCGTGTGCCCACCCAGGGAGTCTCTGTTTCTCCTTGGGGGTGCGGGATGGGGGCAGGGCTCCAGGGCAAGTGTCCCCAGGACGGAGGTCTGGGGTCCACCTGCCAGCAGCAGCTCTGTGGGTTTCCCAGCTCAGGGACAGACAGTGGGAAGCACACAGGGGTCAGACGGGCCGTGGCAGCGCCTGTGTTCTGGGTCAGAGTGGGGTTCTCGTATGTTCAGGGGGGTTTGGAGGTTGTAAGGCAGACGGTGAAGGTGGGGGACAGCACGTCTCATGGGTGTCCTGCAGCTGATGACAAAATGAGACGGGGTAGGTATACCAGGACACATGGACCCCACTCCCTGTGGGCTCTGCCCCAGCTCTCCAGGGGCCTGCAGTGTCCCCGGTCTAGGAAGGGGCATTTTGCCCCTGGGCCTGTGAGGTCCGTTCTCGGACACGGGGATGACAGCCCTTGGCACGTTCCTGTTCACAGTCACACGGCACCTTCAGCTGCGAGAGAAAAGACAGTCGGGGTTTCTGTAGCACAAAGGGGACTCCCCAGAAAGTTCAAGGCTGCCCAGTCTTGAAAGGCACATGGACAGTGTCTGGGGTTGAAAGGCGTCATCCCACTGACAATTTATGTGACCTGAAACGTCTCCCTGGAACCTTATTTGGAAATAGGGTGCAGAAGGCCAGTCAGTGCTTCGGGAGAGAGGCTTGGACCCAGCCCGTGTTCTTCTGAGTAGGACAAGGAACAGGTTCTCTCCAGGGGTCTCCAGGAGGGACCAGCCCCAGCCCCGCCTGGATCTCGGCCTCCCAGCTTGTCAGCCTCCAGGACCGGGAGAGAACGCGTGTGTGTTATGGAAGCTGCTCGTCTGTGGGATGAGTCACAAGACCCCGTGTGGAGTCGCCCGTGGAGGAACGCTGACTCGGAGAAGAACGGGAGCCAGCAGGTGTCACAGAGAGCCGCTGGCCGGCCAGGTGCGCCTGACCGGACACACCGGCACGGGTTAACGCTCTCTTGCTCGTGATTATGTTCTCGTGCTCCTCCTGGGTCACACCTTTACAGACCGTTTGTGCCGTTTTGCCTTGGGGGACGTCAGGAAATTTCCTGCAGACTCAGTTGTACCGTACGGATAAAGGGGTTTTCCAGAAAGATCGAAAATGGTGAGGGGTTTTCTACGTATGAGTGAGTTCCCCGCCTGGCGAGACGATTCCGATGCCCACTTGGGGGGTGCGATCTGTTCTCCTGGGTTTGCTGCTGGATTTTCCCACAGACGCCCCTTGCACTGCTCTCCCCCTGACATCTTTGGAGAGAAACCTTTTTTTTTTTTTTCTCCTTTAAAGTGAGTGTTTTTTAGTACGATTTTGGGTTCTCAGCAAAGCAGCGTTGAGAGGTTGAGACGGAACCATTTTCACGGTGATCACAACTGCGTCCCCCAGCCTTGGCATCTCAGCCAACGCAGCTGAATTTATGGTGACATGTTTTATTCCTGGGTTAGCGTTGGAGACGAAGCCGGCTCAGTTAGGGCCGCCCCCCTTCCATGCGGCGCGGAGGGAGTGGAATCATTATTTACCATTATCGGGTTTCATCATAAAACAGGGTCAGCTGTGGTATTTTTAGCAGAGAATGCGGAGACAGAACATACTGTGAGCACGCGTGTCGTGACGGTGATATGGATCTCACGGAATCGAGTCCTTTCGGAAGAACAGAAATGAGGTCTTCCGGGACCAGGGAAGGAAAACAAGGGGGAAAGAGAGCGATTCTTTTGTTTCGGGGTGGGGGAGAACAGGCATGTGTTCTTTTGAAGTGGCCAGCCCTTGGGGACCCCTTACCCCAGAAGGGAAGTAAGGGTTCTGGGTGCCCAGCCCTGGGGCCATGCAGAGTGGAAGGAGGTAGGGATGGGGCTCCGCGGCTGAGTTTGGGATGCCGCGTACGTGGGTGCACCTGAGAGAAAGATGTCATGTGTGCTTGGGGCTGTCAACAGGCCCCTGAGTCAGGAGTCCCCGCCGGGCAGCCCCCTGCTGACCTGCCGTCTGCTTGAGATGTTTAATAAAGTTTTATTGGCACAGGGTCCTGCCTGTGTTTGCAGAGCGCCTGGGCTGGTTCCCTGCCCTTGGGGGAGGGTAGAGCGTGCCGCGCATGCAAAGCCGAGCAGACCACCTTTCAGGCCCTTTGCACCATATGTGGGCCCTCACCCTGGTCTACACGGTGTTTTGTGGTCAGCTGGGTCCTGACGAAGGCACTGGAGGCTTATTTCTCTGTTAAAAGTGCACCATTTCCCCTGGGGGCAGGGAGAGGGTCCCCAGACCTAGAGGAACGCATTCTCTCGGTGGCTTTGAAATCCGAGCTCACTGGATTTTTCTGCACCTCCGGGGGGCCTTTGCAGGACAAAGGCTGGTTGGAAAGAGGTTGGAAAGAGGGCGGGTAGTCCTGGGGGCCCTTTTGTGATGGCCGTGTCTGCTCTGGAGTGAGCCCCAGGGCGAGAAGCTTCAGCACCCTCTGGACACACAAAGGAGCTGCCACCGGAGGCAAGTCTCACGGAGGGGGCTTGGCGCAGCCCCCTCCCCAGATTCCTACATTCGGGGCTGCTCTGCTCATCAGCTCCCGGACTTAAGCCCACGACCCTTTTAGCCCCAGCTCAGACTTTGTCTTGGAAGTTTTTCTTTTTGGCTTACTTGAAATAGACCATTTCTGCTGCTGTTTTGAGGAGAAATCTCTCACTCTACGGGCTACACTTTTTTTCTCCTCACTGTTTAAAAAAGTTGGGCTAAAATATATATAATGCAAATTTTGCCATTTAAATCATTTTTCAGCGTACAATTCCGCGCACTGGGACCGTCAGGGTGTCGTGCAAACCGACACCACTTCTTTGGGTTTGTAAGGTTTTGGGGACAACCCAAAGAGAAACTCTGTATGTGCTGACAGGGCCTCCCTGTGGCCCTCGTCCTCCAGCCCTTGGTAACCTGTAACCTCATTTCTATCTTTATGGATTTTTCTGTTTTATGCATTTCATATAAATGGGATGATGAAGTGTTTGTCCTTTGGTGTCTGGCTTCTCTCTCTGAACATCACGTCCCCAAGGTTCATCCATGTGGAAGCAGGGGTTAGCATGTCCTTCCTTTTCAAGGGTGGGTCATAGTCCTTATTCAATGGATCCCATTCTGTTTTTCATCCATCCATCCATCCATCCATCCACCCATCCATCCTCCATCATATCTATCCAACCATCCATCCACCCATCCATCCTCCATCATATCTATCCAACCATCCATCCACCCATCCATCCATTCACCTTTCCACCTACCCCCCTACCCACCAGCCATTGACCTACCCACCTAGGTACTATCCATCTATCCATCCTTCCAACCAACCATCCATCCATCTATCCATCCATCCATCCATTATCATCCAAAATTACAGCCATTCTCATGGATGCATAGGGCACCTTGCTGCAGTCTTGGCTTGCATTCTCCAATGACTGGTGACATCCAGCATCTTTTCCTGCACTTATGGGCCACAGAAACGTCATCTTTGGTGAAATGGCCATTCATGTCCTTTGTCCGTATTTAAATTGGGCCTGTCTGTTGGCGTTTGAATGGCGAGACTTGTTTATGTGTTCCGGGTACTAAATCCTCATCCCGCATATGACTTGCAAATATTTCCTCCCATTCTGTGGGTTTTTTTCACTCTTTGTTATTCCTTTCACTCTCTTGATGGTGTCCTTTGATGCACAAATGCTTTAAATTTTAATGCAGTCCAATTTATGTGTATTTCTTTTTGTTGCCTGCGCTTTTGGTGTCATGTTTAAGTGGGCTACTTTTAACCGTAGCTATCTGTGTGATTATCTGGTCAAAAAGATAACTAATAACGTTTCCGGCACTGGGGATCTTGCGGGCAGGACCCTTGCTCGCTCCGCGCGTGCCTCCCACGGCTCGTAGCGCCGGATGTGCGTGCTCTGGGTTTTGAAAAGAGCCGATTTGACCCTGATCAATGTGCACAGAACCGAGCCTGGGTTTTGCATCGGCAGTCTGAACGACAGCTTTCAGAAAAGGGTCAGCGTCTGCGTCGACCCCGGAAAGGAGAGCTTCCCGTGCACAGGACGCTCTTGGGAATGTCAGTCCACCTCCTGGCCTCCCGGGCTGTGCTGTACCTGTGGCTGTTGTTAAAAGAAAGGGAACGCTGGGAAAGCTAAAATGTCCTACAGATCTGGTTTTATTCATTAAGAGGTTTCCAACTGCAGAGTCATTCTAGGCTTGTGGAGAACTGCGTGCACACTGGAGGGAGTTCCCATACCCGACCCCCCAGGCCCCCAGTGTCGGCTGCTGTTCACATGATACATGGCTGTCTGTGTCTGTGTTTGTGACGGCTGATGAGCCAATAGTGATCATTATTGGCTACAGCCCACAGCTCCCATAAGGGCTCACTCTTGGTGTCGTGCATTCCGTGGGTCCGGGCAAATGGATATGAACGTGAAGCCATCATTACGGTGTCATACGGAGTGGCTTCCCTGCCCTAAAAATCCCCTGTGCTCCACCTGCGCTTTCCTCCCTCCTTCCCCGGGAGCCCTTAATTCAATTTCTCAGCTCATGTCACCAGCTGCTGTTACCACTGATCTTTTGTGGATGAGAACAGGTTTCTGCATGAGTACAAAGAAGTCATCCTGCTGCCCGGGTGCGGGAATGTGCCCATAATTAAAGAGTGCTGGGCACACGACAGGGCCCGGGACAGCCCGTGGCACATGATGAGCATCCAAGAGCATTAGTTCTTGTTCTCGTCCACCAAGGGGGGTGGCTGGCAGGCTGAGCCCTCTGCTGCGTTTGATGCCACGAGGACACACCAATTCTTACTCAGAGCCTGGAAGTGTCTGATGTGCCATTTTTGTGGGTCTCAAACCTTTGGTGGGTGGGTCCATAAACAGGGGTGCTGAGATGGGGTAATCTGGAGAGCCAGGGTAGGGCAAGAGTGTGGGGCAGACATCCTTCAGGACAGGATGAGCCACGACAGGGGTGTTCTTCTCTCCAGTGGGCCAGAGGGCAAGAAGTCCCTGGTTCTGCCAACCCTGCTGCTTGAAGGAGCTGTCCTAGCTCCCGATAAACATGAAAGCCAGCTTCCCATGAACAGGTGCGCTGGCTGGGACTGGTAACCAATCCGTTCAAGAGGATTGATCAGTTCAATCATTCATAGTCCAGAGTCTGATTCACCCCAAGGTTGTGAGGAATAAGAAAACAAGCAGAGTGAATCCCCGGTTGAAAACCCTTGCTGCCCCGTAGACAGCTTTCCAGGGTGTCTGATATATCTCCACCGAAGGGGGCGTCTGAGTGGGGTCTGCCTTCCGGGGGAAGCCACCCAGGGACTTGACCAGAATTCATGCATGTGCGGTTGCTGAGCCGTGAGGCGGTTGTGCCTGAGGACAAAAACTCTTGCATGGTGAAGGTAGCAGGAAATTTTCTCCTCCCCGTTTTTTAGAGCTATGGTGGAGCTCCGATGCTAGGCATGTGTCGCCAGATATTTGGTAGAATGAGAAGCAAGTGAAGGAAGACTCTGTCAGAAGAGCAGCATTTTCTTAGCTGGTCACTGTCCGTGTGCAGTGGACATGAAGGTGGTCCACGGTTGGCTCGTGGATCTGCCCCTCTAGGATCTGGGCTTCCTGGTGGTGGCCACGTACAGGCACAGGGCAGCTCATTTCAGCACATCTGAAAAACCATGAATCAGGCTAAAGCATGAGCAGGAATTTAAGGATGAGGAAGGACTATCCCAGAGAGGACAGTCCCACTGGGTTGGGGACACTTTGAGGAGCTGTTCTGTGTTTTGCAGGGAGAAAGGCAGAGGGAGCCCCAGGTGGACATCCAGGTGGAAGGGTTGTTTCCCAGAGTCAGCCTTCCAGAAGCTGAGCCTGTGTCTGCAGCCCTTTTGGAATGCAAGTCAGCGAAGGTATGGGTTATTAATAACCATCGGGCACCACGCGTGTCCCCCCACAGCCCTGCGTGCAGGGTCCTCCGGAGACCTGGGTCTGACGTGCGCTCACCTATGCTCTGCTGCTCTCAGCCCGACTGCGAAAGTGTCCCAGGTGTCCCCCGGGCTTGGAAAGGCCGCGTTCCCACATCAAGTTTACCATTCCAGTGCATTAAAGTTTCATGACGATCCCTCCCACCACGGAAAGCCCTAACCTGCGAAGAAAGGATGTGTACAAACATACATCCCGAACTTGTGCACCTTGAATCTTTTTCTCCTTTTCTTTCTTGTTGGATTCTGCCTCTGACCCCTGATCTCTGCCCTCTGGAGTGCAAAATCAGCCATTCTTTTCATTCTCTAAAGCCCGATCGCCATTGCACGGAAAACCAGGGAACAGAATGTGTCCGTATGTGTGTCTGTGGACAGTTCTCAGGAGTCTCATCTTTTCTCCACGTGGCCGTGACCGTGGATGGTGGACATAGTGTCTTTTTTTTTCTTTCTTTCATTAGGGTCCCAAGAACACATCATTTCTTTTGCTGTTCCTTTTAAAATCAAATTACGACGTGACATTCAATAAAATATCTTTTGTGCAGCTAATAAAACTAGGACCCTTGCCGTCCTGACAATTAAGCTACACGGTTCAACACGTCTCCTGTGATACAGTTTATGGGTTTACTTTTATGTCAGCTTTTCCTATAGAGTACATATTTATTTATTTATTTTTTAAAAAGCCCCGTTATTGATTAATAGCCTTCTATGTCTTAAAAGTTTCTTTTTCTTGTGAGGAGAGGTTAAAAAAAAAAAAAAAAGAAATCATTTGCCTTTTAATGGGGTGTCAGATTTGTTTTCCAAACCTTGTAAAAGGGTTATCATTGTTATGTATGGACAAGCACTTTCTTCAGAATCAATGAAAACTCTGTTTGCAGGGTAATTCACGGCCGTCCCTCTGCGGGGCCGCGCAAAACTTAATTTCACCGTTTTGCAAAGTGGAGGGGTGGGACCTTTCCCTGCGGTTAACTATTTTCACATGGAGGGAAAGCCGGTCCAAGCCCCTCACACGTACTAAATAACCTGCAGGCCTCCCTGCGTCCGGGGCGTCTTGGCAGTGGGGTGGGGGTCAGAGCTCACAGAGATGTCCGGTTCAATTAGGGGCGCCGTAAACCTGCCGGCAATTAAGTCTCCGCCCGCCCGGCCAGGCGCCAAGCCTGAGGCTGAGAGCTGCAGACGAGAGCCCAGAAGACTCCAGATCTACTGCCCACCGGGATTTTATTCCATTGGGGCTGCGGGGCCCTCCTCTTGGCTCTGGGGTACCTGGTTGGTAACTGCCCAGCTGGGGCGAGCTGACCACGAAGGTATTTTATTTGTCCTGCCCACGGAGAGATGGACTATTTTTGGTATAGTCAGAGTTGCGAATGTACCCCAGAGCTGGGTCCTGGACTGCCAGCTCCCTGAGTCCAGGACAGCGGGTGCCTCTGCCGACGGACCCCAGGCCTGCACAGTGGGTGGCGTGCCGCATGAGTGTCCGAAGACCGGCCGATCTCCCTCTCCAGCTGGAAAGTGTGTGGCTGAGGCAGACGGCTGACTTCGAGGAGCTGTTTGCAGGGAGGAGCAGACTGCATACATCTTGGAACCCCACCCAGCTGGTCCCCGGGGGATGGAGATGAACGCTGGGCTTGCGTGCTGGTTTCCTGGATGGAAGCGTGTCCCCCATGTCCAGAGGAAACCGTGGTTGCTCCACTCTCTGTGGTCGGGGAGGGAGAGAATGTGGCCCCTGTTGTATGGGCTGGTCGTCCGCACTGAGAGGTGTGGGCTCAGTCAGGGAGTGGGAGGAGGGAAATTGTATCTATGTCTACAGATACTCTGTATCTGAATCTGCATCTGTATCATATATGTCATGATTTGTCTATCTATATGTCAATGTCATCTATATCTATCTATCTACCATATCTATCCATCTATCCATCCATTATATCCATCTATCCACCCATCCATCCATCCATCCATCCAACCATCATATCTATCTATCAACCGTATCTACCTATCCATCCATCCATCCATCCACCCATATATCTATCTATCTACCTATCAATCATATTTATCCATTCATCCATCCATATCTATCTATCCATCTATTATCCATCCATACATCTACCCATTGGCCCATCAGTATCTGTTTTCTATTTCTTTACGTATCTATACCTATTATCTATCTATCCATCAATCCATCATATTTATCTATCAACCATATCTACCCATCCATCCATCCATCCATATATCCATCCATCCATCATGTCTATCTATCCATCCATCCATTCATCCATCCATGCATATATCTACCCATCGGCCCATCAATATCTGTTTTCTATTTCTTTATGTATCTATACCTATTATCTATCTATCTATCTATCTACCTATCTATCTATCTATCTATCTCCCCTACTGGGTCAGGTTCTCTGCAGAACCTTGACTAACACTCTGTCCCAATACCCAAGCCTGGGAGACCATGGTCAGAGCTTCAGGGTCAAGTCTGCTCCCCCAGTACACCCAGGGGTGTGTGAGCAAGGTACAGTGAGGTCTTCAGTAGGTGGAACTTCTTTCAAAGGAGCAAAATGTCCCTTAGAGACAAGAGGAATGTGGGTTAAGGAAGCTGCTTGAACATACAGCTATGTGTGCTCCCTGCTGAAGCCCTCGTTCAGGGATAGTGCAGTCCTAAGGCCCCAGGAGCAGGAACAGCTGGGTTGGGGGGATGGCATGCAGTTTTGGAAACTGGGAAGCAGGTGCATGAATGGGGAGTGACTTAACACACCTGAGGGAGCTGAGTCTTGAGCAAGGGGGGAAGGAGACTGAGGTCCAGCCTGAATCCCCCACAGAATCAGGAGGGGTTTAGACTCCCCCCAACAGGTGCCTGGGTACCCCTGGGCACTGGGGATGGGATGGAAAAGGCAGGCTGGGGAAGGCAGTGGCCAAAATGAGGAGGAACAGGGACACTCTAGCCAGCACTTGCCCATCCCTGCAGGAAGACAGGGGTGGAGCTATGTTCCCAGGAGCCAGGAGAGCAGATTCTCTGGGTGCAGCAATGAGGGGGCTTAAAAGTATGGAAAATTACTCTCTTCCAGTCCTGGAGACCAGAAGTCTAAGATCCAGGTTGGGCAGGGCTGCTGAGATCCAGGCGGGGCAGGGCTGTGTTGAAAGTATATGGCACTTTCCATCCCTGGGCCTATGGCCATGTCCCTTCCACCTCTGCCTCTGTCTTCACATGGCTTCTCCTCTATATCTGAGTTTTTTCCCTTCTATCCCTTATAAGGACAGCTGTCATTGGACTTTGGGTCTCCCTGATGCAGGATGAGCTCCTGTTAACATACATCTCAATGACATCTGCAAAGACCCCATTTCTAAATGGGAATCCCATTCACAAGCGCAAGGTGCTAGAACTCTAACATATCTTTTTTTTGGGGGGGGAGGCACCATTCAGCCTGTAACACTCCTCTTTACATGTTGTACACAGAGCCAAGAAGGCAGGTAATGCAGTAAATTTATGGTGGACTGAGATGTACTGATTTCCACAGATCCATGGTGAAGATGGCCAAATGGGAAGATAAGTTGATGTTTAACTTGTCCCAGAAAGATACAGTCTTAGTAAGTCAACATTATGAAATGATTTTCTTGTCTTCTTGCCGCATTTATGGGATGATCTACATTACATTTTTCTTTTGCACCAACTCTGTGTGATCTTAGCTAAGATAAACTTTCATCAAAAGACTAATGAACAGAAAGTTTAAAAAATAGATTAATCACCAAATAATTGTGTTCAGAGTGTGTCCAAGTATAGAAAATCAGGGCATTAGCAGAGAAGAACATATTTCAATATTTATGAAGCAATTTTTCTATAATTAAGAAGAATTCTGTAATAGGTTTTTATTGTTGTCATTCTTTTGAATCTTAATCCATAAATTGTTATCAAATCATTAAAAGAAAAATGTATAACTCCGACGTGAATATCTTCCCTTTGATGAGCCTGGCAGTATACCAGTTGTTTTAGGTTTTTGGATCACATTGGAGGATAAATATATGCCATTAGAAGTTTCTGACTAATTATAAACCTGAAAACAGATACAGAAAAAAAGGGAGACAAAGAAGAGAGAAAGATGTCTGGCTACCGACATGAGATGGAGCATCTGTGTGTTGCCCATTTGGCCATTCATTAAGGAGGAGGCATCCTTTGTGAAGCAGACATTCTGAAGGCAGAATGGTCAGGATCCAGGGAGCTCATCTCCATCAGGATGGGAAGCCTTCTACCTCATCGGGGTCAAAAGCTGTGTTTTACCCCCAAATGGAGTAATTAGGAAACTGAAGTTTCCTGGGGAAAGGAGATGCATCCGTTGGTCATGCGTGTCTGATTCCCAGTCAGGTTGTCCCAGAGTTGTCCCAGATGGGAGCCAATATGAAGCTCCTCCCAGGGGTCTCCAATTGGAGACAACTTGTGTTCACCAGGGATTTGCAGAGACACAGAATCAATAGGACGGATGGATGGATGGATGGATGGATAGAGAGATGGATAAAGAGATGATAGATCAATAGGTAGATATAGATCATAGATAGGTAGACGATCGAGAGATGGAGATGTGTTATAAGAAACTGGCACATGCAATGATGGGGGCTGAGAAGTCCCAGGATCTGCCATCTGTCAGCCAGAGATCCAGGACAGCCTGTGGTGTGATTCAGTCTAAATGAGAAGGTCAGAAGCAGGGGGACTGAATGTGTGAGTTTCAGTCCAAGGGCAGGAGAAAATGAAAGTCAGTTAGAAAAGAAGAAAATTAATCCTTCTGCCTTTTTGAGCTACGCAGGCCTTTGCCTGCTTAGACCAGGCCCACCCACGCTGGGGGAGGACAATCTGCTTTAATCAGCTTACCAGTTCAATATTCATCTCATTCAGAAACAATGTCCAAGGCACAGCTAGAATCATATTTAGCCAGATATCTGGGTGCCCCTTGCCCCAGTTGAGCTGACATATCCAATCAGCCCTCACATACCCCAACAGGGGTCACAGCCATTTTCCCCCACTGCTTAGTTTTTTTGGGGGTCCCTCAAAACTCAACCCATGTTGTCCTGGGGACATGTTCTGTGAGCTCCGGTTTTGCCCATCAACAATGCTCAGGGCTGTTGTGCTGACAACAGAGGATCCACACGGGATGATGCGGGCAGAGCAAGGGGAGTCTGACCCTTGGATACAGAGGTCAACATTGGACAAATCATCCTGGTTCTCTTCATCTTCCATCTCTCGCTCAGTATTGAAACAGAATGTATATGGCGCCACGAAGGCAAATGCTTGGTCTAAACGCGTTTGCAGGATGGTTTCGGGCACATCTCAGGTCTGTTTGGTGAACATCCTGGCTTCTGAAGGACACACGTTGATTCTGAACGTCTGTCACAGGATGTAGGTAATGAGGTGCATGTCCGCAAACAGGTGGCACCCTCCCGCAGATGGCAACCTCCGCATCTCAGCTCAGCAGTAATGAGCAGTAACGAGACGTCCTCCCTTTGCCCGACATGGCATGGCAGGTGGGCAGCGGAGGGGGCCTCGGCTGGTCATGACGGTGATGTAGCCTCAGAGAATTCTGCTAAGTGCCTCTGAAGTTGTGTCTTCGCAGGAGGACCTGATGGCACCAGGGACAGAGCAGGTCATGGCTGGGCAGGACTCAGTCTGTCACATGCATTTCGGTGTTGCTACTTGCACGGAGGGCGGGTGTGGACGACAGCCTTCTCTGAAGTCTCACCACGTGATTTTAGTGGACAGCCACGTGCTGCCCACAACAGGTTTGGACTGTTGGTACTCTACAGACGCTCTGTATTCCCGGAGGATTGTGCTCCCCTAGGAGCTGGTCAGAGCGTCCCCATCTTTGTCCTGCTCCAGACGTACGGAATCCCCAGTGCTGACAAAACCCAGGTGACCCTGGAGGCACTGGTTCCATTCCTACAGACCCTTGAGGAAGCTGCCCAAAATCTAGAATCCTGGAAGGGAAGAGGAGACCGTGCAAACACTGGGTAGATGAGAAAGCTGTGTCTTCCTTGTGCCCAACAGAGCCCCCAGGAACCCGGGGTGGGTGTCCACCCATGATGGTGTTGCAAAAATTCCCAACAGTGAGCATGCTGAGGGCAGTGACATTGCCCAATGCGGCCATTGGCTCACTGAATGCACATGCTGGCTACAGACGGCGTGTCCAGTCATCCTGTGAAGATGTGGAATGTTCACGTGGTGCATTTCATCCTTCATCGTCGTGTGTTGGCTTCCATAACAAAACGCCACGGACTGGGGGGGCTTACAAAGTGTGGACATTGACTTCTCATGGTTGTGGAGGTTGGGCATCCAAGGTCAAGGTGCGTGCAGACTTGGGGTCTGGTGACACCTGCTTCCTGGTTGGTGGAAGGATGTCTCCTTGTTGGGTCCTCCCATGCTGGAGGGGAGCAGAGGACTCTCTGGGGATCTCCTTTATGTGGCTCCTAATCCATCCATCCGTGGGACTCTACCATCATGATCTGCTCACCTCCCAGAGACCCTGCTTCCCCATACTGTCCCTTTGGCATTGGTTGAACAAAGACAGAAACGTAGAGGCCAGGGAGGGAATGGAGGTGTCCTGTCTTCCCTCTACTTTTAGGGGTGCTGTATGTAACGCCTTCTTACCCGGCAAGGCTGAGCTCATTCCTCTAGAATGGTCATGGGAGGCCGGGAGAATATGGACAGTGGGGTACAGACCTTTGCTGGAGGCAGAGCTGGAAAAGGACCAAATGCTGGGTCTGAGTCTGGCTTGGATGCTGGTGGACACAACCTTCTGCAGATAGTGCTGGAGAGAGGGAGACAGGTGGTGAGGGTGCCGAATCGTGGCCCCATGGTGAGCCCCGGGGGTGATGGGCAGATAAAAGGAAACCACTGTCCCCGGAGTGAGGCATGGTCATATGGTGCCCAGCATGGCTCATGGGAGAGGCTCTCCTTGTCTTCCTCTTTTTAATTATGCACGCACACAGCCGAAAATTAAATCAACACCACGCCCCACGTGCCCAGGCCTCTCTGGGTCTGTCTGGAGCCCCGTCATTTGCCGGCAGTGCCTCCTGGTTCCCATCCAGGCGGCTGCCGCATGGGCTTGGCGTTCCCGGACCGGGTCCTAATTCAATTCCCATCTATTAAAAACTGCACGTGGCATCCTAATGGTTGAGACACCGTTTGGGATTGACAGGTGTAATCGGCGCCCGAGAAGCTCCCGCGAGGGGCTGGGCTTCTGTATTGCATTCCTGGAAGGCAGATGAGGGTGGACTGAGCGGGCGCCGTGGGGCCTGCAGGTCAAGGCACGGCCATGATCAAATCCCTGCCTTCGGAGGGAACTGTTTCCCGATATTTGGGTTTATTTGGTTAATGTGGACACGGAGAAGTCACCTCTGAGGTCTGTAGTGTGGACAGACGTGAACAGGAAGGGAGCAAAGCAGCCCAAAGCAGGAGACATCTCTTTCTGGGGAGACAGGCAGAGAAGGAAAAAAGGACCGGCATGAAGGATTATCTGGAAGACAACATTGGGGAGGGGACGGTGTGGAGGGGGAGGCGGTGGGAGGGGCCCCGTGTGGTCTCCGGGCCCAGCAGCCGGGCTCAAGGGCACCTTCATACACCCGGCAGCTCCCGTCCTCATGAAAAGTGACTGGGAGATGTGTCAGAGTCACGTCCCCGCTCTGATGGGCTGGGAGATTGGATTAGGCAGGGGATTACGGCGGGCGCGGTGGGATGCGGGCCGCTGAGAAAACAAATGTCAGGTGCGCGTTCATTAGCGGGGCCGTCGGCGAGGCAGCCCACTGGAAATCGTAAGGAGGACACAGCGTCTGACCTTGTCTTGCTGGCAGGAGGGACCGGCCAGGGACTGGTCGGTCTGGTGATGGACGGATGGCTGTTGCCTTTGGACCAGCAGCGTGTCCTCTGCTCATTCTGCACACACACACACAGACACACACACACATGTGTGCACAGGCCCGTGGGCATGTACCTGGCAGGAAGCACCCTCACATTCCTACTGCCCATTCTCTGTCCCCAAGCTCTGTCTTGAGTGGCTGTGGGATGGTGTCTGCAAAAACACGGCAGGGCCGTCTCGTCCTAAACTTCTGCGCCCACGTTGGGGTGGAGAGAGTGGGTGAGTTCTTAGGTCCTGACATACAGATAAGATACAGGCTCCGGTGAAAGGCATAATACCAAGGAGGGTGTACAACAGGCGAGTTACCTTTTGTGCTTACAGAATAAAAAGATACATACTTTCGTGTCCTAAATGATGTCCCCTTTCCGAAGGATGTGTTCATGTCCTGACATCCAAATCCGTGAAATGGGGCCCTATTTGGAAACAGGGTCTTTGCAGAACTGATCAAGGGAAGGATCTGAGATGAGCTCATCCTGGACCAGGGTGGCCCTGAATCCAACGATGGGTGTGTCCTTGTAAGAGGCAGAAGAGGACACACAGACACAGAGGAGAAGCCACGTGAGCCCCCAAAGCTGGAAGAGACAGGAAGGACCCTCCCTTGGAGTCTCAGGAGGGAGCTCGGCCCTGTCCCGCCTGGATCTCCGCATCCCTGCCCCGCCTGGATCTCAGACTTCTGGTCTCCAGAGCTGGGGAAGGGGATACACTTCGGTAGTTGAAGGACTAAGTTTGGGGTATTTGTTTCAAGCCACCGCAGGACACACTTTCAGCTGTGTCTGTGCTTGAACATACAGAGCAGACCTTGGAAAGTCACTGAGATTGTCACCAGGGCTCGCTCTGGGGATGGACTCAGTAGTGCCGGGAGGGCACGGGGACAAGGTCCCAGGGAGCTGCCTTTCGCTGCACTTTGTGCCTTTAGAATTGCACCCAGAGCCCATGCACCCTCCTTTAGAATCGTAAATGAATACCAAACACAACGTGGGTTTCCCTTCACGACTGCAGCCGGGAACCCCCGGGAATCTGGTTACCTCTGCTAACAGGTGCAGGGGAATGGGGGGCTGCTGAACAGGGTGTAAAGATTCCATGACCAAGTCTGCTGCCTGGCCACGCTGGTATATAGGGTGTGCATCCCGTGCAACCCCCCTAGCTCAGCCTGGAAGCAAGGACGTGCAGAGCGCCCCTGCTGGCGGAGACCCCGGGGTCCTCTCCAGAGACCCTGAGGGGAATCCAGGAAGAACGGGCAAGCAGGGCCAAATCCCGAGGGGACCCTTGTTTGCGCCCCCCTCCTCAGGAGCAGGCATGCAGAACAAAAGTTCCGCCATGGCTCTCGGCTGGGGGAGGCACGGGAGACAGGCTGAGCCCCGCCAGCCCTGCCTGGAGAGATTGGATCCCACCAGCAGCGGGGCCGCGCCGGGACTGCCCCTGCTAACGAGTGCATCTGATTGAACAAGCCGGCGTTCCCCGGAGGACCGGGCCATCAATCACTGCCCTCGTCCCACAGCTGTCCGAGGGGTCTGCGGCGACGTGTGGCTGTGTCGGAACACACATCAGCGGTATGGGGCTGGCCGGGCACAGCCCGGTGCAGTGGGGCGTGCGGCTGATGTCTTCCTTTGGGAGCTCTCGCTGCCGTGGAAGAAGGAACTGTGCAAACAGCGTCCTTCCCATGCACTTTAACCGCCGCCGTGGTGTCCTGAGCTGTGGCATGGAGCCGTCAACCAGCCCCCCACCCCGTGTGACACTCAGTGACTTGTAGGCAAACATATGTACCAGTTTTCACGCTGGAGACGTGTTCTTCGGGGCTGATGTCCTGGGTCGGTGGTGAGTCTGCTGGTTGTTTTCTCCGGAACCTCCTGATGTCTTCAGGACGAGTGGAGGCCGCGACGTGCGGAAGGCCTGCCTTACGGTGCCCAAAACACACTGCACGATGCCCAGTAAAGTCTCAGTTTCAGATAAACACTGACATTTTCTTTCCTAGTGTAAGTACATCCCAGATAGTGCGAGGGATATACTTACACTAAAAAAAAAAATCATGATTTGTTTTTCTGAAATTTAATTTGTACTTAGTCAATTTGCAGTTGGTTAATTTGCATTTTTATTCATTCAATGTGGCAATCTTAATTGGGCTTTTTTTTTTTTTTTCTCCTCGGGGACTTGAACACATAGGACCTCGCACATAATGTGCCTTCCAGATACAACTCGGGGTAAATATTGGTACAGTGGTGCTACAGTTTTCCCTCTATGACTGCTTGTCTGTCTATCTGCCATCTATCTATCTATGATCTACTTCTCCATCCATCATAAACATCCATCCATCTATCCATCCAACCATCCATCCATCCATCCATCCACACACCACTTCTCCTTCCATCCAACCATCTCTCCAACCATCATCCATCCACCCATCATTCTATCTATCCATCATCCATCCATCCATCTACCATATCTATCTATTTATCTATCTATCTATCTATCTATCTATCTATCTAATCTATCTGTCATTGATCTCTCCATCCATCCATCCATTATATCTATCCATCCATCCATCTATCTGTCCATTACATCTATCATCTATCTATCCATCCATCCATCCACCCATCAATCCATCATATCTATCCATCCATCCATCCATCATATCTATCCATCCATCTATCCATGCATCCATCCTTCTATCCATCCATCCTTCCATCCATTGTATCTATCTATCATCTATCTATCTATCTATCTATCTATCTATCTATCTATCTATCTATGTATCATCCATCCATCCATCGTGCATTTCTCTTTGATTGTGAAACAATACACATAACATAAAATTTACCATTTTAACTACTTTAAAATGCAGAGTTCACATATCTAAAGCATATCTAAAGTTCACAGATCTATCTCGTCCACAGTGTTGTGCAACAACCACCACTGTCTTGTTCCAGAACTTTCTCCTTTGACTGCAGTGGACAGACAACCAAGTTACACTAGCAGGGGCCTCTGTATGGTGGAGTCATTGGCGGGATACCTGAATTCTCAGCTTTTGTTGAATTTTGCAGTCCCATGCTACCAGTCTTACAGAGGAGGCAACGTGAAGACCCGTGGGGGTGATGGTGCAGAGATCAGTCAATGGTGAGTGGAAGAGGCAGGTGCACCTGGGACATAGGCACGGGCAGCAGGGTGATGCCACAGAGAAGCAATGCCACTGAATGCTCCGTGACTTTGTCTGGTGGTCTCTGATACCCTGTCGTGTGCTGAGCACCTACCTTGCACCACAACCCTACAAGGCAGATGCAGAAAGGAACCTCGGAGCCAAAGTATCCCATATCCAGAGAAGGCATCACAGCGACCTGGCAGGTGGGACTGTTGCAAAGGCAGCACACCTGAGCCACCTGCACTCAGAACACGTGTTGATGCATCTCTGTTTTCTCAGTCGAGTAGACTTGCTGGTCTCAAGTCCGGGTCTCACCCCTGAGATCTCATGTAGGGCTGCCATGGCCTCTCCAGTGGCATGATTCCATCCCTTTTCTGCATCTGGAGTGATTTTACCCAGAGAAGAGGGATGTGTGCCTTGCTGAAGGTCCAGGCAGCCCTCAGAGGAGGCTGCTTCCCCGACCACTGTCCCGATGTCTGGGGAGGATCCCTGGATGTGTCGGTGGGGCCATCCCAGCAGACTGGCTCTCTTGGCCAAGAGTCCATTTTCCTCATTTCTGCTTCTCACCGTAGTTAATAAATCAGCACGTAGATGAGAGACTCATGGTTAATTTTCCACAGCCAGTGCAGAGTGTCTGAGCCCATAAACCGCGCCAAGTCTCGGGCTGTGAATTTCCTGACACTGACAAGTCGAACAGCTTAGAAATCATAATTATAAGTTACAAGTGTCTTAGGGGTTGTTCTTCTGACATAAAACTAATTTCATGTTTTTATTCATAATGCGGGAGAGATGAGAGGCATGCTTTGGAGGGCGCTCCTGGAGATATCACAGGCCCCATCTCCCAGCTGTAACGAGCGGAGATGGCGCCCTTCCCTCTTTGTTGTGGCCTGATGGGCCTTGAGTAGTTTCTGACAGTCTTGCAGACCTCGTCGGTGCTTTTCCCGACAGTCTGTTCGTAAGGAGGTGACCAAGCTGAGAGCAGGCCCCACTTGGGTCCCGGGGCCATGGTGTAATGATGTTGCCGTGCCCAAACCCAAGGCACGCATGTGAATATTTGGGGACACCTCTTGACGTGAGCGTCCTGGGGCAGACGTAACAAAGTGTCCCACATCAAGGCGGCTTAAAACAGTAGAAATTCATCTTCTCTACACTCTGGAGGCCAGAAGTCTGAGATCCAGGCAGGGCAGGGCCGGGCTCCCTCCGGAGGCTGCAGGGAAGGGTCCTCCTTGCCTCTTCCAGCATCCTGAAGTATCCCCCCTATGTGTGTCCTAAGTGGGTTTACCCAAGTATCCTGCACTAGGGAGCTTAAAAACACAGGGATTCATGCTTTCCTGGTTCTGGAGACCAGATGTCTGCAATCCAGGCAGGGCAGGGCTGCTGAGATCCAGGCGGGGCAGGGCCATGCTCCCTCCAGAGGCTCCAGAGAAGGGTCATTCCTGCTTCTTCCAGCATCCCGAGGGCTGCCTCAGTCCTGGGTGTCCCCTGGCTTGTGGACGCACCACCCTAGTCTCTACTTGTGTCTCCACATAGTGACCCCTTTCCTTTTGATAAGGAGGCTGGTTATGGGGCCCACTCCAATCCAGGATGACCTCATCTTGATGTATGTCTTAACCACACCTACAAAGGTACAATTTCCAAATGCATTATATTCACAGGTGCTGGGGGTTAGGGATTGAACATATTTTGGGGGAGGAGCACCATGATACGCCCACCCCAGGGAAATGCCAGTCTTCTTAAGGGTAAAAGGGTTCCCCTTCCTGCCCAGATGTCTGTCCCCTCATGGTCTAGTCTGGCGAAACAGCAAAACGTATGGAGTGTTACAATCAGGGATGTTTCTAATTCTGCCCACTGCCAGCTGAGCACAGATTTTTTCATCATTAGAGGGGGTAAAGGTATTTGGGAAAAGTAAGACAAAGAGCATAGACTGAAGCAGACTGACCACAATTTAAACCCTCTTCCTCTAACGGCCGTCGTCTCTCTGGTTCATGGTTTTATTCTGATGCCCTACGGTGGGATCTGCATAAAGGTCCACTCAGCATGGCAAGGAATAAATGTGGGGCGTACAATACAGAGAGGAGAAAATATGGACGGCAAGTGTGGGTGGGTATAATGGTTAAGTGATGCCCTGGTGGGAGCCCTGAAAGTGTCCCTGAGTCAGGAACAGTAAGACGTCAGTCTTGATTTTGTCACAGATTTTCTCTGTCACTGGGAAGTCTTTGGAAGTTCTCTCTTTCACACGTGAGCATTAGTAGTCAAGAAGGAAAGACAGGCTGGAGCCACAAGACAAAGCAGCCACAGGCGACCAGAATGGCTAAAAGGAAAAAGACAGTGCCGTGTGTTGGCAACGTTATGGAGGAACTGGAACGCTCCAGGGCTGCTGGAAGGGGTGGAGGCTGGCATGAACATTTTGGAAAACCACGGGTTTGTATCCACCAAAGTTGGGCACGTGCATGGGCCTGATTCAACAATTCTAGGTATGCACTTGCAGAAAGGCACGCACACCCACTGAGCCACCCGGGGCCCCTCTACATGTTCTTCAACAACGATATTTTTCGTACATTAAGGGACTCTTTGTGTCTTCGTTCTTACATATTTGACTCCCTCAACCCATCTGTGGGTAAATCTTGAACATTCAAAGCCCAGGATCACCTCCCTTCTACTTGTTCCAGATCAGACGCCAAACATACTCCTAATTTTTGGATACTTGACATTCATGTTCACATTTAACATTTGGGTGAGAAAAGTCACAGTTGAGGCGAGTTATTTTTTGGATGGCATTTCTCCCTTCAGATGCACATGAAAGTTAAATTCTTATAAGTTGATGCAGTAGGGTAGATTAGAGGTGGTGAGGACTTCTATCTTACAGGGTAGTGAAAGAGATGTTGCAGACCTTATCAGGACCTATTCCCTGAGAGTGCACTCAGCCGTGCAGACCATCCACAAGCTTCCCACTATGAGCACTCACAGCAGTTGTCCTGAGGGCTACCTCTCCTTTGATCGAATGGTTGTGTCCACCTGCCTCAGGAGAACAAAGGGCCATTATGTGGAACTGCCAGAGGATTCCCCGACAAAGACCACACTTTCTCCACCTTTGGCAGATGCATAACATCTCCCCATTCATGTGTTCAGACACTAGCTATAAAAGTGCTCTCTTAGAAAGAACCCAAGGTGGACGGGATGGGAGCCAAGGCTGCCCTGTGTATCCAGAGGTGGGGTTCAAACATACCAAACATTCTTCCAGTTTATGTAAAAAACATCACAGGCGTGTACGTATCAGGTAGTCCCGTCCGAAGAAGGGGCACCTGTAGGACTTAAAAATAACAGAGAATATTTACAGTATGAAGATATTTAGACACTTACCTCAAACATCAAACAGAGCATGGTGACCCAGCAAGGAAAAAGCCTTATTTTAGACTGAGGGAGCGTTTGTGGTCTGGAATGACCCCACAGGTTTTTGTTTCTACAGCTGAGCATTGGAAGTATGGCACACTCATGAGAACAGCGTCTCTAAGTGGCCGACGTGAGCAGGCAGTCTGATGTTTTGCAAGACCTCCAAGACTTGAGAAAAAGTCAGAGTAATATTTTGTGGCTTGGGAAAACAGTGAAAGAAGATGAAATGGAAAAAAGAAAGAAAGAAAGAAAGGAAGAAAGAAAGAAAGAAAGAAAGAAAGAAAGAAAGAAAGAAAGAAAGAAAATAAAAAGGAACCCAGTCTTCATTGGATGGTCTGCCCCAGAGCTGGGATATGTTCTTCCAAAACTCATCTTGGTTCACCTGAAGAGACGAGACAAAATAAGACCGTGAAACGGCCACGAGCACCAAAAACCACACCAGAGAATATCCTTGGATGACACAGATGTTGTTCTGCCGACTTCCTTCACATCCAGTGAAATTCAAAATATATACATGTCAGCATTTCTTTTAAGACTCCTCGTTCCCCGAGAAAGTGGCCCTGCCCTTTTGACCTGCATAGCGGGACTCCAATCAGAAAAGATAAGAGCATGTTTAATTGATTAGTTAGCGTCTGCACAGCGCTTTGAAGGTGAGAAGTGCAATATTATTATAATGATGCAGACGAAGCTGTGATCTTTGGAGAATTTCTCCTCTCATCTGACCTGCTTTTCCAATTTGGTCTTATGCTACTCAAGCCTACCGCGGGAGGTTACAAATTGCGGGTCCAGGCCAGGGGTCCTGTGCCGGGCTTCTCAGTGGGAAGCACATCACAGATCCTGGTGTGGGGGGCTGTTCCTCCGAGCGGGGGGCTGAGCAAGGCTGCGGGGAGTGGAGCGCCTACCCATTACCGTCAGAGGTGGACAGATCCAACATGGTGCCCGTAGGTGGGTCCACTTCTGGATGTTGGCTGGACATCGTCCTTCTTCTGAGTTGTGTTGGCTCATGTATCTTAAGGTAGACATTGTGCCCCTCCATGGTGGTTTCCATGCAGAACTTTTACCTCTTGGGGTACGTGGCACATTCTCCAATGCTTCTCTTAACTCTATTGGTTTCCATCCAACACGTCTCGTGCTATATTACAGTCATGCCTTCATGGCGACCCACCTGATGGTAAGCACTCCAAGAGGGGGTTATTTCATATTTTTTTTTGTAGTGATCAGATTTTATTATCTGGAGCACACTTCATTTTACAGAAAAAAAGGAACAGAAGGTAGAGCACCCCCTCCCCACCCCTTGCCAGGTTTCCACCTTATTAAGATCCTGCGTCCATGTGGTAGATTTGCACAATATGGATGCGTCAGTATGAACAGGGGTCCACAGTTCTGCTAGGGTTCATCTTGGTACAGTCTATGGATTTTGACAAGGGCACAGTGTCACGCACCTCCTTTTATGGGATCGTGCAGGATACCTGCACACGGAATGGTTTCTTTGCCCCGAAATCCCTGCTGTTTCACCTGTTCACCTAATGCACCTGTGTCTTCTCACCTATGCTATGTTTTCTAATCTCTGCATCCCTGGCCATTGTTGGACCTATAGTCAACCAGTCAGCTGATCAAATGAATGATAATGAAGGGAGCAGGAGAACAGGAGCTGCTCACCTTTGGGGCCCATCTAGGGCCACTGAGATCTCCTCTGACTTGCTCTTTAGCTGGGAATGACCCAGATGGGGAGCGTGCCTAGGCCTCCTCTGTGGCTGCGTCACCTTCCTGTGCTGTGTCCTCATCTGTTCAGTGTTGACCAGAATGCACTCAGCCACCGCCAGACCCAGAGGATGGGAATTCCTCCCCACCAAACGGATGAACGGGGAGACCTTGAAACAGCTCCCCAGTCCCAGAAGGGTACAGTGTGGGGAACGCTGGGTACATTGGGCTGCTTGGGGCTGCTGATTCACGTTGAAGCGCTTACTTATCACTGGGAGGCAACGAGGTTGCAGAGGGAGGTCTCCTGGAGACGTCCAGGACCTCCATCGGCTGTGGACTCTGGGTCACCCCAATCCCTCCCTGTGAAATGCTCCCAGCACTGTGCTTTAGAAGAGTGGATGGGGGATGGTGAGAAAAACCATGTACAGGTCCCTTGGTGCACTTTGGGACAGTGGAGTCTCATGAACATGTAGCAGAGAACGTAGGATCTCGCTAAGAGGAGACCCTGGCCCGACCAGGGAGATGTGTTTCAATGCAAAGCTGAGCACAAAGGATCAGTCCCCGGGCTTGTAGCGGGCACCAAGCCTCCCGGTCAGTCCCGCCGTCCTGCCGACCACACGGCGTTTCCGAGGAACCGACACAGCGTGAGCCAGAACACGAGACGGGTGATTCATCACAAACCCATAAAACAATTAGTGACGGAGTCACGATATCGGAGCACAACTGTAGTTTTGATTAATGCATAAATAATTTACATGAGTATTTCTTCGGTCTTCGGAGAGCCTGCCATTATTTACTGGCCTTGTCGCGAAGACCGCCAGTTCACGGCCATAAAGCACGCTCCCCAGTCCGACCGACGGGCTGGTGGGCTGCGAGGCTCTTGGGGGGGGGGCACCAGCACAGCTATTAACGAGCCCATTAGCATAATCCACGGTGATATATCATTGGAGAAAAGTTCACTCGCACAACTGAATGGGACCGGGGGATGGCTTTGAAGATTTTATGGTACAATAACTATCCATTTGATGAGCAATTAAAAAGATATTTGGAGACAAGGGGCGGGAAGTCAATGGGGGTGGGGAGTGGACGGGGCGGGGGTGAGTCTCTGCCCCGGCTGGTCATGCTTTCAGAAACCCGTTCCATGTGCGTGCTGGCCGCCGGCCGTCGGCCTTGCCCTAGGAAGGGGAGGGCAGTCACTCTGAAGGTTCTGGCTTGATGAAACATGGCTTCCATGTGGCATCTCGAGGTAGGGCCAAGGATGGGAGACCCTGGGTTGAGGCCAGGAGGCTGCCCATCCCCCAACCTGCGCATCCGTGACGTCTACACCCCCCTCGTCCCCAACGATGAGCCTCACTTCCCCTACTTCTGGGATATCGTGGTAACTCTTTGGACCTGGATATGAGCCTTGATGAATGTCGATTGTAAGGTTTTTATGTTTCAATCAGATTCCTTTAAATAATTTTAATTATGCATATCATATACGCATATGCATCATGTATAGTCATTTCTATGTGTATAATTCTGCAGCACACTGTGCCATCCTTGCTGCGGGCCGTCACTGCCAACAATTCCCAGAGCTGTATCTTGCCCCCACGACCCGTATCTCCTCACCCCCCCTCCCAGCCGCTGGTGCCCACCGTCCGGCTCTCTGTCTCTACAAATCTGTCCCAAGCATCTCCGATGCGTGACATCATACGCAGCACTGGCGTGTTTGTGTCTGTCTGACTGCGCTTATTTTAAGGTTCTCAGGGTTGATGCCCGTGCAGAGGGTCTGAGAACGCCCTTCCTCCTCATGGCCGAGGAGCACTCCCTCACACGGACGAACCCCATGTCCTTTATCCGTCCGTCCATCCGTGGGCACGTGGCTAGCTGCGAGCTCTTGGCTGCTGTCCATCAGGGTGCCGTGTACAGGGGTGCACGGGCACCTGTTTCCATCCCACTGCGTCTTCCGTTCTTTGGGGATCTGTGTACACGTAAAAGGTCCAAGTCCTACAGTGCGTTTTAGGTTTAGGGTCTGGACCGTGCATGACCGAGGCTGAGGCGCCCACGGTAATCAAACCCGGATATGCCAGCAATCGCCAAGATGCTCCCCAAAATGTAGAAACTTCAGACAGGCTCGGGAGCGTACTGTTACCAACCTGCGGTCGGGGAGGAGGGTAAGAATGAGGTTCCTGCATTTAGAATGTTCTCCTGTCCAGCTTGGGGTGAAATGGGCAAATTGTGGACCAGAAAGACACACAGAGACAGAGAAAGAGAGAGAGAGAGACGGAGGGTCACCCAGGGTCTTGAAGACCAGTGCAGCTGGGTAAATTACCTCCAAGGACGTGCTCCGTGCCCTGCAGCAGCAGAAACCCCCCAAATTCCAACCATCCCGAGGTTCCCCTTCCTCCCTCTCTGGGTTGTGTCTGTGTTTTGTCTTCATATTAACAGGCGGAGGTTCTAAATGGTTACGGGGTGGGAGCTAGCCTCCCTCTGGTTCTGCAACTTTGGGACACTCATTCCGTTCTGGGGTCTAGGAGTCTATGTCGTGTGTGTGACCCCACATCTCTCCCCAAGTAAATCCCCTTGTTATCCCGACCTTAAAAATCCGTGAGCTAGGATCCAGCAATGACCTCTGATGCTACAGAGTTGAAAACGGAGGTCCACACACACGCGCGCGCACACACACACACATCTGCGCAGGAGATGTTTACAGGGGCGTAACTCGTAATTCCCAAACCCGAAAGCGACTCCCGGTGTCCTTCAGGAGAATGGGTAAGGAACCTGGCGGGGGTCCCTAGAAGGGAGCAGTGGAGTCGTGAAAAGACATGGAGGAAACCTGGATGCATGTTCCCGAGGGAAAGAAGCGCGGCTGAAAAGGCCGCCCAGTGTAGGATTCCGACCGTTGAACCTTTCAGCAAAAATAGCCTTGGGGACGCGGCACAGCCTGGAGTCCGGATCCCATCCTGCAAGCGATCGCGCACTTGGGTTCTGGGGCCGGTCCCCCCTCGTGTGTGTCTGGAGCTGACCTTCCTCCATCACTCTCCAGGGCTGGGGCACAGAACCCTGAGCTCTGAACGCTTCCTGGAGCCTGATTCGGTTCCCAGGAGAGACTGGCCAGGGCGAGCGGCTCTGGGGAGTTCCGTGATCGGCGCGCTCCTAAGGGGTCAACCCGTCCTATGCAGTCAGCGTGTCCTAAGGGCAGCAGGCCGAGGCCCAGAGACTCAGCCCCAGTTTGCGCGCTGCCCAGGTCTGTGCGCCTGCGTGCGCGCGCGCTAGGCGATGAGTTCACGCCCCTGCGGCCCACCTGACCACTCCGAGTCCACGCACGGAACCCCCACTTCGGGGACAGAAAGCAGCGCTGCAGCGGGTTGACCCAGCGTGGCCGCGCATGGACCTGAGCCACCCTAGCATATCACCCAACAGCCCCATGACTCAGTTTCCCCAGCTGCGGGCGAAGAGGGCAGGGTGGGCACGACACATTGCTCGGTGAAGGAGGGCCCGGGTTCCTCGTCCACAGCTGTGTGGGGTCCCTGGGCTCCTGCTCAGGAGTGGAAGGCGTCTTCACCGTCGCTCTGAGCTCGGTCGCGAGCATGGTACCACTTGGGGCAGCAGGATCGAGGAGGAAAGGGAAACCGCTTGCGCATGTGGGCACGGGGACGCACCCTCTGCGTCACAGGGGGCGTTAGCTGGAAGAGTCAGACTTCAACCCCCTGCATCCTTCCCACCGGGAATGCGCCCCCGGCACATGCCCAGACCCTCTGCTACCACTCGGCTTCCACGTCCCCAAACCCACAGGACTCTGGGGCACCAGGCATGAGACACGAGGCTGCCTTTTGTGGCCGCGGCTGTATGGACCCGACCTCAGGAGGACACCGGCCAGCTGGGGCGCTCGGTGACTCAGAGTCACTCGTGCAACCTAGCCTGCTCTCCGTCCTCAGGCCGGACCCCTCTGCGTCTTTTGTTTCCTTTTTGGCCCTGTTTGGAGCTCGTGGATTAACTCAGAAAGTCATTAGCGCTCCTTTCGCAGCCCCTGGGGGCTTGGGCCCCCCCTGTTCCTCAAGGCGGGGAAGCCTGATGCCCACATCTGTGACCAGCGCTGCTCGGCCCAGGGCCCCCGGTGGGTGGGCCAGGCGAGGAATGGGGGCTCTGGGAGGAGATCAATTAAGACCACGGGCGCACACGCACAGAAAATGCGTCATGGAAACGCAGCCGGGTTGGGAGCGCGCAAAAAGGTGCCCGCAGCCCCCGGACAACAGGTAGGCAGCCTCGCACTCGCCTTCCCTCTCCAGTGCGTTCTGAGGGCGCGCGGCCGCGCTCGGGGTCCTGGTACTCATTGTTTCCTGCGCCGTGATTGATGCTCGGGGCGCTGATCTCCCCGAGTGATGACTGTTCTCACGTCTCTCCCCCAACGACAGTCCCTGACACCCTGAGCCAGGGCTGCACAAGGCGACTTTTTTTTTTTCTTTTCCGCGTCTCATTTACATTTCAATCTCGGCCTCATGAATGTAAAACCCGGCTGCAAATTAATAACAGGGAGACTATGAGGTCGCCCCTGCGCGCGTGGAGGGGGGACACGCCGCGCCCCCCAGGCCCAGCTGGCCATTGTGTTCCGCCCGCCCCTCATTTATCGGCGGCCGTGAATGACATTACACAGAAAGGCATATCCGGAGTGACACAAATTTATTTCTGTCCCCAGCGCTCCCGTATATTTTCATAGAATCGGGGGCTATTTGTCTGGGGACAATTTAGTTTCCATGAAAAATTTAAATGCTTTCTGCGCAGATAGTGGAGTGAAATTTAATTTGTTTCTCATTTACTACAGCAGGTATGAAAAGGAGAAGAATTGTCTGAAATTGGCGCCGTCCCTCTGCTCTGTCCCCAAGGCCCGGGCCTCGTTCCCCGAGACCGGAGGCCTGCCCGGTGCCTCCCCATCCCCCTCGGAGAACCGCCAACCTTAAACCAACTTACAGAAAACCTTTGGGGAGGCTGCCAATCACCCGGAAAACAACGTTTCCATCGATCCCCTGTCTGTGTGATTTATGGCTTCATTTTACGGTAATTGAGAATTAGCGGTAAGATTAACAAGATTCCACACCCCGCCTGGATATGCAGGCTAAGCATGGCAATTTGTCAAGATGGGGACGTCGGGCGCTTTTGGAGTTACACGGGGTCCCCATCTAATTGAATTTGGGGATGACGTGGAAATTAATTTGACGCGCGGAGGTTTGGAACGGGGACCTGGGCGCGGGGAGCTGCGGGGTGAGGGGTGCGCGCGCGCGCGCGCGCTGGGGTCTCCCCGGCGTCTGCGTGTCTCGTGCACCCCGCCCCAGCCCCCCAGAACCCGGGTCCGCCTGCAAGGCCGGGGCGGGGGTGGGGGGGCAGGTTATTGATCCCGGATCGGTTCCTGCGGCGGCTGCGCGGAGGGACGCAACTCCGCGAACCGGATTGGGGCGCCTCTGCCGGCAGTTCCTCGGCCGCAATCTGCTCCCGATGAGGGATGTGACCTCTCATGTCGTCTGACGGCATCAAGATGAAGTTTTGAAAATTTACTTCTTTGCAGCCAGTGTACCAAACGTCTGAAGTCAACAGTCCCGATCGAATTACTGAATTGAGTCCGGCTGGGCTGTTTACAGGGTAGTCTGTCGCCGACGGGGGAGCGTGAGGGCGCCTAGGGCTCCCCCCTCCGGGACACGCGGCTGCGCCCCTGGGGTCCGCAGGCCTGGAAAGGGCGCAGAGTCTCGGAGGCCCGAGGGGCTCAGTATCTGTGGGGCCGCTTGCTTCTCTCCGTTTTGCGCCCAGAGGCTGGGCCCACTGCAGAGGTCTCTGTGCCTCGGGCTGGAAAAGCAGAGCCTGACCTCGCTGGACACTCGCCTTGGCTCTTTCTGGAGGACCCGTGCGGTGTTGAGTTCCCTGCAGGGTGCGGGTGTCCTCTCACTGCGCCGTTTTCTCCCTCTTCCCAAGCGCGGATGGGGATGCTCGCACGGGGGTCAAGGACGGCCTGCCTGGAGACTGGGTGCGAGCTTCCGGGCTCTGGGGCATGCCCACGCGGACCCCCAGCTGGTTCATTGTGCACGAGCCTCTGCATGCATTCCAGCCAGACGCACAAGGGCACCTCAGCCCTTATCCCAGGCTCCAGCTCCGCTTGGTGGGTGCAGGTCAAACCAGGGTCCCTGGGGGTCCCCAACTGGTGTCCTCTTTCCCCAGAGGCACCTGAGACTCAGGCCTGGATGGAGAGCCTCCAGCCACCTGACTTCAGCCGTGCTCTGTCCCTGCCCTGCTGCCACTCCCTTCTCCTGTGATGCTTCCCTGCACGCCCCCCCCAACAAGGAACTGGGGTGTCCTTGCATCCGTCACCCTCACCGTCAGATTCAGGCGGCCGTACCCAAGCCCTGGGGGCCCCCTGCGTGCCCCCTACCCTCTGTGGCTCTTCCAAGCAGGGGCGTCTGTCCCACCTGGTACCTTAGTGAATGCACGTTAGCCAACGGCGGCCAGCACCCATAGGCTTCCCCATGCAGGGCCTTAGTCGTCAGGCCCTGGAGAGGTCCCCATGTTTCTATGTTTCCACCCTCATCCCAGCTCTACCAGTGCCCGCTGCCTCTGTCCCTTCGGCTGCCTCTGCATTGTGCCCGTGAGTCCTGCCCCGAGCTGTCACCTGTCCCCACTCCTACCTGCCCAGAGTTGGCCGCTTCCTGGCTTAGCCTCCCGTGTGTCTTTCCGTACCAGTGTACTGAAATGGAAAGCAGTGGCATGGGATTGCAGAGTCCCCAGCACCCAGATCTGGCCGAGTCTCCCACCTTCTTGCCCTACACTGGCTCCAGCCATTTTCGGGGGGTGGGGAGGGTTTCTGCCCCGCATGAACCCACAGACGAGCCTCCAAGAGTCCTGCACCCCTGCCTCGCAGCACCTGGCACTGTCTGTCCGGTGTCTTTCTCGTCCTCCCGACAGTAATTGGTTTATCCCAATGGATTGTAAGCCCCTGGAGCACCAGGTCCTGGCTGTGCACGCGGCGTGTGGGACATCGTCCGGGACGCAGCAGCTGCTCACTAAACACGCACGGATGGACGCCAGCCCCCAGCCTTGCTTTTCCTGTGTCTTGGGGGGCTTCAGAGGACCTGTCCCCCAGACCCAGCAGGTGCCGACTGCCCGAGGATGCCGGCGTGTCTCCTACAGGCAGGAGGGGGATGTGATTTCACCCTGTACCTGGTGCTTATTTGCTTGATCACTGGAAAACCTGTTCCCCCACCTGCTAATATAATTTGCAGAATCTGATTAGCCGCGTGCATATTGCGTACGTACGAGCGTCTTATTGCATTTGCAGGGTTGGCTGCCGCTAATGTGATCCAGGAGGGGCGCTAACAGGATGGGAGAGTCACTAACATGATAATCCTGGGGACGTGGGGCCAGGCTAGTGCCTCTCTATTCTGTCCCTCCTGCCACGGAGTGCCTTAGCCGAGCAGAGGTCCGGAATCCCAGCAGAGGACACGGGAGAAACTCGGCCTCCAGGCAGTGAAGATGACCCCAAACCCAAGGACCTACAACAACAAGAATTGGTTCTTTTCTCTCCCATGAGATCCAGGCGGGGCAGGACCACTGAGATCCAGGTGGGGCCGGACCTGAGGCTCCAGGAGAGGATCCTTCCTGCCTCTTCCAGCTTCTGGGGCTCCAGGAGTCCCTGGGCTAGTGACCGCGTCCCTCCCATCTCTGCCTCCGTCTTCACGTGGTTTCTCCTCTGTGTCTGTGTCTCCTCTTCTGTCTCTTATAAGGACCCCGTCCTTGGACTTAGGGCCACCCTCATCCAGCATGGGCTCACTTCCAGTTCCTTCACTTAATCACATCTGCAAAGACCCTATTTCCAAATAAGTTCTCATTCATACGTTCCAGATGGATATTACTTTCTTGAAGACACTTTTCAACACAAACAACCATGATTTCTAGGCCTCGTTGGCCCCAGAAACCCGTCATCAGATAGTTTCTTGACCAGGAGAATTCCATCCCATGCGGGAGAACGAACCCGTGTAAAAAGAAGACCACCGGCCAGTTGATGTAAAACCTTAATATACATCTAAAGCGTTAAGTTCATTAAGCCAGGATTTAAATTTTATTTTAAGGAATTTACTGCCTGTTTTCAGGCACTTACAACGAATATCCAATATTACACTGAATTTGTCCTTAAAAGCATAATAATTTAGGAAAGAGCTCTTCCGTAGGTGGCTGAGTGACTTGTGTTTCTGCCTTAAATTGCTGTTTCTGGCGCTGGAGGGGTGTGCAGAAATCAAGCGAGACCTCAGTTCAGTTCTGGTGGCTCCTTTCCCCTCCAAATAAAGATTTTCTTCTGGAACCTGTAAATGGGACAATATTTGGAAATAGGGTGTTTGCAGACATGATTAAGGGAAGGATTTGAGATGAGACCATTTTGGGTGAGGTTGGCCCTAAATCCATGACAGGTGTCCTTGTAAGGGTCAGAAGAGGAGACACAGACACAGAGAGGCCACCTGAAGATGGAGGCAGAGAAGGGAAGGACACAGCCACCATCCCAGGGACACCTGGAGCCCCAGAAGCTGGAAGAGGCAGGAAGGACCGTGTCCTGGAGCCCCAGAAGGGAGCACAGCCCTGCCCCACCTGGATCTCAGACTTCGGGTCTCCAGAATTGAGGGAGAACCAACTTTTGTTGTTGTAAGCCCTCGGGATTGGGGTGTTTTCTTGTGGCTCCCACAATGGGACCAAAAAGGTCCTTGGAGCGGGTGCCCTTGGCAAGAAATCCCAGCATTGTGGGACACCTCTAAGGAGTTTTCCTTTACTGTTGACTGTGGATGGTTCCTGTATCAAGCAGAAACCCAGCAAGGACTTCTCGCCAGCTTGACTGGCACTTTCTGCCTGAAAGCCTGCCCAAGGGTCACCCCAAATGTGCTTTGTTAAAACAGGGAGGTCCAGATGCCTCCCCCCAGCTCTGCCCCTGAAGCATACAGTGTGATGACTGTGTTTCACTTTCGATTCGGATGCATTTCCTTGGCCACTGGGGCTCGGGAACAAGCCCTCTGTGCATGACTTCCCGCTCGGCAAGACAAATGTTCTGCTTCTCTGCTGTGGGGGGAAAAAAAAAAGTCTGAACTGCTGTTCTTGCTTTAAATAAAAAAGTGCTTATTCACATCAGTGTGGGGGAAAGCTGTTATTATCACACCTATATTTTGGGCTCAGGGTAAGCTGAGAATGTCTCTTTAGAATCACAATAAATCCAACCAGGAGGATGAATTTCTCAAAAATGAAATTGGGTACTCAGCTGCTTTTCATTATGGGTTTTCAAAAAATAAATGGTGTTTCCATTTGTTATTTATGTGCTCTCCGAGTGTAATGGTTGTAATGATTAATACTGAATTTCTGAATTTATTCTAAAAAGGCACTTCATAAATATTGAACAGCACTATTATCTCCAGGTACCTCCATTTATTTTATTAAAATGGAAATTCAGAAATCATCAATAAAATGATATTGTGCATTTTGAGATGGCCCTGGAGAGGGAAAAGGAACACCATGTTGCTAGTCCCATCGCCATCGCCCTGCACGGAGGGATGAGCGAGTGTTGGGTGTATCTGCCCCAACCTGGCGTGACGTCCGTGGTTTTGGGGGAAATGCTTTCGGGCCGCCCTTGTACGTGTCCCGGACCAGTTCGATCAGTGCGTGTGTTCAAACAGGGATGTTCAGAGCGAGCCCTGTTTGGGCTTTAATTTTCCACCGGGGAGGGAAAGTATCAGTAACAGACATTCTCAATCAGACCTGATTTGTAGGTTCTTATTTTGAAAACGTCTCTAGATGGAGGCCAGAGGCCTCTGAAAACAAAATCTCGCTAATCCTCTCAGCGGTGCTGAGATGTAATCCAGGGTGATTTTTACCTCCGAGTGCCTAGTGAGAACATTCCGGAAGGCTGTGAGCCCACGGAGGTTCCTGGATGGCTGGGTGGTCTGACGGGGTGGCCCGCCAGGTCTCTGGGGGCAGATGGCAGGCCGCCGTGGAGCAGACCTGAAGTTCACAGAGTTTGGAGGAGAATAAGTAAAGGAAGGACACAAGTCTGGGCTCTGGTATGGTTCATGGTCAAGCATTTATTGAGCGCTGACTGGATACCACGGTCTCTGTGTTAAAACCTGGGAGCTCACACCAGCCCCCAGTCTTGTCAAGAGCCTTTAGGGTCTTTAAATTGTTTCTTGATCTTTCCGCCCAAGATAGCGAAGAAGAAGGGGGGTGGCTCCACTTGTCCCTTACTTAGCTCAATACTCAAGGCGCCTCCAAGATGGCACCAGGACATGACATGAAGCCCTAAACCTTCTCAAATTGCTCTGCCCTGGCTCCACTGTTCTCCATAGTGCCTGCCAGACAAAAGGCACATTACAGAAGTTTCTGGGAAGCAGCCAGGGCTGGGGCAGTGCCTTGGGCTTGCCATAGGTGGGAAACATTTACCACTGCAGGCAGGACGGGACCAGGAAATGGAGAAGTGACCAGAATGCAGAGGGCTCAGTGGAGAGCATCCTGGCAGGAGCCAAGCCACGGTGACCCAAGAAGAGAGATGGAAGAATAAACACTGAGCACCCCTGTCCTCCCTGCTCCACCTTCCCCATGTTCCCATTGGCCAGTCCCTACTGGAAACTGGCAGACAAGGGAACCCGTTTGTGTGCTGACCTGGAGAAACTCTCTGGACACACAACTGGGAGGAAAAGGGGGCAGGTAGCCATATTCAGCACAACATATGGAAAGCCAGCAAACATGGTAGAGAAACAAGAACTCTTCTACGCTGGCAGAACTTGGTGCAGGATGGCGTGGAGAAGGCTGTGTCCGTCAAAGGAGGTCAAGATAGAAAATGGCTACTGCCATGAATGGAGTGCTGTCCAGTGTTCCAGATGGACCCGGGGGCAGGTCCCTGACCTGTAAGGACAAGCTCTTCAGGGGTTGTGGAGGCCAAGGGCGTAACTCGAGTGAAGACAATTGCAGAAGGTTTTTCATAAAGCAAAACTCCATAGGTGCCAGTCGTCACCATGATTATGACGCTTGGTGGCCTCCCGCATTCACACACACTGTGGATCCTGTGCTTGAGGGTACCTGAGGAATCAGCCAGTGTTAGGAGACAGTCTTCCAAAGACCCAGAGGACAGCTTTAAAACACAAGAACTCTTCATATTCAACTTGTTTTTCTCTCTCTTTGCACATCTTCTTCTTAAAACCATGCTGGTAAGATGTACAGAAATTGGCACCCACATGCACTGTCGGTGGGGATGGAGACAACTGTAAAAACAGTATGGTGGTTCCTCAAACCATTAGAATATGACCCAGAAATCCCACTTCTGGGTAAATATCTAAAATAATTGAAAGCAGGACCTCAGAGAGATATTTGCACACTGCGTTCTGAGTAGCGTTATCCACAATAGCCAAAAGGTGGAAGAAATCCGAGGGTCCATGAAGTATGAAGAGATAAGCAGGGTGTGGTCCATGCCCACAATGGAATATGACGCAGCCCTGAAAAGGGAAGATCTGTACCTGCTTCAATGTGGATGGACCTTGAGGACATGGTGTTCAGTGACGTAAAACAGATGTAAAAGCACAAATCCTGTGTGATTCCACAAATGTGGGTTCCCTAGAGGAGTCCCATCAATAGAGACAGAGAGTAGATCGTGGGCAACAGGGCTGGGGACAGGGAGTTAGTGTTTCACGGGGACATGGGAAGATGGAAATTTCTACCAGTGTTGGTTGACCAATGATGTGAATGGCCTGGATGCCGTTGAGCTGTATGCTGTAAATTCCCCCGTTATCTCACTTTTGACCGCCCCAACTTCCAGGCCAACAACCATGGATGGGACTCATGGTGAATGCATGATTCGGACACAGAATAATGCAGGGACCTTCATTTTCAGGCAGAGGGGGTACAGGGCCAATGCACGTGGAGTGCCATGTATGGATATAAAGATAATAGTCCCAGATGAAGTAGGACTTGGGGACAGAGATGCACCTGCCATGGGACCAAGCACAGAGACATTGTGGCAAAGATAGGAAGGATTGCAAATGGCGGGTGGGACTGTGGGTGTGGGGAAAATCTAATACCTCTAAAAGATTTTTGTTTTCATTTTGCAGAGAAACTCACAGAAAGGAAGTTTCTGTGCAAAGAGCACCGATTGCCTTTTAGGGTGAACTCTGGAAAGTCTGGCAGCGGGGGTGAGGGGGGAGGATGTGTGGGAGGTAAGCGGGAGAATTTCAGAAATAAACCAATGTGGTGTTTCCAACGAGGTGGTGGGACATTGGCGGGAAAACTGGAGAGAAACAGCCCTCTCAGAGAACTTTTTTTTTTTCCCCCAGGTGCAACAGAAGTGAAAATAGGTAATAGCACTTTTAATGTTGAAGGGCAAAAGTGACTTTCTCTTTTAAAAATATCCTGGGGGAAGTTAGGACAATGAGGCACGGTCGCAGACTGGAGGGTTTTATTGAGTCAGAAAATCAATAACTACAGGGTAGGGCTGCAGAGGGGAGAGTTATTAGAATACTGTTGAGATGATCCGTAAAGATTCTCCTGGATGCGGGAAATGAGATTATAGCAGAGGGCGGCCCCTGTATAGGAGAGTCTCGTACGCTCTGTGCGGGCACATTAATTAAGGCTGCGCGTGGGTCTGCTTCCTGCAGAATCCTAGGACTTAATACCTTCCTCGAGGACTCTACATTTGTTCAAGGACCTCAACCTCCCCCCTCATAGAGTTTTTTTTTTTTTAAATTGAAGGGCAATAATGTTTATTCACGTGCATATTTTCTCCCAACACGCCCTTATTATTGATGTGAAATTTGCCTAAAATGAGATACCTTAACGGGTAAAATCTACTGGCTTTTGGCACGTGCGCCATGTTGTGCCACCACCACTTCTATCTGGCTCCAGGACATTGTCATCCCCCCAAAAAGGAGCGCCCATGCTGATGAGCACCCATCCCAGACCTGCCCATCACCAACCTACTCCTTGTGTCTGTGGATTTGCCTGTTCTTGACATTTGTCATAAATGGGATCATCCACAAAGTGACGAGTGTCTGCTTCTCTTGGGAGCATCATGGCCTCAAGGTCCGTCCATGGGGCAGCAGGTGTCAGAACTTTGCTCTTTTTCATGGCTGAGTCGTATTCCGCTATGCGGATGGACCACATTTTTTCATCTGTTCACCCACTGATGGGCATTTGGGCTAGTTAGACCTTTGAGCGATTGTGAGTCATGCAGCCATGCACCCACGTGGGTCTTTGATTTCCCTTCTTTGGGGTGTCTACATGGGTGTGGAATTTTGGGGTCATATGGACATTCTGGGGGAAACACAATCTCCATCTTTGTTCCACATATGAGATGAGTAGAAAACTACACACTTCCATGTCTGTGTTTAATCCATGATTTTCCCCAAGGTGTCTGTCTACTGGGCAGTCATGCCCATGACCGGGGGCAAGGAGAGGGGACCACAGGTTGGAGTCTGAGGACTGGGAAGGAAGAAAGGGGAGGTTCTGTTGCATCCGAGGGAGGCTGCTGGTCACCCCCGGGTGAAGTGGGGTGCAGCCGTGCCCCTGACAACCTTCCCAGAGCTCCCTTTGCCAACACAGAGGGAAACTATTCATAGGCAATTGGTGGGATGGAACGAAAGTCAGAATTCTTACCAGGCCATAAAACTCGAAAGTGTGTTTTCTTTTGTGCCTTGTTATTTCTTCCTTCAAGGCCAGGGCAAGTGGCCTCCCGGGCTCCTGGCGTTTTACTTAATTGCCCACATAAGAATGTTTCCTGTGCAGACTGTTTCCTTTTACAGATTGCTGTGGACACCCTGGGAGCAGAGACTTTGCTCTGAGCCGGTAATGCCCATAGCCGCCAGGCCCACTGTTTGAACCCCTCACCAGCGTGGTTCTCTCACCTGGGTGCCGAGAATCTCACTGTAAGTTTCTGATGTCTCTGTCCCTGTGGTCAGACCAGGGAGGGCTCCCTGTGTACGGCTCAAGACATGTTGGTTTTTATGGTTTCTCTGGAGTGAGATAGAGGCTCCTGGAGGCCTCCGTCTCTGGTGTCTTGGCTTCAGCATGGGTTAGCCGGGGAGTATCAAGGGGGTACTTATGAGTCCCATGAATACTCATGATACTGAGGGAGTGTCAGTGTCCGAGAGACGTCTAAGGAAGCATCGATCACCTAGGTCAAGATGAGGACTTGAGTCAAATTTTGGACGTGCAGATCTGGAATCAACGCACATTGACGTCTCTCCATGTGTCTTGTCTGCACTTTTGCGTTGCTTCCCAACCCTTGTGGTCCCCACTTACAGGGGTTGATCTTCACTCCCAAGCCCAGAAATGGTCTGTTATGTCCTTGAATCTATAGGTGAGAGCTTACAAGGAGAATGCCAATGCCATACTTCAATTGGAATTTAAGATCGGGAACCTCGAAACACTTAGGTCCCGGCGGAGGATAAGGAGCAGCGGCAGAAAAGGGAGAGAACAGGAGGGTAAGAACACACTTAAAGACCAACTTTCCTTCAAGACATCACATGATAGGAGCTCAAACGATCAGCATGGTTGACCAAGTTCTTCCTCCCAAGAGGTTGGGTGTCAAACATCTGATGTCACTGGGAGGAAGGATGTGCCATCTGATCTGTCATTATATTAAATATAGGAGCACAATCACCAAGATCTGATTGGAAATTAGCTCTCAGGGTCTATGAGGCTGCAGTGCACCTGCGATAGGGACTGAGAATCTGGGTTTCACGCCGCATCCCTCAGTGGACTCTGTCTACCTTCCTGGACAGTGTCAGCTTCCAGATCTGAGGAATAGATCCTTCCTCCAGCATAGGGTGTATGTTGACACCCGGTGAGCCAGAACACCTGGGCCTGGGAGATGGCCTGACCATTCAGTCATTACCCCAGTTGTCCTGCGGAGCCAATGAACCCATGCTATACAGACACACTGGGCCCGGTGTTCATGCAGGTCCCATTCTGTGCTTTCGTGGAACACGGTCTTGGGCAGCATCCCTGACAATGCACACCCAAGCAGTTTAGGGTCCAGTGGCTGGGGCATACCAGAGATGGGAACAGGGTCAGGGGAGTCTCTGCAGCCCTGTCTGGGGTCTGAGAAGATGACCACATGGAAAATCCACCCAGATGAGAAGAAAGTAGGAGAGGAAGAGGACAGCAAGAAGACAGGGAACGTTTCGTCTTACTGCCGGAATGAACACCGCATTCTTGAACCACCAGCCAGAGTCATGGGTTCCTGGAGGAGCTAGGAGACTTTGATCCAATCATGGTAGATTCCCAGGGCCCTGGGCAGGGACTCGTGTGCCTCCAGTGGTCTGTCCCTGGCCCTTCCCACCTGGTGAAGTCCACGCACAGAGCTTGCTATACACATGTGTCTCGTCCAGCCCGTGGCAAGCACCCTGGCAATCCCGTAGATGGTGCACCAGCGTGGTGAGATGGGATACACCTTCCACCTGTGTGTGTTTCTCTTGGTTCCCCCTCTCGGTCTCTGTGGCCGTAGAAGAAAGGGAATCCTGCCTCTGCTCCATTCACGTCTTGACTTTCGATCTAGCATTTCCAGCGTCAGTCGGGAACAAGCACATTGGCGGGAATCTGCTGTACTTCTAACCCATGATTTGACCAAGGGCCACCCGCACTCCTCTTAGCAACATGGTTCCTTCCCATCGGCACCCGTGGGCTTCTCACGTTCTGTTCCTTCTGGTCTCATGCACGTCCTCTCTTGGCCATCCAGCAGAACCCTTATGTCACCTTTGTTGAAGTTGACCTTGCTTCCTCTGTTATTTATAAATGCTGTTCCATGACTGGTGTGTCTTGTTTTGGTTGCTTTCCTAAGCCAGGAGGGGCACGTTTCTGGGGTTGGGAGAACACTGCCCATGGGAGTGGCCTCAGAAGCCAGGCTGGGAGCTTGGGATCTGTTGGAAGGCAGGCGGTTCAGCAGGGTGGGAACGTGATCCTGGGAGCCCTCTCCAAGGGTTGCTCGGGGGAGTGCACTGGAAGCCAGTATCCAAAACCCAAACATGATGGATGAGATAAACAGAGTGGTGGGGAAGAAGGGACAGAGAAGCCAGGTCGATGTTTTCATTTCGTGTTTGCTTTTGAAATAATCTCAAATGTGCAGCCCCATTAGAAGATGGGCCAAAGGGCCCCCTGTGTGTCTCTCCAAGAGCGTGGGTTCCATAGACACTCAGGAATATCATTGCCGTAAGCCAGTGCTGGACTGTTTGCTCCCATGACACTGCCATTCTCGTGCTGGAAACATAAGTAGGTGCCCTTTTATGCCATTTCGTTTGACACCTTAAAACATGTGCCACAACACCCAGTGACAGTGACCGGGAACAGAGGGCACGTGGGACACTGAATTCAGGTAGCCATCCTGCCGCACAACGTGGATTCCCAACCTGAGTCCAGTCCTGGTTTTTCACACTTTGGGTTTCACATTTGGGTCGGAGCCACACTTTCAGAGATGGAGTGGCCATCATTTTTCCTATGCATGTGGATTTGGCATTTTACCCCAAGAAGCTGAGAAGGGGGATGTCCCATGGAGAATGCATTGGGCAGGCACAGTGATGGAATGGCCGATACCAGCCCCAAGAAGACGTGTCCTTGTCTTAAGTTCTGGGGCCTGGGAATGAGGGCTTGTTTGGAAAAGGGCCTTTGCAGATGTGAGGGAGGGAAGGATCTGAGATGAGCTCACCCTGGACCAGGGTGGCCCTGAATCCAATGACAGGAGTCCTCGTAAGAGACAGAAGACGAGACACAGACACAGAGGAGAAGCCACGGGAAGACGCCAGTTACCAGCATCCCGGGTTGGAGAGGCAGCCCAAGTGGGTGACATCCTACTCATTGATCCTGGTGATGCCTCCACTCCAAACTCACAAGAATCAAGAATCGTGTCAACGAGCTCTACCATCAACTCACACTTAAAAGGCCATTTTAATTAACCGCTTTGTCTTCGCTCAACGTGACAAGGGGAGCAGGGAGGGGGAGGGATCTTCGAGAGGAGACATTGTTTTCAAGAGTATTGTTTTACGGAGGCGCCAATTAAATTCTCCAGCCTCATCCCAGCAGGAGGGGTGGGGAGAAACGACTTTCAAAAAGGAAAACGGGAAGGCGGTGGCTTCTGATGTCGGCAGTGTATCCGAGTCGGAGGCAAGTGCAAACAAATTACGTTGTCATGCTCTCTCTGAGTAAGTTTTATTGGGGGGCACCGCGGCTTCCTGTGATAAAGGCAATGCCGTGTGGAGAGCACACTGAACGCGGTATTCCAGAGCCCCAAACAAAGAAAACCTTTTACAAACCCCCTGTGCCTAATTTCGTTTTAGAAAATTAGATACTCAGAATTTTGCATAAGATAACTGTATTACCAGGATGCAATTTGGTCTGGGTTGCTGGCTTTAGTGCATGCGGCGCCTTAATAAAAAGTGTCAGTTAAAATGAAAATACAGCTTGGGTAATTAAATTTAATTGGATCTTGTCACTTTAAATCCTCTTCGTTTTTGAGGGTTTGTACAGAATTGCGGCTTCTGGTTTTGCTAATTTCTTTATTGCAAGCTGCTGCTGAACCTGACCCTCCTCTAATGAACTGAGACCCTGTTTTCACGGGGGGCTCTGAACCGTGAAGGTGGTGGCACACAAAAGGAAGGGGTAGGCTCAGGGCCGGGAGGGAGGGGTGTCGCCTGGTGGTGGGCAGATGTACCTGGGTTTCCATCCCAGCCGGACGAGTACAGTGGTTACTGTTGGAGGGGACATCCCGGTTCTGCAAGACTCTGCTGTGTTTGTGGAAGGGGAGCGATGGTCGTGCTGCAAGTGCAGGTGCCGTATTATCCACAGATGTTCACTGTAACATTGTAACCACCCCGTGGGAGAGCTCCCTGCCCTGGGCTACAAACACGGCAGCTGTATGAGTTTCCTCTGGCTGCTACAACAAGTGGCCAGGAACTTGGTGGCTGGAAACAACATAGGTTGACTAAGTCTTAGGGCCAGAGGCCAGAACTCCCAAATTGGTGTCCCTGGGCTGAAGTCCAGGTGTCTTCTGGAGTCTCCAGGGCAGAATCCAGTCCTTGCCTCTTCCGGTTTCTGCATCCCTTGGCTCCTGGAATCATATCACTCCAATCTCTGCTTCTGTCATCATAGCTCTTACTATTGCCTTCCTGTCAGAAGGACCTTTGTGATGACACTGGGCCTCTCAGATAATTTCCCATCTCAAGATCCTTAACTTAATCACATCTGCAAAGCTTCCTTCTGCTTCATATTCATGCATTCCCGGGGAACTAGGATGTGGTTATCTTTGGGGATTGTTATTCAACTGGCCTCAGATAAAATGGAGATTGCAGGAAATATGGGTAAACTGGTTTGTGCGGTCAGCGGGGGGCTGCAAATGGAACTCTTCATCCAGTAGCCAGACAAGCTCAGTCTGCTGCTTTGCACACTGGCTGCACACCATCTTGACCCCACATGCCTGCTTGTGTGGCTTATCCTTTCTGACCCAGAGGGGTCCCATCTCCTTGCTACCGTTCCCCAGTTCCATTGCCCGACATCAGGAAAGCTCTACCTGTGGAGGAAAGATGGAGGCTTACACGGTGGTCCTGGAAAAAAAAAAAAATGAAAAGAGTCTTCAAGAGCCCTTAGAGCTGATTTCCCTGAAAGGCAACTGGCCTAGTCTTGGGTACTTTCTCTGAATAAAATGCTCCTTTAGGTCATGGTGGTGCACTTCTTTCTCCATTGGCAGTTGCCACTTGTTTTGAAGATGACTCCAGCTGAGGACCCAACGGAGGTGTGAGCTGGAGGCTTGGTGGCCTGCTGAACTTACTTTAAGGGTGTGCAGCCCACCGTCTTCAACCTCAGCTTCCACATCTGTGACACCTGCATCCTGTGTGTTTCCAGATTTTTCCTTGAGTATAACGAGGAGATAATATTAATTGAAATAGATTTTTGCATTGTTTGTTTTGGAAATGTCTTTATAAAGACAAGGCTCATCATTACATTTTGATGATGATGAATGGCCCACCATGGGGTTCCCTTTGGGGCTGTCGGGGAAATGTTGTTTCTGAGGATTGCCATATGCATTGTAAGATGGAAACAGGGAAGAGGGAAGAGTGTGGCCGTGGGTAGTTCTCCCTCCCAGGTGGGCCATACTTGGTCCACATGTACCTGGGATGAAGGGTGAGGGGCTGGAATGTTCCCTCCTCCTCCATTCCTGGCCACCTCCTCTACTGGTGCTGCATGCCGGATGCCTTCATTCCCCAGACAGCAGAGTCAACCCACTTGGTTCTCTTCCTCGGGAAGGACTGGAGCCCCCACAAGCCACACCCACCTTCTGCACAGGTGAGGAATGTCCTGTGAAAGGTGCGCGGGACTTGCACTGATTCCTGATGTCATGGTTCTTCATGTCTCACATTCCCATGGTCTTCCACCATCTTCAGTGGACCTGAGGGCCATAAACGATGCACGCGAGTGGGCCTGACCCAGAAGCTGGATCACAGCAGGAGGATGCTGGGTTGTGGTAGGTAGACCCAGCTGTTCTACGCCCCTGTCTACTCAGCCGTAGAATCAGGGTCCTTGTTGTGGGGCCTTCTGGATGCGAGAATGGGCGATTCTAAGGCAAGACAGAGGTGGTCCTTTCCTGATGCACGTGGGTGAAGACGTGCCTCTGTGAGACCCCTGTAGAAGCTGAAGATGGTGGTCTTAGCTCCTGGGACCTGGCAAGTACATCACTCAGGGTGTTCATTCCCACACGTCTCTCCTCCCGCCACTCAGACTGTGGCTTCCACTCCTAACGTCAGGCTTTGAGGTGACAGGCAGGAGCCCCCTCTTTTTAAATTCATATTTGGTCAAATCATCCAGGAGAAGTGAGGATGCCCCTGGGCTGCTGTTCCAGGACATGTCATAGCCAGTTAGGGTGGCCTCAGGTCCACTGCTGGGGCTCTGCCTGCCTACCCCTGTCTTCCTACCCCGATTCCCAGCTGTATGCTGAGGTGTTCCCGAAAGTCCGACGTAGCGTGGCTCATGCAAACTCCTCTAATTTATAGACGGTTTCAGGTTTAATCTCATGTGTTCTCCTCCGGTACCCTAAATTATCAATCACTTTAATGACATGTAGAAAAAATAACAAGCAAATCTTAGATGACAGTCTTATCGCCTATTTTAATACAATTTCCTAAATCAAACACCTGACTCAAGCTCATAAAAAAAGTAAGAAATTAAAGAAGTACACTCAGGACAACAAATATGGTTCAGACAGACCTTGATGTTACACATATGGCTTTCTCCCTGTGAAAATATGCAGCTGGTTTCGGAGTCTGGGTCTGCACAACCGGGGGACATCTCTAGAGTCGTCAACAATGCCCTAAAAACACGAGTGCACTTAAATTTCAGGACTGAGTTTCAGGGTCCTGGGACACTTGCAGTTTTCTGGGTTGACACCCCTCGTTCAAAGATGATGTGACAAACAGAAGCGGGTCTTCCTGAAATGTGTGTTGAAGGCTGAAGTCTGGGCACCTGTGAAGGGGACCTCAATTGGAAAGTGGGTCTTTGAAGATGAGATCCGGTTATGATAATGTTAGGGTAGGTCCCTGAGGTAATAGGATTGCTGTCCCGGCAAGGGAATGAAGAGAGACAGAGGGAAGGTGGCCACGTGAAGACAGATGCATGGGTGTGGCCACAAGCCAAGAACATGATGGGTTGCTGGCAGCCCCCACACACTGGAAGGAGGCACAGAAGAGACCTTCCTTCTGTTGGAGCCTCCACAAGGACCCAAATCTGCCAACCCTTTTATCTCGGACGTCTGGCCTCCAGAATAGGGAGAGGTCACATGGGTGTTGTTATTTGTCCATCACTGCATGGTGTTTTTCTAAGTCACCACTGGGCAGCTCCCATAGACAGTCATTGCTCTGTTGTAGGATGCCACATGTTTGTAGGGCCATTTAAACACTAATGAGGTGAACTCAGTGTCTGGGAAGCACGCCCCAGCAGCTGTCTCCTGCAGAACACTCCGTGGCATAGCCACAAACTTTTATGAACGTGGTCCCACTACCCGCGACCATCCCAGCCCACACCCAGAAACCAGACTCACATCTTGAGGACCCAAATTTAAAGTTTTGCGGCAGTGTTAAATATTTTGGATGACCGGATCCACCTGAACTCTAAGGGAACAGAGGCGCTCTTGTGTTCAGTGTTTAGACTAGCAAGATGGCATGTTTATTGAGGGAGAGAGGCCAAGGCAATGTGCAAAGAAGTTTGGATATGGACACACACACACAATCTCGCCCTGGAAGAAAAAGTCTTTGGCGATGGAAGGTACCATAAATGCCGGCCCCTTGTTATTGGTTTGGACCAGGTTCACTCCTGTTTCTCAAAGGCTCAGGTGAACAGGACCTGGGAGATGTCGCCCCATTTTACCCCAAGAACTGAAACCATTGGGATGTCTCCTTGGAATTGTTATGTTAGTTGGCTCTGTGATCTGTGAGTAGGGAAGGTGCCTTCCAGCCTTTTGGGGACATGCACAAAGATGGACCTGCTCTTGCCCTCCCTCTAGGGATTGACTTTTCCCCCAAGGTTCTGCCCATGAAGGGTCCCAAAGGTAGCTCACAGCTGCTCACACATAGATGTTCAGTCTTCTGGTCAACCCCGCTGTGTGCTTCTGCACACACTGCAACACACTTGCAGCTCCCAAGGACTCTACGGTTCTGGCCACTGGAGTGCCCAGGGGCTCTTGAGGGCAGGTCATTCTGTTTGGGGCACATAAGAACAGCAAGACAGTGGCTAAGGTCTAGAGAAACAGCTTGCTGGACTTATCTCTACCCCTACGCTGTCTCCCACCGATGATCCCACATGGACATCCATTGGGGGCCTGGGCCAGGGACTCATTGCCAAGGCACATTGTTTCTCATCATGTGTTCCAGAACATTCCATGGTCACAAGATGCTGCTGAACACTGGTCCTGGGCTACAAAACGTCCTGTGTCATACTGGTTGGTGTGGAGCCCATGTTTCAAACATGGCTTTAACCCATCAGCCCTGGTATCTTCAGACGTCTGGTTGACTTCATTGCACTTGTCTGTGACAACGTTCAGGGGATTAAAATGAGTTTGGAAGGAGCCAAGGAAGATGGCAAACGCACTTGAGGCTGTTGCTCTGGTATCTTTTTTCTTACTGCAGGCTTACATGAAGCTTACATCAGGACAGGAACTGGAAGGATTAAGCATGTTCTCCACGATGAAAGGAAGCAAGACTAACCTTGCATCTTGCAGAATATGCTGGGGAACACATTTCGTATGTTTTACTTCCCTATTAGTCCTACGAGGTGTGTGCAATTACTGATGTGGGAGATGCTTCTGAGGCAGAGAGAGTGAGTGGATCTTCCAGGGTGGGGGGGAAGCACCTGCAGGGATCTTGGCCAGGGTCATCGGGATGGAGGGCCCTGATCACACCAGTTCACCCAGATAAGACCAGGATGCAGGGTCTCCCAGCAGCTGTGAATTAATGAGGGGAAGGGAGACAGAGAAAGAGATAGAGGGACAAGGACATTGAGAAATCCTGAGTAGAGAGGGTGAGGGTGATGGGGACAGATGGAGAGTGGCAGGTCCAGCGGAGAGGCAGATGGACACCTGAAGAGGGAGACAGACAAGGAGAGAGGAAGAGAGACAGATACTCTCATACGAATTTCCCTGATTATTGCAACCCCGCTGCCCTGTGACATGCATTCTTTCCTGGGGACAGATCTTGACAGCGTCTACTAGGATATCACTAGCTGGGGACTCTGGGACCCCAGCACAGAGCTCAGTGGTGACCCAAGTGGAGATCATTCCCTCAGGAGTGGGGGATCTATGGAGGAAAGCATGGATTTTATCCCTCTTCCTTGCTAAGGACTCCTTTTTGCAAATTTTGTTCAGGGGAGACATTTATTTCTGTGTCCTTGGTATATTTCTACACCCCAAGGGAAGTATATGCCTTGGCTTAAGAGTAAGTCCATCCGGGATGCTTTTCACAGGGGGCATTTCTTACCTGTTTCATTGCTGGAGATGGCAGGGGTGGCCAGTGAGGCAGCGGGGGGATAAGACACACATATGTGTCCTCAGGACAGAGCCCTGATGAAGTTCGTCCCCGGTTCTATAACAGAGGGTTTAGCCCTTGAACGGGATGGGTTTGACAATGTATATTAATGAACAGTGTAGGATTTAGAGCCCTTCTAAAGAAATTTGCAAAGTGCAAACCTCTGGTGTGCTACATGTAAGTGGTAGGAAATGACTGAGAAGAAAAATAGTGCAAAAGTCAGTATGGGATGAACCTACATTGAAACAAAAGGGACTCTCCTCTCACTGCTTCTTAGCAATTGTTGTGAGATAAGAACGCTGATTCTGAGTAACCTGGATGGAGTAATGTCAGAAATCCATATGGGTGAATTAATTGGTGAGGCGGGGGGGGGGGTGAGAACCAACAACCACCCTTCTTTGCCGACCCACTCAATGAATGAGACTGATGGGAACATAAGAGGACATGGCAATTGTTGTATTTAGCACATAAGTACTTGAGGTCAGGGTAGCTGAAATATTCTCCCATGTCCTGTTACTCATTGATTTGTGCAGACGATGCTCCCAGCCCCTCCTCTACTCATTTGCAAAGAGCAGGTCAGAGTGACGCACTCTCTGGTTTTTGCGGAAGCCATGGCTGCATCTCACGTGATCAGCTGTAACCGGGCTCTCAGAGGTGACATGAAGTCTCAGACATCATAGAGACCAACCAGGGGAGCCAAATACACGGTGGGGTTGGGGCGTTCTGGGTGGTCAGATGGAGAACATGCATGAACAGCCTCTCGAGGTCTTTGTCAGACTCATTTGTGAATTCTCTGCAGTTTTCCAGCTGATTATGCATTTTCCCTTTCTGAGAACTTGCTCCAACAGAGCTGTACCCAGCATCTCCCTACCCTTCTCAAACACATGCGCCACCAAGTTTGGCAACCATGGGAGGCAGAATCTTGGCCCCTGAAAACGTATCCCCAACCCATCCCTAGACCCACCGAGTGCTGACTTTTACGGTAAAAAGGACCTTTGCAGTCAATTACAGATCTTTGAGATGGATGTTAATTGTTATTAGCATACCTCTATGTTTGTACAGATTTCAACAACTGGGTAATTTTAGAAGCATTCTTTTGGAAATATATAGTTGTGCCAGTGAACATCTTGTGGTTTTATGTGCACTGTATACATTTTTCATTTTTGTGCATTTTGTGATTGGATCAAACACTGATTGTATTGTTTTGTTACATCTAAAAAAATTTTTTTTTGTCGGCCAGCTAAATAAAAAATTTTCCCTCTTCACCAGTACCTCCTTTAATAGAGTCCCTGATTTCAGTTTTTAATTGTGTATTTTATATAAAACGGATCACAGAAACAAGTTCTAAGACTTGGAAAAATTCAGATACCGTCTTCTGGGAACATGAGAAAAAGCAGTGGCAAGAAAATGCATCCAAACAAAGTGCCCCTGTTGAACCTCCATGTTTCTCCCTTCATGGACTCACATGCGTTTTGATGGTCTACAACTTGGCCGGCCCTGGGGGGACTCTGAGGGATTCAGTGCAGAGAGAGAGTGGGTCAGGGGAGAGCTGGCACCCATGCATGCAGGGAGAGGAGGTGTCTTGTGTTTTAGGGACCATAATAAATACGTTTCTAAAAGGAATGAGTTTCCAGCTGGAGCAGAATGCAGTGGAGTTTGTCCTTTAGGATGAGGACTCTGGACTCAGGTCTGCGCCTACTAACCAGACCCTGTTGCTGAGCTAGTCGGTCACCCTCATGGGTCTCACTTCTATATCTGAGAAATGGGGACAAAGTATGTGGGGCTGGTGTGAGGTGACAATAACAGCAGGCATGTGGCAGACTGAGATCAGCATCAGACACAGGGTGAAGGTTCAAGAACAGTGACTATTAATTCTATTTATTGTTCGGCAGTGTTTGAATTTCCTAGAGCAGCTGAGGCAAGTGTCCACACTTTGGGCAGCTTAGAACAGCAAGAATTCATTCTATCCATTACTGGGTCCAGAGACCAGAGTCTGAGATCCAGGCAAGCAGGACCCCACTGGGATCCTGGTGGGGCATGACCACTAAGATCTAGGTAGGGGGGGGCTGCTGAGATCCAGGTGGGGCAGGACCTTTGAGATCCAGGTGGGACAGGGTCATGCTCCCTCCAGGGGCTCCAGGAGTGGGTCCTTCCTGCCTCTTGCAACCTTTGGGCCTTTGGCCATCCCTGGGCTTATGTCTCCGTCCCTCCATCTCTGCCTCCATCTTCACATGGCTTCTCCTTCTCCTCTGTGTCTGTGTCTCCTCTTGTGTCTCTTACAAGGACACCTGTCATTGGATTTTGGGACACCCTACGCTGAGATGATCTCATTTTAACTTGATTGCATCTGCAAAGATCCTACTTCCTAATAATGTCATATCCCACGATTTTGCATGGATGTGAGTTTGGGGACAATCTTCAGCCTAGGAAAGCAGCACATGCCAGTTCTTGGCAGAGAGGTGCCATTTGGTGAAGGAGAAGACACAGAGACAAAGCAAGCTGTCTCTCCTGCACTGATGGAGTGCAGCCCACTGGACATCCCCCATTGGTTGCAGTTGCTCAAAATGAGGGAGTTTGACTACAGACCTCAAAAGGACTTTCAGATGTAGGATTCTACGCCGTCCCCATAAAGAGTCCGTGGTAGAAGAAACTCAGGTCTTCCACAAACAAAGGGAAATAGTTTAAAAGGTCAAAAGCTAAGCTTATAAAAGGTGTGTTATAAACTCAATAGCAAAGAGACAAACAACCCAATTAGAAAGTGGGCAGAGGACTGGAATAGACATCGCTCTGAGGCAGACATGCCAACGACCAAGAAGCACGTGAGAACACGCTCAACGTCGCTGATCGTCGGGGAAATGGCAACAGAAAGCACGGTGAGAAGCCGTTTCACACCCTTTCTTCTGAGGGACCATAATTACAAGGACATGGTACTACTACTACTACTTCTACTTCTACTAATAGACACACTCAACGTTGGTGAAGATGTGGAAACTCAGAGCCCCTTGTGGGTTGCTGGGGGGGATGGAAAACGGTGCAGCTGCCCTAGAAGACAGTGTGGTTTCTCCTCACAAAGTTGAACACGGAGTTGCCATATGACTCTGCAAGTTCATGCCTCAGTGTCGACCCAAGATAATTAACAAGAGGAGCTCAAATAGATGCGTGTACACACGTGTTCACGGAGACAGTACTCGCAACAGCCGAAACACGGAAACAGCTCGACTCTCCACCAATGGAGGGAGAGATGGGCAGAAAGTGGTCTGTCCGTACGGGGGGCATGTGACTCAGTCACATGAAGGAATGGAGCTCCATGGATGGACCTTGAGGGCACAAAGGTCAGGGAAGGAATAGACACCAAAGTCTACATTAGGCATGATTCCATTTGTGTGACACGTCCCAAACAGGCACATTTGCGGAGACAGAGAGTGGATTAGTGGTCGCCATAGGCAGGGGACAGGGAATAGGGAGGTGACCGCTAATGGGAACAGGGTGTCCTTCGGCCTGATGAGAATATTTGGGATGTAGGTGGTGGCGATGGTTGTGTAGTACGGTGAAAGCATTCCGTGTGCCTCCTGGTAAGTCTTATTTCGTATCCATTTTACCACAATGAGCACAATGGGTTTTGAGAAGTTGATTCCAATGGGAATATTGGATATTGCGCAGAGGGAAGGAGGCAGTGGAGCCCGTAGCCCACCCCACCCCGTATTCTACGTCCCTGAGAGGTGCTTGCTGGGATGTTCATGCCGATGCATCTGTCCCAAGCAGGTGTGGCTGGGAGGGGGGGTCCCTTGGTGTGTCCAACAGGTCCCCAACAACACACCTTATGGGGCCAGACTCATGGCATGCCACAGTGCACTGGCCGGGAGCAGGGAGCACCGAGGGGAGCTGGACCTCCCTGGTTTGGCGTTTCTTGAACAGAAAGCTTGTCTGGAAGGAGAGAGACTTTCTTAAGACGTATAACACTCCAGAATGTCTTTGAAAGGTGTCATATTTCATCATTTACAGGTGCTGAATTATTCACAAGGAATTCTGCATGCTTGGCAGGCTGCCTTCTGGGCACCATGTCGATGGGAGGAAATCGGAGGGTCCCCTCGGCCCACCGCAAGGAGTGGGCGTGAGGGCTCAGACACGCGGGCAGAGGGGGCACCTGTCCCCTGGTCTGGACCTTGCAGTGGGCGGACCCTCTATGGGGTCTTCTGATTTCCACCACGGACCCGGCTGCCGACACTACGGCGTGTCCAGAACCTTCTAGAACCCACAGCACCAACCGCACCTTGGGGGTCGTCTTCTCCAAGAGCCGCACAAGACTTTTAATTGTGGTAAAGTCAATCCCGTTATCGGGGCTGTTGGAGGCGACGGTCGGGTGGGACAGAAGGCAGCGTGTGTCATTGTGGATGCCGTGTGTCCCTCTGCTCTCAATACAGAGCGGGGTGCGTGTGGCGGGGGGGAGCTCCGTCCCTTCCTGATGGGATGCCATAAATCGCCCCGCTGTAGAAGGTGCCTCCCCAACAACTTCCACACCCCGCCCGTGCCCGGGTGCCCGTGCGCCCGCATTAGGGATGCGGCGGCCGCCCCATGCTCCGCCAGAACGGGAAAGGCAGCCCCCGCCACGGCCGCTGTGAACTCGGGGCTGATCGGGATGCAGGGAAAGCTGCTGCTACACCCCATTGCCATTCAATCCATTATCACACTCACTTGTGTGTTCCTCATCGCCCTGACTTCTAATTTGACAATGACAAAGAGCTTCTCGGCGATTTTAAATTTCATAATTTTAATCTGTCAAGCCTGACATTTAATTAGTGCCCTCTGTCACCCACAGCCACATGCGCCCGGGGCTGCCGTGGGTTTGCCTTCCGAGCGCAAAGAAAAAGATTTCTTTTCCGCCCCCGTAGAAGACCGGATTTATAAATATGTACATAATGGCCAGGTGGGAGACAATGCGCCCGCGACGGCCGGTTAGCCCCTCTTCCAGACGGATGAGGTTAATAATGTGTTAGAGTGCGGCGTTATTGTATTAGCAGTGATTAAGCCCGGGCGCGGCCCCCTCCTCAGACGCTCCTCGCCAACGGGAAGAAGGAGGAGTGGTGAGCGCGGACCCGTGTGCACGGTCGTCCGAGCCAACGCCGCGGTCGCCGGCACCTTGCGGGATCGGGTGGCTCCGGCTTATCGTTCTCTGGGGTTCGTACCCAAGGCGAGGCGGGGTCCTTAAGTGGCCGGTCGGTGCCGGACCGTTGCTGGAGGCATCTTGGGGAATGCATGGGTGGGGTCCCCATGTGGAGAGGGTCCTCCTCACCGTCCCTCTTGCTGCATGGGGAGCTGATCATTTCTATCCTTATTTAGACCCCAATTCCCTCCATTTTCCTACCACGCCCCAGGGCCCTGTCATTTCCCATTGACACCCGGGAAGGGGGGCCCGTTTTTTAATCCAGACTCCCACCGACACATCTGTCCTGTCTCAGGGTGGAAAAGGAGACGCTGTGGGGTTTTGCGAACACCAGGATTTCCCTACAGGCGGCTTCCCGCCGGCTGAGGCCCAGTCTAGGGTGTCGCTCCCGCTATCGGCAATGTGCCCTACGTTCCCTGTCTTCCCCAATCCACAGAAGCCTGCATGACCCTGCGTCCACGTGGATGACGGATCTGGCCTCCCCTTCCCTGAAGGGCGTCACAGGAAGGCACTCATCCTCCCCGCGGGGTCTCCATGCAGCAGGACGCGGGGACCTCCCGCCTTCCCCATGCTCGGGTGTGCAGCACAATGGTCCTCGTTTCTCCTGCAGGACACGGCCCCTGGTTTGGGGTTTGAAATGACCTCCAGAGACTGGAATTCTCATTCATCCGTTCATTCATTCATTCCAGAAGCCCCGCTGTTCCCAGGCTACATGGGTCGAGAAAGAGCTCAGTCCGTGCTGCTTGTGCTCAGAAACGGCTCACGCTAGAGAAGAAAGGCCTGGTCTTTGCAGGGAGAGACAGGGCTTTGTACCCCGAGGGACCAGGTGATGTGCCGTGGGCATGTGGGTCACCGTGGCTGAGTCCACTTCCCTGCCTGTAACAGGGAAGCCCTCGTCTCTGCCTGCAGCGGCCGTAAGCACCATCGGATCCGGACGATGGACTGAAACAGCCCGGACAGTGTTTGCACCATGGGGCACATTCCATGAGGTCATCACAGAAATCTCTTCAAACTTGGGCTTGCTGGAGTCCCGTCCGGCATCCTTGTGCCGGGCGTCTGCCATGTACAAGCCGGCTCTGCCCGAGCCCTGAGATGTGACCACAGAGCTGGTCGGGGTAGACCCGACAGCTGCCTTCGGAAACCCCGGGGAGTAACATCAGGAGGAAAGCAGGAGCACGTACGTCTGCCACGACAGACACAGCCAACGCAAGTCCGTTCCCGTCCGGTGCCAGGAAACTCATAAAATCAGGAAACTCGGTCGGCAAAAATGCTCAGGGACATTTTTTAAAAGTTTGAATTATTGGACGATCTGCACTCCACCAGCCCTGCCAAGCTCCCTGCTATGAGGACGAACTCCACAGAATGTGGATTTTTAAACTGGCTGATGGAGAGGAGGTTGGCATCCTGGAGGGGCCCGGCGGTGGCTCCCACGTCCGTGTCGGGATTCACGGTCGGCTGGTGTTCCACTGGTTGCGTTGGCGCCCGCGGCACAGTCGTGAACGAAGCCCGGGGTTCAAAGGACAGTCCGGAATGAAGACGGGTTTTCCAGCTTGGGGATGCGTGCGGTCCTCTCGCCGGACGCTGTGCGTGAAGAGGCATTTAGTAAATCTTGTTGGCTGAGGACGATTTCCTAAGGCACGTCTTCCATTTCCCTTTCCAGAGAACTAGAGAAGCCACGAATCCAGGCAAATTAAATGAAGTCACAGCACTCTGGCAAAGGAGGGTCGGCTCCCTTACCTGTGGTCCCGCGGACTTACGTGACGACATTGGTCCCCTGGGCTTCTTAAAAACATTGGCTGGAAAGGACAGGATGCCTGACATGGCTTGCATGTGGGGAATGATGCCCATTTCCCCGTGGGACTGATTTTTATGACTTCCTCCATCAGAAAGCAAGCGCTGTACCAATGACAAATTTTGCAAATATTTTCTCTCCTTCTGTGGCTTGGTCACCCCTATAAGAGGCATCCTTAATAAACAGACAGGGCTTCTGTATGTGAATTTGGTGGAGACGAGAGGGCACAGATCTTCAATCCATACCAAGAAATACCACTTTACCTTAGCCCTTAAATGGATAAAGCTCTTGCCATTTATTTTTGAACAGGGTCGGACATGGAGGTCAAGTTGGACTTGTTTTTCCTTCTGAATGGATAGAAAGCTTTCCAGAGTCATTAATTAAATTATCCCCATTTTCCCCACCGTTCCTGAATGTGACCTTTGTAAAACTGTCTATATGTGGTTCTGCTCATCTGACCACCCTTGTGCCAATTTTATTTTAATTACAATGCTTTGGGGGTGTCTGAGTGGTTCAGTAGGTGAAGTGTCTGCCTTTGGCTCAGGTCATGATCCCAGGGTCCTGGGATCAAGTCCTGCATCAGGCTCCTTGCTTGGTGGGGTGCCTGCTTCCCCCTCTGCCTGCCACTCCCCATGCTTGTGCACGCTCTCCCTTTCTGAAAAATAAATAAATAAGATCTTAAAAAATAATTGCGATGCTTTATATTAATTACTGATATCTAAAGGATATGTTTTCCTGCCTTGTCCTTTCAAAGTACCTCAGTGAGCCACAGCCTTTGGGGTATTTAGGTAAACGTTAGAATCAGCTTGTTAATTTTCAGAAACTACAAGTTGAAAGTTTGATTACTAATGCCCAAAATCTATAGATGATTTGGGGAGAATTGACATCTGTATAATACCAAATATTCCCATGTATGGATATAGTAAGTTCTTAAATTTGTGTCAGTCATCACTTATTCCTTTTAATTTGTTGCAATATTCTGGGTAAAAGTCTTATAAATATACAGTGCATTTAACCTTTGTACACTGAAGTAAATTATAAAATTGTATCTTTTACAAGCGTTCTTTGCTAATTGATTTTTGCCGATAGTAGAAATATAGTTGATTTTTTATATTGATCCGGTACCCAGAAAACCTATTGAACAGATACTAAATTCTAATAGTTGGGTTGTAAAATAATTTGGAAGTTCTTGTGTATACAATTATATTACTTGTAAACAATTTCCATTCCTTCTTTCTCTCCTTCCTTCCATTTTTTTTTTCTTGTCTTATTGCACAGGATAGAAACTCCAGATTGATGGAAGTAGTGAGAGTGGGTATCTTTGTCTCCTTCCCAATATCAATTTAAACATATTTGGTTTCATATGCTGCGAGTGTTTTTTAAAATCATAAAAATGTTGTCAAAATTTGTCACTTGCTTTTTGTCATGTATTAAGATAATCTTATAGTTTCCCCCCTTATTCTGTTAACATGATGAATTCCATTGATTTTTCCCCCAAAGACTTAATAAAACTTGCATTGTGGGAATAAACCCAACCTGCTATTCCTTTGTTTTTCCTTTAAAAAAAAAAAAACAGACATTTCTAGATTTAATTTCCTAACGCCTTCATTTTTTGTTCATAGATGAGACTGACCTGCAAGTTGTTTTTTAATAATTCTCGGGTTTGGCCTCATAAACATGAGTTCAGGAAGTATGTCACCTTGTAGATTCTGGAAGAGTTTGTATAAAGTTGACATTTTTTTTTCCTTCCATAAATGTTTGTTAAATATACTAACAAAGATTTCTGAACCTGGCAATTTCCTTGCAGGAAAAATTTGAATTATGCAGTACATGTCTTTAATTTATATTTGTATTCCTAAAATCATGTCCATTTTATCTAAGTTTTAAATTTTGGCATAACGTTGTTTTTTATGTTCTTATTTTTTAAAAATATGGTATGAGATCTACAGGCGTATCTTTTTTCTGATATTGTGTTTTAATGTCTGTTCTATTTTTTTTTTCTTGGTAAATCTTGTTGGGGATATAATTTTTATCAGTCTTTCACACAACCAATTTTGTTCTGTTGATTTTCTCTGTGTTACATTTATTATGTAACTCATTAATTTATATTATTTCTTTAGGTGTAATTATTTTTCCAACTTCTTCAGATAGGTTCTTAACTTAATGATTTTCAGTCATTTTCCTTTTTATAAAAAAAAAATAGGGCTGTAAATTCTCCCACACAACTCTGCTTAAGGTGCTCTTAAGTTTAGTGGGTAATATTTTATTACCATTCAGATCAGAATACTTTTTAATATTGGTTTTGGCTTCCTCTTGGCCTCACCAGCTATTTGAAAGTGCAGTGCTTAATTTTCAAACTTATGGGATTTTCTAGTTACCTTTTCGTTATTTATTTCCAGCTCAATTGCACAGGAACTAGAAAATGTACTTTGTATTATTTCAATCTCTGATGTTTATTGTAATTTGCTTAATGGCCCAGCATATGGCTAAATTTATTAATGTTTCATGGATGCTTGAAAGTTGTAAATATTCCGTAGTTATTAAATATAGAGTTATAAATCTACTGACTAGGCAAATACAGGGTGTGAGATTTGAACAAAATTAAAATCTTAAGTGTACACTGAGTTTTGACATGTTTGTCCTATCTAGTACCAAGAAAGTATGTTAAAATGTGCTACCAAAATTGTGGACTTGCTTAGTTTTGTTTTACCAATTTTTACTTTATCTATTTTGAATCTTTGTTATTCAGTGCATAAAAGTTTATAATTGTTTCATGTTCTTGGTGAATTGAGTCTTTTTTCATTAAAAAGTTTTTCTCCTTTTTAGTATTTATTTATTTTTATTAAGTCCTTCTTTGATACTAATACATTCTCCTTAGTTTTTTTTCTTTCGTTAATATTTGCATAGTGTAGTAAATTGTCATTATTTATGGTAGCTGTGCTCTATAAAGTCCCTAGCACAATGAATTAGTTGAGTATGGAACCATTGATCCTACAGGAAATACGGGATTCTGTTTCTGTGAGCACTCTATCACAACAACTTCATTAAGTGATCAAAACATAATTTTACATGTGTTTCTCTTTAAAGACACCTTATTGAGTCGATATGGTTGATCCATCAGTGTAAACTCATAGCCAACAATACTACAAGTCATGCCTGAATGAAGATCGTCTAACACACCCATTTTCTCTGTATGGCACACCCCAGCCTTCTTACAGTTAGGTCCAGTAGATGGTAGTTCAGCACTATGTTCCAGGGCCACTTTAAACAGCAAAATTACCAAGGAAAAGCACCCAAAGTGTGAGAATTATGGCACTAAAAAGACCAAGAAAAGGACAGTTGTATACTGTGTGAGAAGTGAAAAAAGAAGACAGTGGGTTGCCTTGCTTGTCCTTGGTGGGGAGGGGTTGTGTTGCATGGCTCAAATAGTCCATGGCTTGGTCCACATTTGCAAATAAATGGGAACCCATTGTGAGTATCGATTTTGGAGTTACGAATAAATTTTATCAAGGAGGTGAATTTGTAGAAACAGAATCTATAAACAATAAGGAAGCACTATAGGGTTTTTTTTTTTTCAACCGTTTATGTGTGCACTTTGTTTCCTTATATTTTAGCTGTGTCTCTTTTAGACAGCGTATCATGGTGTTATTTAAATCTAGGTTGATGATCTCTGTTTTTTTAAGGAGAATTTGGTCAGTTTACATTTATTATAATTATTGATATTTTGAAGTTAAAATCCATCATCTTACTAAGAAGAACATTAGCATGGAAGGATGGAGAGGAAGAGATAGGATTTAGGACCAGAGCATATAAAATGCACTGAAGATTTTTGTTGAGAGGATATTTAATGTGCATATATACGTGCATGTATGTGTGTGCACATGAAAGCATAAAGTGTGTGCAAGCACATGTGTGCATGTGTGACATGGTTTCCAGGATACTGATGTGATCTCTGACCGCAATAAATGGCCCCCTTTCATCCTGAGATGGTTAGGTGCCACCTGGAGAAGGGACTTTTGGTGGCAGCCAATCAGACAGAAACTGGATGGGGAGAAGACAGTGGGATGGTGATCCTGACTCTTTTTGGAATCCTCTGCATTTGGAGAGTATCTGGAGGTATTCAGCCCCCAAAGTAAGAACAAGGAGCATTTAGGAAAGGATGTGATGTTTGCCTTTAAATGTTTGAAAGTTGGCCTTGCAGAAGAGCCATTTGATCTGTCCTTTGTAGTCCAACATACGGGATGAGGAATCAGACACCCAGGCAGGATACCAATTTCAGGTCCACACGGGGAACGTGTATATGCCAGAGCTGTCCAAGAATGCGATGGCTTCTCTCTTTCATTTTCTAAGATTTTATTTATATATCTGAAAAAGCGTGAGTGAGAGAGAAAGAAAGAGAGAGCTGGAGGGGGACAGGGAGAGGGAGAAACAGACTCCCCGCTGAGCAAGGAGCCGGCCATGGGGCTCCACCCCCTGACCCTGAGATCATTACTGAGTCCAAGACAGATGCTTAATGGACAGAGCCACCCGGGCACCCTGGAATGGCTTCTTAGGGAGGGGGTGAGTTTCTCATCACTGGACATATCCAAGCAGATTCTGGATTTCCACTCAAGAAACTGAAGACAATTCTACTCTTGGGTCAGAGGCTGAACCTTAAGACCCCATGAGTCCCTTGGAAACCCTGGAGCCCGTGAGAAGTCAGGTTGTCGATGTGTGTGCCAGCTTCTTCTCTGCACGTCCACGGGTGCCAAAGGAAGCACTTATCGATGGAAACTGCTTCTCCACATCTTTTTGGGCTACAGAATGTCTCCAGTGAAAAGAATAGCCTCATCATCTGGGCAGAGACTTGGCAAATTCCTCAAGAAATGAAGGATTGTGTAATATTGTCTCAGTCTCAAGGCTCACATTATACATGATTTGTCCCCAGAGGAAATAGAAGAGTTTGTAACAATGCAAGAAACACTAATCCTCGCCGTCCAAAAAGAGAAAAAAAAAAAAAACCCAACCCTGAAAAATTGGATTTTCTTTTCTTACAATAAATTCAGAAGTTTAGTCCGGAATAATCAAGACATTTTGTTTGAAAAAGTCTGCATTTGTTCTGGGAAAGTCCCGAGGGCTCTAAATTCCAAATGCAGAGCTGGGGCCCATTTCGAACTTGGCAAGACACTCTGTCATGCGGGATAGCCGAGCTGAGGAGTTTCTCAGATGATTTCCCACAATCATGGGCTCAGTGTGGTTTGGGGAAAACGGAGGGTGGGTCTTCCTAATTTCGCAGAGGATTAAGGAAAGGTAATAGCGATTACCAGGTGGGGGAGGTATCCTGTGTTGTTCTGGGTTTGTTCCCCTCCCAAGGATCTGTCAAGAGGGGGGTAGGATGCAGACTTTCTTTTTTCTTTTTCCTTCTTTCTTCCTTCCTTTCTTTCTTTCTTTCTTTCTTTCTTTCTTTCTTTCTTTCTTTCTTTCTTTCTCTCTTTCTTTCTTTTACTAAGTTTTTCATTTTTGTTCCCCTGTGGTGAACGTGGGTTGCTGTATTAGTTTCAGGAGGGCAATGCGGCGATTCAAGAACTGTGTGCCCTGCTCCGTGCTCATCACGATCAAGGAAGCAGACGAGATTTCCCACAGTTGTTCTCGGCTCCTCAAGGCAACCAGCCACACCATCCCTCCTTGGCGAAGCTGCCTCCTTGTGTTGCTGGTCGCCTGGTGTCCAGTTAGGAAGGTTTCCGCCTCCTAGCCATCAGACTAGGACCGAGTCCATGATCCATGATTTCTTAGAGAGACTTTACAAGTGAGGACGTCGACTTCCTGCATCTGTTATGTTCCTGCATTCGGATGCTTTGCCATCTGGGGCCTCGCTGACCCTGGAGGGCAAAGTTCAGTCAACAAACCTGGTGCAAACACCCAGGGCTTAGCCTGTTGGTATGTTGCTTTGAGGCCCATCACGCTTTTGTGCGAGATGAACATGTTGTCTTCTTACCAAGGGTTCTGTCTAAACATGTGTTGGCATAGAAGTCACATTTCTGCCTTCAATTCCCTTCCATTTTGTTTGGGCGTGTCCCCCTTCCAAAAGAAAGGCAGATGCCATGCTTGTGTTCTTACACTCATAGGCATGACCTTGAGTCTTCTATTTAATGTCATAAACTTCTTTACATGACGTTCTTTGCCAACATCCAAATTCCCCCCTTTTACAAGGATGCCAGTCACATTGCAGTGGGGTCTGCCACATGATGGCATTTTAATTAATCACCTCTGCAACGGCCCTCTTTACAAACACCCTCACATTCTGAGGTCTCGGGGGTTAGAGCTTCAACATAAGCATTTTAAGGGGACCCAGCCCATAACAGAAGTCGGTCTTAATACCTCATGGTGCATCTGCTGGATGGACCCTAGCCGCACAGAAGGGACAGCACTTATGTCCCAGAAATAAGACAGGTCAGGTATCATCATGTGCCAGAAGTTTAGGTGGTGGTGGAAAAGTGCACGTCTGTGCAGATAAGGCATCATAAGCGTCCATGATTTGCCTTCTGCTGTGGGGAAGTATTTGGGTTCTGGCTGTCAGCAACTCAGGAGGTTGGGGAAGTCCTGGAAGACTTGATGAAGTTCTTAGGGCTGTGGTTCTGGGGAAAGGAGCCCTGCAGAATCTGGGGGCTGCACCTTGGAGGCTGTCCATAGGGACTGGGGGTTGGGCAGTAGAGGATCACACCCAGCAGAGGGGAGGGGTGGGAGCGGTGGTGCATAGAGCATGGCTGGGGTGCCAGGAGCCTGGACTGGGGTGGGGCTGGTTTCTCCATTTTCCTCCTTCCCCGTGCAGCATGGGGGTCCTCAGGTGGCTTGCAGCCAGGGGCAAGCTCAGAGGAGTGCAATGTTGTGATTCAAGAACCATGTGCACTGCTCCATGCTCATCACAATAAAGGAGGCAGATGAGATTTTCCACAGCTGTTCTTGGCTCCTCAAGGCAACCAGCCACAACATCCCCCTCCCCTCCTCGTGGCATATAAAACTGTAGGATGCACTGATATGATGCATGTGCACGTTGTGAAAATGTCCTCCTTCTGGTTAATGCACACACCCATCATCTTGCATATTTCTATCTCTCTCTTTCTCTTTTTTCCCCTTTTTGGTGAGAGCGTTTAAGATCTACTCTCTTGCCAGATTTCAATGATGTGGCACTGCGTTATCAAGTAGAGTCCCCATGTTGTACACCTGATCTCAGTTCGTATTTGTCTTGTACCTGAAATTCTTGTGCCTTTTTAACGACTTCTCCCCATATCCCCCCAGCCCACGGCTCGTTCTCAATATTCCATTCCATTGGGTTCTATAGGAACACAGTAATTCATCATGGGTATCGAGTTTGCATGTCATGGAGCACACAGGTATCACAGGACCATGTTATCTTTCTACTGTGGTGTCATATACACACATATGTTCATGTGTCTGTGTAGATCTAGTGTACATTTGTAACTTTTATACTTACAGAAGTGTGCCTATTTATATCCATTTTATTTAGATTTAAAATCTATTGATTTATATTTATTTACACAGATTTTAGTACCCATATCGTTATGGAAATGTACATATAATACATATCTCCTGTTTAATAAATGTTTATTTGTATGTATCATATATATCCTTATATAGAGACACAAATATGCTTATGTATGTACGCACGTTACAAATTATATAGTGATAGGGCTATTTTATCTAGATCTTAGATCCATTTCTATAGATTTACTTAGACAGATCATCTATTATATGAATTTGTATATATATGAATGTCTATTTTACCTAGATTTAAGATCAATTTCTATAGAGTTATTATACAGATTATCTATGTATATGCATTTATATACATATGAATGTATGTCTCTGTTTTGTATACATATATGTATATGTACATATGTATCCTCATGTAGACCCACATGTGGTAATGTATCTATTTACCTACTTCACATTCACATGCCAAGTGATCTTTACACCCTCACATGGGGCTCGAACCTACATCCCAAAGTTCAAGAATCACATCTTCCACTGACCAGTCAGACCACTCATATTTTGTATATGGATATGTGTGTATCTACTAGTACCTACTTTATTCACATTTTAATAGATTAATATTAATAGATGCATTTATGTAGAAATTTATATAGATTTCACATACATTGTGTCTGGAAAATATATACATATGTATCTTTTGTATGCATAAGGTAGGTATACTTGTGCATATCTTTACATACATATATACGTAGAGACTTTCTGTATACATAAGATATATATATATACATGGATACATCTTTACAAATATACACATAGATACTTTCTGTATGCATAAGGCATATATACATGGATACATTTTTACAAATACACACATGGATACTTTCTGTATGTGTATGAAGTATATGCATGGATACATCTGTATGTATATATACACATAGGTACTCTCTGTATGCATAAGATGTATATACATGGATACATTTTTACAAATACACACATAGATACTTTCTGTATGTGTAAGAAGTATATGCATGGATACATCTTTATAAATATACACATAGATACTTTGTGCATAAGGCATATTTACAAAGATACATCTCTCTCTCCCTCTCTCTCTCTCTATATACACATATACATATACATTCCATTTTATACACACCTATATCTGGAAATAGGCTTTCGTTTAAAGATGATGCATGGAATCTGGTTTAGAAGAAACTAGAGGTTTCTTATTTTTTCTTTCCTCCTCCTTGCACTACATGGGTTCAAATAACTGTGTCTTTAAATGGTTATTTTCGAAACGTTGTGGTTCGTGTAACTTGTAATAAGTGCTGCGTTTTGAGGGTAGGTGACATATTTTCCCTAGAATGCCTTATCCCTCGGTGCCTTCCACTGGGTAGAGGTTTAAGAAATATCCTGGGGGAGAGCGGGAGCTCCCGGCTGCTGCCGTCAGTAGCATGTTAATGCGGCCTGTTAATTTTAAGTAACTGGAGAGTTCATTTATAACACCCTAACCTGGTAGGAAGAAGCAAGGGTTTGTCATTCCACACGCTTTCCGTGGCATGTCTGCATTTTTAAAATACAAGTCTAACCAAGATCTCCAAAAGGCATCTGAAAAATGTCTTAATGTGTATAAACCCTTAATTTCCCCCATGCTTGGACAGGTCAGAAATAGATGAATGGATTTCTGAAACTTTTCCCAGAAAATCCCTTTTGGGCCAAAACTAACATTCAGTGCAGAAAATAATGGATAAGCATAAAATACTGAAAGAAGGGGTTTGCAGTAAAAAATTATAATTTCAGCCTGGAGAATAGCCTTGTTATAATAACATGAAAGTCATAATTCAGGTAGCTTGGAGAAACATAATCTGGTGAGGTTCGACCTCAAAATCCTGCTAGCGATTACCATTGCAAATCTGAAAAGCACTGTCATAGCTTTGTAAAAATCTAGACCCCTATTTTTGGCAACAAAATGGTATCCTTAGTTTTTTTTTTTTTAATAAATGTTTATTGGAGAAAGATACATCATCCTCTAAGTTATCCAAAGAGTCATAATTCTATTCAAGGACGCCTTTGCCTTATTTTATCAAGAAAAATTAATATTGCTGTCCTTCTCCCATATTTCCAACTGTCTGGCACGAGGTGATGGTTTATTTTAGCTCCAAAAGACTAGGATCTGGCAGCTCTTGGTAATCAGAAACCAAGAATGTGAATGCAGCGGAAAACGTGACACAGGAAATATATTCATCTGTTACATATATTTTAGACGTTGAAAAATGAAGTGCTTTGGACAAAAAGGGGTATCCGAGATGCAAAATGGCACATTTGTTTCTTTTCTTCCTCCTGGCAATTTCTTCTTATGTAGAATTAAAAACAAATAGAAATAACAATAATAAAAAAAAATACTAGGAGGATTTTTCAAAAAAAGAAATAACAAACCAGCTTAGTGTCTGTGAGAACCACGAAATGCAGCTACGTGGAGAAATAAATTGGGACGTCGGGAGTCTCTCTATTTGGTTTCAAATTGGGGGATGATATCACCGGAATCCTTTCCATGGTTAGAAAATTAGGCTAGGTTACCGGTCTTCAACGTCGGTTAGATCATGCAGAATGAAAATCCCAGACATGCTGATACTGCTCCTAAGGTCAGCGTTCTGAGCGTGAAGAAGCACTTACGCCTGCATGTGTGCGTCTCTCCCTCCGCGCGCCTCTCCTTCCTGGCTAATCTGTTTTCCGTCTCTACTGTGGTGGACGCTGTCTTCCTTCTTGGCTTCTCGAGTTCTTATCCGGTTCCAAGTAATGCTCTGCTCTAGACAGGTGAGGTTATAGATGCCGCGTTCACCCTTGGCCGGGCGGGACGCACCGCCGACATCAGCACTTTCTTTATGTGTCCTGGCCACCTCTGCCGTGTCTCTGATATTTTTATGATGATTCCACGTGAGTCTTTAAATACATAAATCACTCCCAAGTGCGTGTGCGCGTGCCAATTTTGCAAGACCGTGGCTGTGTTTTCCATGGAAGGGGTCTCACGTTTTCTTATTTTGTCTCTTCTCATTCCTTGCCTGTACCATGAGTCATCCCGGCACTGGGGCATGTAGGAATTCAAATCTTGTCCCCTCTACAGCTGGAGCTGTTGTCTCAAGTCTCAGAAGTACACCTCCCACTGTTGTGGGAACATTCACCTGCATTCTATGACAGCATGTCAAGCTCCCTGGGACTTTTTTCTCTCTCTCCATTAACTAGAAACCTGCAGGTGAGCTGCCCAGGGCTGGTGCCCAGAGGCTTGGAGGGGACAGCTGGATGCATGTCTCTCAAATTGCTTTGCTTTTCCCTCATGGTTCATCACAAGATGGCTACTGCAGCTCCTGCCATCACATCTGCATTCCAGGTGGGAAGACCAAGAAGAACAAATGAGAAAAACAAAACCAAAAAAAGAAAAAGAAGAAATTAATGGCTCTGAGATGAGGTTGGGGGAGCAGGTGTTGGGGTGGAGGTGGCTCTTTTGGGATGTGGTTGAGCTCAGAGTGCATATGAGACCCACAGGGAAGATGTCACGGATATCGGGTCAGGACATGCATCTGGAGCATGGGGAGCTGTGACCAAGGAGCAGACAAATGGATGCTTACAGAAGTGTGCACCTGTTCCCCCATACACCAGCTCATTCTGCTGTCCCTGGTGGGATGCCTGCTCATTCGGTGCTTAATGGGCTAGGTGCTTGGCAGACACCATTCACTTTTGCCATAACCTGCTGAGAACGTCCTCCGTACTGACCAGGACACTGAGGCTCACGTCACACCATTGGTCTAGCACAAGGCCCAATCTGCCTTGCACAGTGTCACCAAGCCCCACCTCTGTGCTGAACTGGGAGCTGGGAGCCAGGGGCAGCAGGAGGGGACACCTCATTCCTTCCTCTGGAAGAGTGCCCATCCTTGGAGCCACCAGTGCTGGCTGTGAACAACAATTAGGACATGCAGGTGATGGGGTCAGCCCAGCCTTGGGGTCGGCCAACCTGGTGTGCTGACTGCAAGGCACAGACGACAAAATTCTAGCGCAGGCATTTTGATGGGGTGCTGAGGCAAAGGTGCAAATTACTTACCTCTGGGGATGGTGCATGACTAATGTCAGCCTCTCTTATAAAATCTGTGTGTTTGTGTGGATCCTTCCCTTTATGTCTTTGAGCCAAGGGTGCCTGGAGAAGTTGGGCCACTTGCCATGATGCTGACCTTGGGGACATAGGACTAATAAAAGGTGCACAAAACGTGGGTCCTATTGTAGAGACTCCAGAAATGTGGCCGGCACATCAAGGGTATGGTAGGATGCCAAGTTACAAGGTGTTGAGGTGAAGTCCCATGGCGGGAGTTGGTGTCTACACTGCCCAGTGGGCTGAGATCTGTGGCCCCAAATCCCGATGACTGTTGGCATTCCATGAACACCAGCTCCCATACCAGCTGCAAACTGGCCTCTGAGCACCCTATCCCTGAGCGCCCACGGCTGGCCACTCTCCTCAGCACCATGTTGGACTTGACCCCTGCCAGGCACACGTGAGCTTCTCCATATGGAGGAGAGATGCTTTGGGATCAAGGTGCTCCCAACACAGCCATGATCTCCCACGGTGGCCGCTCCCACTTGGTTGTGTTCAGTCCTCACTCGGGGTGTGGCTTCAATATCATCCCGTGGGTGAGTGGGGAGTTTTTGGACAACTCTACAGCCCCGGGCTTAGGTCTGCTGAGATCTGGCTTTATGGTTTTTTTAGAAACTTGGCTGACCTGTGTTCGATGACTCACATGAGAACCATCCATAACGCAACAGCTCAAGTTGGTGGGATGCGTCCAAAATTTTTCTGAAGGAAACACAGCATTATAATCATCTTATTTCCCTCTTCCTCCTCCTCCTTCTCCTTTTCCCAGAAATATTTGGCTATGTCCGCTAGAAGAAAATAAAGGCATTGAAGAGACACTTCACTTAAATATTTAGCATAGTTCACTGAAGAGCAATTATCCATGACACAATGTGTTAAGCACAATTATCAAAATATACCGTTTTTCCTTTCCAAGAAAGGAACAGTAAAGGCATGATGAAAATGTGACCAACCACTTGGGTTCACTTGGATTCATTCAGACACTTATAGATAATTTTGTGGGCATATTGGCATGTACCATGTTGAAAAATCAATACCTTATTTTGGGGAAATAATGCTAAGACAAAAGAAAGAAGAGACACATTTCAGGGGTAATTCTTAAATTAAAATGACACACCCATCAAATATCTCAACAAATCCTTAAAAGACCACTTTAAAAAAAATCAAGATTGTTATTTTCAGGAGTATCTTTGCTAAGGAAGCCTTTAATTAAGGGTTCGATCAGTTCAATAATATATAGGGAAGTAAGTTCTGTATTCTGTACACATGAAAGGTCCCACGCATATCCCTCTCAAAGCTTAGATTTGCAATGGCCTCGGCGAAAAAATAGAGTTCACTATTTGAACGGAATTTAGAGCAATTGCAAAGTTCATAGAACCCTGTCTTTTCGACATTCTCCAACAGCGAAGATTACAATGACACATTCATTGCTCTTACCCTCTACGATGCACGAGTAAAACCCACTCCTTAACTATAATGACAAGAAATCACACCGAAAGTAATTCCATTTCAGATTTCTATCCACGTGCATTATGCTATTAACAAATGTTATAGGAAATGTCTTGGCACCGTAAGGAGCGGAAGTAACAAACGATTGTGCCCCAAAGGAACGTCCGCCAACGTTGATTTCCACCATAGCCATTCATCCTAAGAGAGTGGAAACACCTGTAGGGCTTAACGTTCCCTCCAATGACTTTCTTCTTGAGTAAATAAAATGTGTGAGAATGACTCTTTCCCCTCTGGTGCCTCAAGAACATTTTTTTGGTGTCCCTAGAAATCCTTAACATAGTTGAATCATAAACTTTCCGTTTTGCCTCCACAGATCCACTTAACTGGTGTTTGCCATGCTTTGGCCATTTCGAGAACGTTATATAAATGGAAACATGCGCATGTAACCTTTCGTACCGGCTGCCTCGCTCAGCCCAGATCTCTGGAGGTTCTTCCAGATTGATGTGTGGATCCATAGCGTGTTCTGTTTTGCTGTTAAGCACGTCAATAGCACGGATGGTTCCCATTTGCTTTATGCATTCACCCTCTGAAAGACATCTGGGTTCTTTCCAGCTTGGGGCCCTTTTGAAAAAGGCTGCTTTAGGCATTTGTGTACAGGTCTTCGTATGAACATAAGTTTTCATTATTTTTGGGGGGGGGGAAATGCCCAGGAGTACAATTGTTGGGTCATCTGATGGTTGTGCAGATATATACATAGAAATAAATATAGATATAGATATAGATATAGATATAGATATATTTATATTTCTTTTTTTCCCCAAGAGAAACTGCCCAACTGTTTCCAAGAGTGGCTTTAACATTTTACATTACCACTAACAGTGTATAAATGATCTAATTTCTCTGCCTCCTCACCAATATTTGATGCTTCGTGTTTGTCACAATTCTGTATTTTCACCGTTCTGATAGGTAGAAATACCTCGTTTTGGTTTTCGTTTGAATTTCCCTAGTAACTAATCACGTTGAACGATTTTTTTTTTTTTACTGTTGAGTTTTGAGAACTCTTTATGTATTCTAGATACTACTCCTTTGTTGGTGTGTGCCTAGCCAGTATTTTCTCCCTTTTGTAGCTTTCTTTTCATTTTTGAATTTCCCTAGTAACTAATCATGTTGAACGATTTTTTTTTTTTTTTTACTGTTGAGTTTTGAGAACTCTTCATGTATTCTAGATACTACTCCTTTGTTGGTGTGTGCCTAGCCAGTATTTTCTCCCTTTTGTAGCTTTCTTTTCATTTTTTCACAGTGTCTTTGGATGAAGTCCAGTTAATAAGATTTTCTCTTTATGGATTTTGTTTTTCGTGCCAAGTCGAGGAATCCCACCTAAGCCTACCTCCCAAAGAGTTCACAGTATGCTTATTTTATTTTTCTTAGAAGTTTTAAGTTTTACTTTGAAGTTCATCATGCATTTGGAGTGAATTTGGTATCAGGTGTGAGACCTAGTTGGACATTTTGTTGCTGTTTTTGTTTGGCCTGTGGATGTCCAGGGGGTCTCCATTATTTGATTTGTTTCTGCATTGAAATTTTTTTTTTGCAAGTGTTAAAGATCATTTGGAAATATTTGTGTGTGTTTATTTCTGGGTTCTCCTTCCCATTCCTGGATCTACGTGTCCCACTCTGTACCAAGACCACACTGTCTTGATTACTGTCACTGTATAACATCTTAAATTGCATAGACTTGTTCTTCTCCCATGACTTGTAATTCAACTCTAGTTTACTGTCCATGGACCCTGCACTATGTCCCCTTAGGGACAACACAGCCCACGTGGGCCCTCATGCAGGATGGAGTGTTCTCATGACTTATTCATCAGGCATGGACCCCCCCCCCCCGCCACATCCACTTAGGGACAGCACAGCCTCACGGGTGCCCATGGAATCAGAGATTTCAAACCTCAGGTTAACTCTCCTTTAGGATATGGATTCCAAGGCTAGGGGGCCAGTATTGTCTGTCCTTGGAGAGATTCTCCCCCTACTTTATAGGCTTCTGCCTTCTCTCTGTCTCTACACATGGGGGAGAGACATGGGAAGATTTAGCATCCTTTTATAGAGTCACTTATCCCATTATGGGGACACTCCACCATTATCACCTAATCATCTCCTAGACGTGTACTTGTGAATACCATCCGTTAAGGAGTTAGAACTTCAATATGTGAACTTGAGGCGACATGAACATTAAGTGCATTGTTTTTAGGATGACTTTACACTACATCCACAGTATCCCAAGTTCATCCAGGTGACTTGAGCCAACACTTGGAGGGTTTCCTCCTAGCTCCCACCCTCTGGTGGGTTCCCAGAAGCCAAGCTTCCTGCTAATATTGGAACCCCATTTCACAGTTCGTAGCCAACGTCAGACAACTGGGGTGCAAGGTGACATCATGCATGGCATGGGGACACCAAGTTGATGTGTTTTACTCCAAAGACTGGAATGAAGCATGTTTTCCACGGGAGTCTGAGCATTTCCAGTCCATGGAGGCATCAAGGAGGGGCGACACCGTTGTTGTCTGACGTCCCATCCTGGGGCCTCAGAAGACCTTCTTCCTAGTCAAAGGGAGTGTGTATCTTGACGCGACAGATGGGATTTGTTTGGTCCTCCTTGTATAGCTCATTTTCAGGGTCAAAGACTGTGCCTGGACCCCACGCACCCGCTTTGTTATAACTTTTCCATGAAGAGGTCAGCTGAAGATCATGAGTAACTCGGCGCTGGGTGTGAAGGTTCATCTGCGTCCTCCCCAGCCTCTCCGGAAAAGCCAGACCCCTCCCCAGACCGCTGCAGAGCTGAGTGCCCTGCCAGCCGACGTGGAAAGTCGGGGGAGGCCGGGGTGGGGGGTGGAAAACCACGAGAGTCTTTTTTATTCTACTTGTCATACACATAGGATGACTTAAAAAGAGCGTTTGCATCTGAAATCATACCATCTATCTTGCTGAAAGATTCCAAATTTCCCCAAACTGTTGCCCAGGGCTGGATTAAAACTCCAGCCATCAATCCCTCCCCGGGCGCCATAGCTCACAGATATGTCCTTCCCGGAAAGGACTTGGCAAAACTAATCAGCCGTGAGAAGGTGCTCCTTAAAAAAATCCACGGACGCATTTCCCCGGTGGATGTTTCCAGGGATGGCCCGCTGGGCATGTCTATAATTTTCCATAATTTTCCTTTAAGTCTCAATACGCTTGAATTGGATTAAGGAAAATAATCAATGTTCTTAATACAGTATTTACTTGTAATATTTTCAGTGGGCTGTGAGTTAGGTTTCCCGAGATGAAAGATGATTTTAAAAATTGCTAAAGGTAATGATTTTTTATAGCTTAATTTAGATTATATTGAAAATTATGAGAAGGGGAAGGGGGGAGAAAAAAAAAACACGCGGGACCGCTGCCACCTTATTAAACATCTCTGCGTTTTTGCAATTTAAATACTATAGTCCGTCATATATTTTGTGCCCTTCATATTTCAACAATAAGCATTAATAACATGGTAATATCTTTATTTCCATAGTGTTGCTTTAATATACCATGGGGAGCTGGAAGCAATGTTCACTCGGTAATTATTTCCATTAGAACGAGCAGATCCTCTGGAAGGGCTCGAGTTTCTTGGCACGGGGAAGGGATGGCTCCCTTCCGGCCCCTGCTTTAAATGAACGAGTGCGAGATGCTCTTTCAGAGGGACGCGGAGAACTTGGTTCTTGGCTCCCTTGTCCGGCTGGGAAGTGGGTCCCGGGGATGCTTGTTACTCTTCTGCTGGGGTTCAGAGAGATCAGCTCTCCATGGGGGCACATTGAAACCCCCACTGGCGTCCTGGGTTACTGGCCCTGCACAGGACGCCTTTAAGACAACGGGCTGCTCCTGATACCATCCACCGACGAAGGTGCCGGCGTTGGGTGGGTCCTCTGGGTGAGGGACCCCGGAGGGCTCAGGCTCAGCCTGGAGGAACACTCATATGTTGGAACTTCACAGAGGAAGGAGGGCGCCTCCCCTGCGGGCTCCCCGGGGAAAGGAATGACCGTCGCAGCAGAACCGACAGTCTTGGAGAGACCCCCGTTGCAAAATGAGAACAAGGGGGTGCTCGGTCGAAAATGACAAAGGATTTCGGGATGTCGACTACAGAGCTCAGGACAAGGCTCCCTTCTGAACGTGGCGCCCCGTGCACCAGGCACATACGTGGGTGGGTCGGGGTTGGGGAGAGGCCCCGTGGAACAGGGCAGGGGGCTCTCCATGGCGGCTGGGGAGGAAGCTTTAGAAAAGGGATGCAGAGATAAGATGCCCAGGGGTTAAGACTTAGCTGGTCTGGGAGGACATCTGGGTGTCGCTGGGGATACTGACAAGCGTAGGGTCAGCCATCAGTGGGAAGACTGCTGATGTGGTTGGCCGGCCCTGGGCAGCTACACTACTGCCGACTTGTATTTGTAATTTCCTGCAAACACCAGATTCGAGCCCAGGTCTCATGTGCTCACTGCTGAGGGGCCGTGTGGACAGTAGCCTAGCAGGAAAGTGCAGGACACAACACTCCTCGGGGCTCAGGCTCTGGCTGGACGTGGATATTTGCTGTCTCTGCACAATCATGGGGAACAGGGCAACCTGGGAGCCATGCTCCTTTGTAATGGGGCGTCCTGGTGAATGGGAGACAAGGGTTTCTGGAAAGTGCCAGCCAAGAACAGATGGTGGTTGGTGGTGGCGATGAGAGCCACGAGGCCAGTTATGAGGCTGCAGTCCCCATGAGAGGCAGGTCGGGCTGTCCTCCCGTTCCTGGTGTGACTGTCACTCAGCATGGCACCGGTCCATGTCTGTGACATCCAGAGATGGACACTCTCAAAGTGTCACTGTCTTGGAGCCATTTATCCCAACGCCTCCAGATCTCTTGTTTAAAACCTAGTATCATGGCACACCTAGGTGGGTCTGTTGGCAAAGCGTGTGCCTTTGGCTCAAGTCATGATCCCAGGGTCCTGGGATGGAGCCCCACGTCAGGTTCGCTGCTTATGGGGGAGCTTGCTTCTCCCTCTCCCTCTGCTTGCTGCTCCCCCTGCTTGTGCTCTCGCTGTCAAATAAATAGATACAATCTTTAAAAAACAATAATAAAATTAAACCTATTATCAGGCCACATAGGTTCATTGCGAATGTTCCTGTGTGTGCAAATGCATGAAAATGTGAACACGCGTGTGTTTATATGTAAGTGTGCACAGACACACGCACATACATTTTGTGACCTGGGGGACAGCAAGCTGTATTTTGATGTAGGGTGTGAACAATTGTTAAGAACAGCCCCCCAAAACCCCAGTGTTTCTTTGAGCAGAACCTACAAATCAGAAAATCTTACAACAGATGATCCTTTCTGGATAGTTCATTTGAAATCACCAGACTAAGCCCCAGAAAACAGGAGAATCGGCTTGTAACTCGGTGCCCAGAATAAAGACGCGAGTAGAAAATCAGAGAGATTTCAACGAAATGCATCAACGTTGGCTTATTAATTTTATCTTGATTTTAAAATATATAGACTTTTTTTTTGTTTGTTTGGTTGTTGGGTTCATTGTGTATTAGTTTCCAGAGCAGAAGTGATGCCCCCCGCAAAGTTAGCCCCTCTTGAAAACACTGAGTCGTGCAATAGTTAAAATTGCTCCCTGCGTCTGAGAACGGAGAAAGCTGTCAGGACCCGGGTGCATCGCAGACATTTCCTAATTGAAAACCCCAGGACAGTCATCCCCCTCGGCCTGGCCCCCCCGTCTGGGCAGGTATATTTCTGACCTGTTTTCCCCGTGGCCCCTCCTCCCGTTGGGGAACTCGGATCGGTAGACACGGTTTTGGTTGATGGAGATGCCTGCAAACCAGCGTCCCTTCTCCGAGTTCTGCATGTAGGCAGCTCGGACTGCGAAAAGGGTCGGCCTCGTGGAGGACGGCTTTCCTCCCACCGTCTCTGCCCGGCATTGTGCGTTGTGGCTGGTTTACTGTTCGTTCAACCACAGGCGGTGAGAAGGCCAATGTTTACTCTCTTCCTCTATTTCTCGGATTTGAAGTTTGCCCAGGGTTTCTGCAAAGAATCCTCAAGTCTTAGGGTTAGAACATATCTCTGTGTTTATGGCCACATCATGCATGTTTATAACATCTACAGCTCTGTCTAGGTATTTCTATTTATCGTGTAAATCTGTGTCTCGACCTTCTGTATCTGTATCTGTATGACCTATGTTTGTATCCATTTTGTATCTGTCTGTACATTTGTATCGATGTATGTATCTGTATTTGTATCTTTATCTCTACATAAATCTATATCTGTGTCTCTATCTGTATCTATATTTGTATCTGTATTTGTATCTGTCTGTATATTTGTATCTATATCTGTGTATCTGTATTTGTAACTGTATGTATATTTGTATCTATATGTATCTATCTGTATCTGTATTTGTATCTGTCTGTACATTTGTATTGATTTATGTGTCTCTATTTGTATCTTTATCTCTATCTGTTTCTAAATCTCTGTGTCTGTATCAATATGTATTATCAGCTCTACCTGGACCTCTATCTCTATATACAATTTCTGTATGTTTCTATTTGTAAAGTATATAATTACGTATCACATATTTTTGCAAGTAAAAAAAATACATAGTAACCCATGATTTCTAAGGAAACAGGGATGGGAAGATTATCCATTAAAAGCCAACGTAACCACGAGTCAAACGCAGAGGCAGTGCAGGGGACCAAGTGCGTGGGTTTGACATCTCCTCCCTGGGTAGATTCCTCTTCGTCTTGGGAACGCTCCTGGTGGCCCATCCCTTCCACGGTTCCTAGGTCCATCAGCACTGGCTGTGCTGGGCCCAGTCTGCGCTGCTGGCCTCCATGTCCCCCGCCTGGAACTGTGTTGTGCTGGAAACAGAAGGGACCTTGGGACACCACTGCCCAATGGGGCGCAGGCCCACTCCCCCTCTCACGGTTCTCTCCGGACTCCCAGGCAGCCAGGACAGATCGGGCAAGCACTGTGCCGGGAGCCAAGAGAGGCGATAAACCACATGGGGCTTGCTTCTCATATCCACGCATGGCTACAAGATTGCAAATTCCCGCCTGCTTTCTGCACAGAGCGTTGGAGGACTTGCTCCTGGAGGCCGTCCACCCGCGCTCTGTGCACTGACCGTCTACAGGCGAGAAGCTCCTGGGACCTGCAAACCAGGTCTGTATTCCCATCCCTGCCAACCCGAGCACACAGCGGTGACCGGAACTTTTGTTCACGTTGCGTCGTGCCTGTTGCGTTCTTTCCCGATTTTGTTTCCCGTCCTGTGTCCTAAAGATACATGCCCGTCCCTTATACAGTTTGAGGGTATTTCCTTACTTAGAAGGAGTCACTCTGAGTCCTTAAAAATACGTATATGCTTGCATAGATGTGGACCCCAGCGCAATGCTGAAATCGTTTATCCCGGAGCAAAGTATTCCCGGCCTCTGTTAGCTGGGTAGGAAATATTTCTTTTCTCGGCGTTCTTGCTCTGAAGACCACAAAGGGAGCCCTGTGAGGGTTTCCTGGACCCTGTGGTCTGACGCTGTCCAGACCCGGGAAGGGCAGGGCCGGTCAGAACGCCCCGGATCTCATTTCCGTGGGGTTTCCATCTGTCGGGGTCACAGGAAACACGGGCGTGCCCAATGACGACGCCCACGGGACCGTCTGGGAGGGACAGCCCCAGCATGCGTCCTGCCCAGGTGTGGGAGCTGAGCTCAGACAGGCCGTGGGGCCCTGCTCCAGAGGGAGAAGGAGCTTGTGGAGTCCAGCCACGCTGTGATGAGCAACGCCGGAAAGTGTGGCCCTGGGTGGGGGACCCTGAGAGTTGGCCATGGACGGACGGGCCAGCACGGGTCCGGTGACCGTCTGCTGCTTCCCCACCCACCACACCCGCCAGCTGAAATTTCCCTATGTGATTCCGCATGCATGTTGCTTCCAAACGGAAAGATGGAGAAAACATAGAAAATAAGCACACACACACACACTCACTCACACACACACTCACAAACCCACAGAAAAACAAAGGGAAAAAAAAAAGGTCTGGTTTTCTTTTTTATTTTCTTTTTAGGGGGGAGAGTTTTTAAATACCTTGTTTGAGTTTTTAAATGCCTTGTTTGTGCACGACGTTCCGAGAAACCCCAGAACCCACACGTGTGCTCTCTTCCTGGCCCCCCACACCAGCCCAGTGTTCACTGGATCACAGACTTTCCCATTAGGAAAAAAAAAATGAAAAAAATCTTTTAAAATTTGGTGGCACATAGTTTCTCCCCCACCCCCCCCCAAAAGTACTGGTTTCGTAGCAGGCAGGAGGTGTCGTGGCAAACGTCCTCCCGCATCCCGGCTAGTTTGGTCCCAAGGGCTCAGAACGCATTTACGGTGAGGGGAGGAGAGCGCGGTGCAGGTACCAATGGGCTCGGGTCTCATTCTGGGGCTTTGACGTGAGTGAGTAAATGCAGGCTGTCGAGGAGTTGCCTTTTCCCTGGGGCGGGGGCAGGATTCTTGCTTTCTCCTGTGCCATTTTTCTCTGTAGGAAGCAGGGGGGTTGGGGGGAGGGAAGCAAACCCACTAAGGTGGAGTGAAGCCGGCAAACGTGGGAGGCAGGCCTGTCCTCGGAAGGGGCCTGTGGAAATTACAAGGCAGCAGGGGCCAGTTTCCATGTCGGGTGCAACGTTCCTTCCTCGCTGCAAAGGGACACGGGGAGCAGGCGAGGCAGGCGCACGAGGCAGGCGGGATCGGCAGGAGGCGGACGGCGGGGAGGGGTCGCCAGCCTGCCCTGCAGGACGCAAGAGGCCAGGTTGACGCTCCAAGCGTCCCGGGAGCCCGGCAGCCAGCCAGGGGTGTCCCCCAGACCTCGCAGGCGAGCCAGCCAGCGGCAGGGAGGAGGACGAGGTTGCCCCCACCACCCCGCACCTCCCGCCTCATTGGAATGCGCCTCCCGCGCTCCGGCTGGCCCACAACTTCCCCAGACGCCCCGCCCGCCCCGCATTTGCATCTCGGTCCTCATCCTGAATTCGAGGAAGGAGATGCAATCTCGCTCTCCCGATGGTGCCATTAATATTTTAATTTAATCCGAATTTCTTGAACTTGCTCGCCATCGCGACGAACCTAGTCACCTGTCAGCCTCCATCAGCTTGTCATATTAGAAGGGATTGTCCTCTGGATCTCATCGACTCGGGATGATGCCGCGGCCGGGGGTCCATACATCATTCGGAATCGCCCTGGCGCGGGAGGGCTTCCGTGCGTAAACAGATCACGCCGGCGCTCCGGCAGGCGGCCGTGAACTTTCCTTTATCAACTCCTCATTGATTCCCGCGCGCCAAGAGGTCAGGAAAAATGTTCTCCTTTTCGTGGAAAAACATTATTAATATAAGCGCCGTGCGCGCGCAAAGCTAATTAGGACGCCTTCCGGCCTTCCCCGGTGCGCCGGGCTTGGAAGCAGGGCACGCGCACGTGCTTCCACCCGGCCCCTCGCGCGGTTTGAAATCATTCGCTCGTTTCCAGGAGGCTGACTTCTTCCCTCTCCAATCCAAGGAGAGCTGGGGGGGAGGGAAGTAGAGGCGAACAAGGGGCCGAGGGAGGTGCCTGCGGACGGGGGGTCAGAGGGACGGTGGCCCCAGGTGCGGCGGGAAGGGGCCAGGCACCCGGCGGGGTACTTCCTGCGGTTCGCGGGAGCCGTGGACATACACACACACACACACATGGCAGCACATGTACACACAGAGGGACATTCACACACCCATACATGTGTGTAAACACATGCATGGACCAGCACATGCACATACCAGAACGTACATACACCAGTGCACACAGATACACACATTAACACGTGCACACACACCACCGTATCAGTACATGCACACACACCAGCACACATGCACACACCAACACATGCACACTCCAGCACATGCAGACACACCAGCACACATGCACACACACACCAGCACATGCACACACACCAATACACATGCACACACACACACCAGCACATGCATACACACCAGCACACATGCACACACCAACACATGCACACTCCAGCACATGCAGACACACCAGCACACATGCACACACCAACACATGCACACTCCAGCACATGCAGACACACGAGCACACATGCACACACACACCAGCACATGCACACACACCAGCACACATGCACACACACACCAGCACATGCACACACACACCAGCACGTGTACATACACCAACACACATGCACACACACAGCAGCACATGCACACACACACAGCAGCACATGCACACACACCAGCACATATACACACAGCAGCACATGCACACACACCAATACTCATGCACACACACACACCAGCACACACACACCAAGACATGCACACACACATGCACACACACCAGCACATGTACACACACCAGCATGTACACACAAGCCACAGGCTCCCCAGGTCCAAAGAAACAGGAGCACCATTCTGAGAGCTTCTCAGACTTTGCAGTTGGAAGCCGGGTGGGCCTGGGCATAGCAGACCTGTGTCCCGGGGCTCTGCTCACAGACAAGGATTTTCCCCCACGAGGAGCTTTCCAAGGAAAGGGAACGTGGCCAGAAATAGTGCAGATTCCAAGAAGAGACACAAAGTTCCCGTGTACCGGGGGTTTAGTTCTCGGTTCCGGGAAGCGTGTGTGGAACCGTAAAAACCCTGAGCAGCACAAGTAGGGGATGGCCGGGAGAATTACCCGGGGTTGTATTTTTATACAGAATATTGGATTGCAATGACCCCTCCCCAGCCCAGCCGGGTGTCTCGCAAACGGCCTGGGGCTCACGTCTCCGTCCATCTTACTCCCAACTTGGAGACAGGGTGATCTTCAGGAAAAGGAAAGCAGAACAACTTGGGTGGCATGAAATGCCAAGCGTGTGATCAGAGGCACGCGCGGAAGAGGTTTCGGGACGGGGGTGGGGAGTGGTTTCCTCAGTCTCGTAGACACGGACCCGCTACTGAATGGCTCGGGAAGGAAAACGAGTCTAGCGACGGAACCACGCGGAAGCTCAGAGCAGACTCGGTCATGGGCCACGGATACCTACACACTGGAGAGTTACCTCCTGAGGGTCCCACAGGACTTGGGGGCAGCTGGCAGGGACTCGGGACCAGCTAAACCTGCATTTCAGGGGCCCCTGGCAGGGTCGGGGGGGTGAAGGGTCTGCCTTCGGCTCAGGTCATCGTCCCTAGGTCCTGGGATCGAGCCCCATGTCAGGATCCGTGCTCAGCAAGGAGTCTGCATCTCCCTCCGCTGCTCCCCTTGCTTGTGCTCTCTGCCTAATAAATAAATAAAATATTTAAAATAAAATTGCATTTCAATGCCCATCAAGTAGAACCGGTTCATTTTTTTAAACTTTTTTTTTTTTTTTTTAAGATTTGATTTCTTTCTTGGAGAGAGAGAGAGAGCAAGAGAGAGCAGGAGCAGGGGGAAGCAGTCCAGAGAGACGGAGGCACAGCCTTCCTGCTGAGCAGGGAGCAAGCCAGTCCATTTTTTTTAAACGTGTTTTGTAAAATGCACTGGGGCCCGGGTCGACATGGGGGTCGCTGGCCTGGTTAAGGGAATGCGCGTTTGAGTTAGGTCAAGTCAGGATTTTTAATTTTTTAAAATTATTTGTATTAATTCATGATTTATTTATTGTTTGGATTCCCCCCCCCCCAAGATAACCCACCCCTATTGTTGCATTTGAGAAGGAAAATTTCCTTGGGCTCTGAGTCTGTGGAGTGTGAGGGGTGTTGGCTAACCCAAACACCGAGATGTCACACGAGGGAGGGAGGGCAGAGCCCCGGCGTGCCAAGGAGCCAGAAGTGCACAGGAAAGAAGCATGGACAGTTAACGCTTTGTTTGGGATTGAGGTGGCCTGGCGTGGCCCGTTCAGGGGTGGTGACGAGGAGTATGGAAGGTCTGTGTGGCGGGAAGTGGGGGGGACGTGCTCAGACTTCCCGACAGGGGTCTCTGAATCCCGAACGATGAATTACATGCCAGGTGCGAAAGCTACCGACTTAGTCCAACGTGCCCCAAAGTCGAGGCAGACGTCGCCCTTCCGTAAAGACAGGCAAGGGCTCTCTCTGACACACATTTTCTCAAGTGACTCCAGAACCTTCCCGTGTTCACGCCCAACCGTGTGCGAACCGTCACGCTCTCTGGGGGGCAGGGGTAACCACATGATGTTCTGTTTGGGCAAAAAACAAAACAAACAAAAAAACCCACTTAAACTCTCTTTTTAAGAACTAGAACTGTACAAAATGTGGCTAACTGAACGTCATAAAAATAAGAAGAAAACATAAAAGTAAAAGTATATGTAAGGCCAATACAAAAACTTGGATTTTTTTTTTTTTTAATGCTGCACTTCTAATTTTTGGTAGCTATCGGAACTTTCATTAAAGTTTTGTGTGTGTGTGTGTGTGTGCGGAAAAAAACGTAAACTATAAGCATTGGCGGAGAATGTTCTCGGGCACTGCTCTGAGACGAAGAAAACTGCTGTTTTCCGCATCCCCGAGCCGTGGCCTTTGGAAACGGGTCTTGTGCAAGAACGGCCAGATTCCGAATTCCTTCCAGATCCGTGACGGTTTCGGTTTTGGAAAGCCACATCCGCCTTTTTTCCCCACGTCTGCTTTTGAAGAACGATACTGCTACAAGGTGTTTTTGAATCAGACCCAGAGGGCGTTAGGAAGGTTATTAACGTGAGGAGGCAAAGCTTGATTCCGTCCCCCGGCTTGTGGGAGGCTAACTTGATGGTGTGGCTTAGCGCGTGTTCCAGCCGTCAGAGACGTTGTTTGCTGCTTTCAGGAGGACGGTTTCGGAGGCGCGTGCCGAGGGGCGCTGAGATCCCTATGGACGGTGGGAAAGGTCTGACCCCACCTGGATCGCCCACCAGGCTGGGACCACCATCCGTTGGAATGAAGGGTTGCGACAGAAAAATGCAGGTGTGTTGCCTATTAATGGATCTTGTGGTCACGCTGCACAACACCAACAAACTATATGGGGAAGAAACCAACTAATGTGGGGGGCAGACCAAGGGAACCAACGTGTGTCCTCACGCTCCCGTTCTTTATTTCATGTTTCTTCCCAGGATCCTAACGTCACGGGATTTCTGGGATCAGACCCGAAGCCCCAACCCCTGATTATTCATCACATAATTATTCCGTGGAAGTCCGGGGCCGCATGGGTGTTGGAATTGTAATTTGGATGGGAGGCGGCCATCGCATGGGAATGAGTTGCCTTTGGGAGAATGTGGAGCAGCAACGTTTCACCGCAGATTGGCTGATTTCTACCCAGATGATGGGACGTACGCTCGTCAGTCTTCATGTGTCGGCATAGGGCCAGGGTGGTGGGTTGGCTGTGAGCTCCGGGGAGGGTCCAGCCCGCCAAGAGCTGGGGGTCCGGGGGATGGGGTGGGGGTCGGAGAAACAGACCCCCCCAGGGTCTCAGGTAGGTGTTGGAACTGGCTGGATTTTGGTGGTCAGTCCGCAGCGTTCCCTTCCTTGGGTTTGAAAACACAAGTGGCACGACCGTTCTCGCAGAAATGCAGAGGGAAATAATGCGGAAAAGAGTATAATTCTCCTCCACGTACTTGGCACGCTGCAAAGCCACACGTTAAGACACGGGCGGGGGCGATGCTTTCCGCTGCTGGGAATTTCCAGGCGGGGGGCACAGTTCGGGGACCTTGTTGGGCCCAGCCTTCCAGACAGTGATCACGTCCACGACTTCCTGTTCCCCGGACGTGGGCATAGCATGGAGTGAGCCCCGCTTACGGTGATCCCCATCAGGCAAAGCTCTTAAACTCTCCACCTCTCCCATGCTTTGCCTGAAATCCCGGAAGAGCCGCCCCACACGGGACCCCACAAGAATCCCGTCCTCCCTCTGCTCGCGTGTTTGTTTGACGTCTGAGGTGGAAACCTGAGTTTCATCTCCCGGGGTATCTGAAATGTCACATACGGAGTCTGTTTTCAGGCCAATAAAAAAAAATAAATAATAGTACATTTTGCATCGATTACAACAAATCTTGAAAAGGAAGTGAATAAAATTCCATCTTCCTTCCTCTGTAGAAAAGCATCCACAGTTCTGTGTTTCCCCTGGTGATAGAAGTGGAAGAAAGCAATCCATGGTATTGCTCAAAAGCCCGCTCTGTCCATAATGTGAAATGCAAGGAGGCCATATAGGAGTGAGGGTTGGGGGGCGCCTTACTGCGGCATCGGATGCTGAAAGGCTCTGTCCTCCTGCGCCGTCCCCATGCTGCTGCTCAGAGACCGGGGACCAACGTCCTCCGTCGTCTCCAGCGCGGCTCAAGTCTCAGCCTCATGTCTGCATGTCTGCAAAAATGCAAGCCCACGACCCACGTGGACCCTTCCTCTCTGAGCCCCCAGACCACCTCCAGAGTCTCCAGGTAAAACAGAGGAGGGATACCACGTGGTCTGTACTTGAGAAAAATGTGGAAAACCTTTGACAAATTTTGTCCCCACGATGCCCATATAAATCCAAATGCAATATGAGAAAAAAACCCTTTTTTTAAGGAGAGAGTGTACAAGCAGGGGTACAGGCAGAGGCAGAGGGAGAAGCAGGTTTCCAGCTTAGCAGGGAGCGCGATGTGGGTCTCGATCCCAGGACCCCAGGAAGACCTGAGCCGAAGGCAGAGGCTTCTGAGTCACCCAAGCATCCCCTCAAAAAACTCTTTTAAACTGTGAGTACATTCCCAGGGTTGCCTAGGATATACCTCTAATCAGAAAATTATTGGTTCCCCTGAAATTCAGAATTAGCCAAGCGTGGTGTCATGTTCGTGGCTAATGCTGAGGATTCTACCCCAGAAACCTCCTCGTCCCTTCCGGGAACAGGTGCACAGGGATGGCTGGGGAGGCGTCAGCCTCGTGAGTCCCGTCCCATCAGACGCTTACCCACGCTCACCCTGGAAAACATGTCCTGACATGGCGGTTTCTCATGCGCTCTGACCTCAGGCAGGTCTGGGGGCCGTGGCCCGCCCTGTGCACAATTTTCATGAAATCTGCAGACGCTATTTCACTGGCCGCTGACGACGGGAAGGCTGGGGGCTTCTGTTGCGTCCGCATCCCGCCCGTGATGAGCCAAGCATTTCCTCCGTACGGAATGTTACCTCTGGCCTTTGTGAGTTCTGCAGGACCCTCTAAGCACCAGCTTGTAGAGACAGGGAACAGCGGGCACGGCTCTTGGAAAGGGAGGGTGGCTGCCGGCAGGGAGCCCAGTGCCTGAGGAACACTGGGGACGTCAACCGGGTCACCCTCGTGGCCACCACCTTTCCTGGGAGCGCCACCTCATGGTGCACTTCCCAGAGATATCGTCCGGTCTCTACAGCAGGGCCTCAGCCTCTGTCCTCGCGGCTGAGGCGGAAACAGCATCCTGCCTTGTGTCTGGGAGGGTTGGAGCTCCTTCCCCAAAAGTGAACTTTGCAGAGCCGCGGCTGGGACGCACAGGAGGGAGGCAGGCACAGGCCTCAACCCATTTTTAATGCAGGAAAAGTGCCCGTTTTCATGCATGACGTGGAAACACTGGGCGAGCGGGTCCATCCCGCCAGGTCCCCCCACCCCTCCCCCAGGCCCGTTTCTAGGAAGGTTGACGCTGAGCTTTCTCCTCTTTCGGTGGCCAAGTGAAAAGTCTGCTTTTCTCACGGAGGGCAGACGTGCACCCCGAGCCCAACGCCGCAGGGTCGTCTGCGAACCGTAGGAGCCCGACTTCGAGGGTCGCGAGACCTCTCAGATTGGGGCAATGCCCAGCACCAGCTTCCCCGGCTTTACTCCCATGTCGGGCGAGCTCCTGGGGAAGGTAACGGATGGCTTGGGCTTTTGCAAAATTGTCGTGAGATCGTGCACTGATTTTGACGGCCAAGGACCCGCCTCCGGGAGACGCCCGTGTTCGATAATTATGTACTAGATCACGCCTGGGGGGGTCGCGATCACTCGAGAGGTCTGTGTCTCACACAACAAGGCAAACGATGGAAAACTCTGATTTTCTTTTGTTTTCTTTCTTTCTCTCTCTCTCTCTCTTTCTTTCTTTCTTTTTTTTTTTTTTTTTTTTTTTTTGTGAGTTTGCTGCTCGGTCGTACATGTGCCCCGAAACCCAGACGAAGTAAAGGGCAGTAAAACGGAGCGTGCAAGCTACTCCAAGTCCATGTTCTTGCTTTTGCATTTGCACCCCATGAGACCTGAGTGGCATCTCCCGTGGGACATTGCCGGGGACCTAATCTGGTGACGCTGGAATCTGGCAGGAGAGAAACGTGTCGAGATGGAAGGGAAGAATCATTGTGGAGACGGGACTGAGGCTTGTCCCGGAGCTGCAGACGCGGACGTGAGCAGCGTCTTCTGCGTGGTCAGAGCGTTCTGGGAAAACGTGGCCGTGGCCAGGCCTTCCGTGCATGTGGCGTTGTCCGCGAGGCCCGATGGCGCCCTGACGTTTCTGCAGCTGGACCTCATTCGGGTTAGAGGACAGCGTTTCTCTGGGGGAGATCCCACAACCATCCAGGCGAGCGTCTGGGCCACTGGGGTCCCACCTGCTGCCCTGTGGCTGGGGCCGTGGCTGCTTGTCCCAGTGACCAACCGGACTTGACTTCTGAGGCGTCACAGGAGGATGTGTTTGCAGGAGCAGGACCCGATCCAGCTCCAAAGCTCGAGCAGAGAGGCCCAAATCTGGGACTCAGACTCAGGATGTGTACCTTTACCCAGAAACCTGACGGACAAGGGGGATGAGGACGCGCCCTTGGCCACATCTCCGAGGCCCAGATTACACCGGCTCTGCGCCAGACGCCTTAATAGCCCGTGTCATGAAAAATACACAGAACCAGCCCTTTGCAAGGGTTCCTGGGCGTGAGCGATGCAGGCCGGGCCACGGGCAGCTCCGTCAGCGGCCGGCAAAAGGCGGCATTTCAGGAACGCCGTCTGACCCTCCCCGGGACACAGGCAATCACGCAGATGGATGTTCTGCTCTGGGAACGAGAGTTCTCGCGTCTCCCCCCGGGCAGGCACCTGGAGAGGTTTCTCTCCAACACCCCCTGCCCGCACCACCCCGCTGGAGGCCAGGGCAGTATTGCACGAAGGGAGCGTCTGGGAGAGAAAATTGTTTTCCGCAGTCCTGGGCACTGTTTGAATATTAAAGAGGGAGCCTGCAATCTTGCCTTTGGAGCGCGGGAGGGAGGTGAGCCCAGGGTCCGCTGCCTGCGCTGGGAGGGACGAGCCATGAGCTGTGGTTGTAATGTGCGGTGAGGTCTCCGCTGGCATCCCCCGGAGGGTGCACGGTGCACGGGACCTCCCTCTGGGGGGAAGCTGGGGTTTTCAGCAACGTGCAGGGGCAGAGGAGGTGGGCGTGTGGGGGCTGTCTGCACACGACCAGGGCTCGGCTGTCATCGGCTCACCCCAGGACTAATGGGCTCCAAGCCACGGTGCCCAATTAGCTTGGGTTTTATTGCCTGCCGTTAAAAATCTGGGTCGACACTCACAAATGTCATAAAAACAGGCATGCCCCCGGTGAGCATGAATACCACCCAGTGTTGCAGACCTGCGCCCCCTCCGCACCCCTGCCCGGCACACGGGGCCCCCTAGAAAATGCACACAGACATCTGGGCAGTCCTTCCCCTGTCCGCTGGGCTGCCGCGTTGAAAAGGAGCCTCTCATCCATGCACGTCGCCATGAAGGACCCCCAGAAAATCAATGTTGTCTCCCTACATTCATTATTCAGCACAGATGGTGAGCACTGGGATATGCCCCCAATGGGTAAAAATATGTTTGTCATCAGACACCACGTGGGCCCACAAGGAGATTACTGGGTTGGAAACCTGCAAAGTGGCGTTCAGATAACGGAGTCCCGTCTGGTCCTGTCTTATCCGCTGGCCTGTGGGTAGGTGGGTGGTCAGCCTGGCAGGCAGAAGGAAGGACTCGGAGACAAACGATACATACAGATTATTCGTGAGCTCGAGGAAGGGCAATTTGACTTTTTATGAGCCCATAACAACGTCCCCGGAGATGAGTGTGCAAATTTCCGGACATCATTGCTTTTTCATGGCCCAGGCACACACCGGAAGGGGCGCCTTGGTCTTGGATTTCTCCGTTCATAAGTAAGAGCCATTTGGGTTTGTTTCTTGTGTCTGATTTTTGCATGAAATATGTGTCTTCTGATCCCTGCTTGAGAAGTCTAGAAGGAATGAGCGCTGGGCATCTTGGCATGAGTTGGAGTCTCCTGGTCTCCAGAACCCTATGACTCAGACCTTGTGGACAGAAGAACCTACATCAGAGCTGCTGTGCAGTCATGTCTGGCTGGGGTCGCTGGTGATGGGTTTACAGAGGTCGGGCATTGGAGACGGGACAGAGATGGGTCCTGGAACAAGAGGGATGTGCTTCTGTCCTCTGTGCAGCTGCAGAAAAGGACCCCAGGCTGCGCAGGTGGACGCCATTCCAGCTTGGAACTGTCTGCTGTGTTCCCGGAGATCTTGCTTTTCCAACCCAGTTGGTTGGAAAACTGGACCTATGGGGGAACAGGAGGATTTGTCCACCTGGGGAAAAGGCCCAAGGCCGTGGACACTGACTTTAGAATTCTGGGTGTGCTCTTTCCAGCTGGAAGGGCAAAGCTGCCCGATTGCCCTTTGTGTGGGCTGACAGGTAAGGATTGTGAACAGGGCGCCAAGGTTGGATGGTAGCATCGATGCAGGTGGGAGCAGTGGGGGTGGGGAGGATGTGCTCAAAAAAGAAGATGGTGCTCATCGGAAGGCGGAAGCAATTCCTTTGAAGACTATCCCAACGGCCAAAGCGGTAGTAGCAGAATAAAGAGAGTTACTGGATTTTGACCCATAGAATAAGATTAAAATGTAGGGTCATACGGACACACATGAATGATTCACTCTGTGAGAGAAGCTACAAGAAGAGCTAGCTCTTGGGTCTAGGACCATCCGATTATAAATGTAGGGAAAGAGGAGTGGAATTTAGAAGAGATGTGTTGAATGTGGACTCAAAGTCTCCTCACGTGGGCACAGACTAACAACTGAGAAGAGGAAGAGAACGTGTGGACAGGTTGGTGGGACATCAGGCATCCAGGAGAAGGATCTCCGTTTCCAACTGGAGTGATGGGCGGGGCCAATCCCAGATAGCACAGAGCTAAGGACAGTCCATAGCAGAGGCCTGATGAAAGATTTATCCCTCCGCCCCCTCTATGAACAGCTCCAAGACTGCATTGAATACACAAAAAATGTTTTGTATTTGGCCTCAAAGGTCCTATTCAGGGTCGTCGTGTTGTTTCTGAACAAGATCGGATGTGCTATGTGAGGTAGGTGGGAAATGGTGCATCTTATTCCCATCTTCCAGGGAAGGGACCATAGGTGAACATTTGGGATGGCTCAGCATGGTCCTTCAGAGTACTGTGCATGAGTTCAAGCTCTCTCCTGCTGGCTTGCGGATCTGGTGGGACAAGGTAGAGGGGGAAAGTTTGTCTTGTGGGTGGACATCACCTGGGCTGGGCTGTCCAACAGCCCCAAGTACAGAATGAAGGATAGTGGGGCCTGGACAGGACTTTTGGGAAGTCAGGATATCCCCTAGTGTAGAGTTGACTTCTCATTGGAGATGTGGAGATGTCCCCTCCATCTGGAAGAATGCCCTGGGGTCAGGACACAGAGGGGCTGCCTTACTAGTTCCCCTTCAGCCATGTCATCCTCTCACATGTGACTGCACATCGGGCTCAGAAGTTAAGTCTTTGATGAGGGCTGATACATGCTGCACATGCGGTATTTCCCCTTGAGCTCGGAGTCGTAAATATGAGCCTATAATTGCATGATGGAGGGTTCCCACTCAACGTAAAGCCTGCTGTGTGTGTGTGTGTGTGTGTGTGTTTGAATAAAATCCCTCAGATTACCTAGCACTCTGGTGCTGGTGCTAAATTGTAAAAGGTCAGGGCTGGTCAATTATTTTTGTAAGGAAGCTAAGTAGTGTGTCTGGAAATACCAATCCCTGAGCTTGGTGGTTTTTTTTCTTGTTTTCTGAGCAATCTGACTGGGGAACAAAGAAAGAAAGAGGAAAAGAGGGAAGGAAGGAAAATAGGAAAGAAAGACTGAAGGAAGGAAGAAAGGAAAAGTAGGGAAGGAAGAGGGAAACAAGAAAGGAAGGACTGAAGGAAGGAGGGGGAAGGAAGGAAGGAAAAGGAAATGAAAAGGGAGGAAAAAAGGGAAGAAAGGAAAGGAAGAAGAAAGGAAGGGAGGAAGCAGGAAATCTAGCTTCTGCTTCCATTAGGTTGGTAAGTATGAAGGTGGAGTCTGGAACCATCCCAACATCTATGTGAGATAAAAGACAATGCACTTCTGCGCACATGCAAAGCCAAGAAGAGACCCTGGCAGCTGGGTTTATGCACTCAGTGGAGACTGATGTTCTGGTGATGTTGCTTTTATTGATGTCCCCAAGTGGCCCTGTGCACCACCTGCTTCCATCTCTTCAAAATGACTTAGGATGGCGCAAGCCAATTGGTTGGACTCCAAGAAACCATGAACACTAGAGCCTATGCTTATTCTCATTATCTAAATTGTGTTTGTCAGTGGGAACCACAACGGAGGAGACCAGGATGATCCGTGGTGTGTTTCACTATCTGTTTATTCCATGTTCCAGATTCTTTCCTTTCTTTCCTTTCTCACCCCCTTTGGCCACTGCTTTTAGACATTTCCCACTGTTGAAAGCAAACTTGCCAAACAAACACAGTCTCATCCTTGTTAAAGACCATTGATGATTGTTCAAGGTATTGCCGCCATGTTTTCTGGCAAAAAAAAAAAAAAAAAAAAAAAAAGAAAAAAAAAGAAGAAAAGAAAGAAAGCCAGTTGTGTGAGTTTGTGCATAATGTGTCTTAAAGACAACGAGCCGACGTGTGGTTGGCCAGCATTCACAGTAGTGACGAAGGACAGAGGTAGGAAGGCATCCTTGTGTTTCTGTTGCTCACAACGCATGTTCTGCCATCATTGTAGACATGAGGTACACCTTTCGGGTGTGAGGTTGAAGGTGAAGACAACATCCCCAGAAGGGAGAGACACCGGGATTCATGCCAGATATGAGAATTGACTGAAAGAACCAGGTTTGAATGAGAAAGTCTCTCTGGAGGACAGGAATGCTGCGTCTCCTCTACCTTTGTTTTTCTCTCTCTGACGCAAAAGGAATGGATACAGCATGACGTGAAAGCAATGGACGTCCCGTGATTTTAGTTTAAAGTGCAGAGAACTCACAAAGGTGGCTCCCAGGATTGTATTATTTTTATTTTGACCAGACACTCGTGTTTGAAGACAACGGTTTGCCCGACTATTTCACATTGAATCATAAGCTCCACGAGGCCAGAAATCTAAGTGTCTGATCCACAAAGTTCATCGTCAAATGCACACCCATGGCTTTCCCTTCCTTAGGAAGCCCCTCCATTGGGAAGACCAAGGAGAACGGGAGGGAGAGGAGAGTGACAACAATTCCCACTGTGCAAGGCTCTCAGGGACACCTCATTTGTCCCGAGAAGGGAAATGCGCCATTGGTCAACGGAGATTCTACACGGAGCTCGGTGCAGGGTCTTTGAGTGGTTGGTTCACTTGGGCACACCCTTGTCCTCTCTACCCACTTCCCAAACTTCCGGTGGGATTCTGTTTTCTGAATGTAATTCAGAATGAACAGGGATGGCAGTGTAATGTCCCGGGAGGGTGAGTACGGGCGCCATTTTGCTTGTTGTGGGGCTGGAGAGAGACAAAGGCAAGAAGGAAACAGGCTTTGATGGGAAGGAGGTAAGCGGGGTGTAGCGTGCAGGAAAGCAACAGCCATGGGACGTTTGTGGATTGGTGCCAGCCTCAGCCTCGACGCTGTAAGCCCTCAGCCTCCAAGAGAATCTCCCACATCACCAGCCTCCCACGGCGCGAGCTGGAGTCCTTGTTTCAGAAAGTTACACTTTCCCTGTACTTTTCCTCCTCCCTGTCATTAGCTGGAGCTTGAAAGGGCAATAACTCTAATTGTCGATCCTGTGGGGGTACGCACAGCCCTGTCCTGACCTCACTCCCCGTGCCAAAGAAAATGCTGGATTACATTGCATTTTCTTCATGTTCATTTTCCTGCCCACTTAACAAAATTATATTCAATGAGCTGTGGGAGAAATCCACATCAACGGGCCATGTAATGCAATTTCTGGTATATATTCAGGAAGGGGGGAAAAATCCTACATTTTCTTTCATTTCTGTCAAAATCAATCAAATTGTACGAAACTGAACATAATCTCTTAGAAATAAGCCTCCTCTGCATGGTAACATGCACATATTTAAGAGGTCTCTGTTTTAGTTTTTTTTAATCATGCCTAATTAGTTTTTTTTAATCACCCGCACAACTAAGGCTCTCGCCTGCATAATTTATGACATAGAGGGGCCAGTGTCAGAAATCAAATGTTGTAAATTAAAAATAACAAGTTTGAGACTAGTGATTCAATTAAAACCCTAGAAAACATTGGATTATGCATAATTGAGAGCTTGTACGCAGAGATGCATGTCACGCTTGTCAGTTTGGATGGGAAGATTGGATTGGGGCTGTCAGGGGTATTTAAATCAACCCGGTAAAAAAATCACAAAACAAAGGTGATGTTTATTATTAACTTCCAGTGTTCAAAAATAACACCAAGGGATCTTTAAAGGGAATGCTTAGATGACAAGGCTTTATTTTGAGGGGAAGTTCCAGATTTCAGAAGCTGGTTGGCCGAGTGGGAGTGTCCCACTGTGGTTGTCTGAGGGTGCCCCGTTTTGGGCAATGCCAAAAGAGGGCTGCACTGAGCAGAGTGGGGAACCCTCCCCGACAGGCCACAAGGAATGCATCTGGGTCTGCACAGTGTGACCTGTCCCACCCCTGCAGTTTTGCTTAATGATGATGAAGGTGGGTCTACACAACGTTTTCCAAGGGCACGCGCACATAGGGTGGTGGTTTCTACAGACACATCTGAACTCTGATGCAGAGTCAGGATGGTCTGGATTGTGTTTCACTGTCCCAACAGGGAAGACATAACTCAAAGGCAGCTCAAAAATCAAGGACGTGACCAGAATCTCCTAGAGAAGAAGGGACCCTTGGTGAGCATGAGGAAGAACAGAGGGGTATTCGGAATGTCCTTGTGAACCATGGTGCTCAGAAGCGGAGGAGAAGGCAGGGACTCCTCCCTCTCCCCCCCATACTTGCCAAAAATTGATGCAAAGCCCATGGAATCACACTCTGGAAGGTGCAGTTGCTGCCTTCTGAATTTTGGAGCCAAGGGTGGTGGAAATATGGTGGCCTGAGATATGCAGGTATCATGGTCCATCCTTTAGCCTGGCTTCCTGGCCAGTGAGAAAGGACAGGGTCCTGTCAGAGAAAGGGACCTTCCAGTGGACCATGTAATTTCCGTAAACTGCTCTAAGGGTCTTTCTTAGGAGCCGAGGCACAGGACAACTTAACAAGGACCACAGTTTGACCAAAAGAGGATGTGGGACCGTGGTTCTTGCAAATAGCTCCCTGGTCATTGAGGACGGACCTCATGGCTACAGATGAATGAGACTTCAGTGGACTGGATAAGCAGTGCTGAAGTCACGGGGGTACAAGGATATGTGAGTTCATACAGATGGGGCTTGGGAAAGAGCCCAGACCACCTTTTATGGCTGACCCTGCCCAGTGGCTGTTCAGGATGGGTTCCTACAGGGCTTCTGAATGGACGGGGGCTATGTTCCTAGGACGTGCCTGCAGACCATCCCCGTGCTTACCCATCTCCCTGCCTTGCGCCGTAAATGTATAACTGAGTGGTTTCGGGTAGAGGTAAGCACAAGGAAGGGTATGAGGTGCTGGGAAGACGGCTGGAGCTTGGTACAGATCTTTATGTCTCTCATTAATATTTTACAGAGGTCTGACCAGACGTCTTCCTAGCTTTGCTAGATTTTTCTCTTAAATATTAGATTTTAATGCTATCGCAATTGGTACAGATTTACAAAATTAGTTCTTTGTTGCCAGGATAGACAACTGCAATGGACTTCTTTTATATCAATGTCTGTATCCAACGACCTTCTTCTATCCCTTATTCATTCTGATGTGTCTGTGATGGTGAAATACTTACATTTCTGTTCGTTTTATGCATAGGCAATGACAATTTTATTGCTTCTTTTCCTGTGTATTTATTTGTTCTAATTATATATATATATATATATATATATATATCCCCTCCCCATTTTGGCAAGGGCCTCCCATTCCACATTAATAGAATGGAAGAGAGAGAGGTTTAATTAATTAAATTTAATTTAATTTAATTTTTTTGGTGTTCCAAGATTCATTGTTTAGGCACCACACCCAGCCCATGAATACATGCATTGGCTTTATTAAAACACTTCTCATTCCTACGTTAAACCCAACTAAGTATGATCTATTATCTTTTTTTAAGTTGCCAATATTTGATTTGATATTTTTGTATCTATGTTCACAGAAAAGATTGGCACGCCATCTTTCTTCCTGGATTTCAGTGTAAGGGTTATCCAAATGACATAAAATAAGTTATGCCTGCTGCTTCTTTTTCCAATCTTCGGAATATTTTGAGTACTGTTGGCATTGTTTTTTCCTTAAATATTTGGTAGAATATACAGGTAAAACCTTTTGGCTCTAGATTTGTTTGTATTAATGATTCAGTTACCAGTTCAATCTCTTTTGTAGTACTAAGACTTTATATTTTCTATTTCTTTGAGTGTCAGTTTTAAGATTGCATATTTCTAGAAATTTGTTCCTTCTATCTACAGGCATAAAACTGTTCATAATATCCTCTCATGAAATTTTCAGTGTTTATAGGATCTGTAGTAATTTCCCATCATTTATCTGGGTTATTACTTCCTTATGCCATCTCTAGTTTTCCTGATCAATATCACATCTTTTTTTTTTTTTGTATTACTGGCTTTTGACTCTGCAGTGTTGTATTTTATGCATGTATTTTCCTCTTGATTGATTCTGATTTCACTTCTATTATTTTATCCGTACTAATTTATGTGAGTTTTTGCTGTTCATTTTCTAATTTTTAAGAAGGTTGCTTTGTACTTTGATATTTTTCAAATCTGATTACCTTTAAATTTTTCCTTTTGCACTCGGTGTGGGTTTGAGTTGTGTTCCTAATGTTTTGATCTGTTTTATTTTCATTATCTTTCAGTTTATAGTATTTTCCAATGACTACTATGACACATGGGTTATTTACTTTGGAATTTGACTTGGGCACATGAAAAGTTAATTTCCAAGCATATGAACATTTATGTGCTTGGAAACACATACGTACAAAGATATAAATCTCTCTGTCTCTGTGTGCACATACACACACACACACACACACACACACACAAGTACACACTGCCTTAATGTGTGTTTTCTACTTGTCCCAAAAATTTTTATGTTTTTGCTTCTTTTTTTCTTTTGGAATATTGAAGCTTTAATTTCTTATTATAATTACTCTCATCACCACCACTATTAACCAGAAAGGCATATATCTTTTACTAGTCTTGGAATGGTTATCTATCCTTGAGTTTTGCCCTTAAGAAGGTTATGCCCTTGAGATTTCAAAGTCTAACATGAATTACTTTAACTTTCCTTCTAGACAAAGAAAATACCTTAGAACATTTAACTTCATTTATGCTCCCCTGATTTACACATCATTGTTGTATATTTTAATTCTCTATACATCTTAACCTCCTTAAGACATGATTGTTTTATAAGACCAATATTTATTGACAATTACCCACACCATTTGGCATATTTATCACATTGTGATTAAAATTCACTTCATTCCTTCATGAATTTTAATGGTATATTTGGGTCATTTCTCTTCTGCTTTGAGTTCTCTTTTCATATTCCCTCTGGTAGAGGTCTGTTGGCAACACATTTCTTCAATTTTTGTTTCCTGAAAATGTCTTGCTTGAACCCACTGGAAAGTCTATGCCAAGATTTTTGCTTGCTAATCAAATGTCCTATTTTGCTCCAAAGAAATGTTCTGAGCTAAAGACAGTTTGCTTAGTACCGAAGGGGCAGACCTTATGAAGAGAAAAGGAGCAATGTTGAGAAGCCGTCCTGGGAGTAGCTGTGTTTTCTACATTGTGTAAGTACCGGTCAAGGCGTAAGCCAATGGGCACTCCACCTCCCAGCTGAGGTATCCATCTTCCAGGTTAACTCTGCAATGAGGGAAAGGAGACAGAAGAGGAGGGAGACATAGAGAGAGGGATGGGAAAGGAGGCATGGAGAGGGACACAGAGATAGAGAAGAGAGATAGAGGGAGGGATAAAAATAGAGGTAGAGGGGGCACCTGAGTGGCTCAGTTGGTTAAACATCCAACTTTGGCTCAGGTCAGGATCTCAGGGTCCTGGGATTGAGTCCTGTGTCAGGCTCTGCGCTTAGCAGGGAGTCTGTTTCTCCCTCTGCCCATCCCCCCCACTCATGCTCTCTTTCTTTCTCTGGAATAAAAATCTTTTTTAAAAAAGGAAATAGAGGTAGAGACTCGTGGTGGGGAGGACAGGCAGGAGAAGCAGGAGGAGGAGGAGAAGGGGAATGAAAAGAACAAGAAGATGTAGAAGATGAAGATGAAAAGAAAGAAGGAGAAGAGGAGGAGAAAAAAGAAGAAGAAGGATGGGGGTAGGGAGGGAGAAGGAGAAGGAAAAACTCATAGGTGTGGTGTCAGACCTTCAAGGTGCAGGTAAGGATGCCAGAAGGTGTGGTGGTATCAACACAAAGCATATGTCCTAGGTAATTATATCTTCTGTAGCTAGAAGGACACAACCTGTATGGATGTCAGGAGCCTGAATGGGATGTAAGTTCCCAAAAAGTATGTGTGTGTCTGGGGACTTTCTCCAGCAGTGGAGCCCTTTGGGGGCTGGGTCACTGGGTCCTGGGGGGTGGCCATGAGCACGTTCTGCAGTATGTCAGGTCACAGGAGCCCTGCGTTCCAAATCTCAGCAATGCTTTTGCTACCCCGCCTCAACCCCCCTCCCCACCTGGTAACACTAATGAGATTAGAAGAGGCAATGGTCTGCCTCCCTTCGTAGCTGATGAAGGCGATGTTAGCAGATCATTTTGTGGCATGTAAACTCTTCCCACCCCTTCCAAATGGTGACCCTGTGAACGTATTTCCTATAAAGTCACCGTGCCATCAAGGCATCATCAACCCATGTGCACTTTCCCCCGTGATTTCTGTTTCACCTTTCTTTGATGTTTTATTCCTTGAAAGGTTTATTCCCGGAAATCCTGTTTCTCTTTCAGAAAAATCAAAGTGTGAAATGTGTTACCGTGTAAGGGAATCTCGAATTTCCCTTCAGATGAGGGGAGGGAACCTTTCATCAGGAATGCCAGGGAGAGGAACCAAAATGAGATCGACAAGAAAAGTGTCTGTAATTCCTGCTGTCCATGAAATCTGGGTGTTCTGGCTGAAAAGTTAGAGAGGGGAAATGCTACACTGCGTTCAAATTAAAAGCAGTTTCATGGGACGGAAAATTGAACACACATTGAAGCTACAACCGGGTTCATTTTCTCGCTGTGATCAGACTCCTACAGAGTCCTCCAACTGGGACAGACAAAGATCAGATGAAGGTCAGCATTTCAGCAATGGACAATTAAAATTTATGCTCCCCCCCAAAGTCATAGGTTTAAGAACTCCCTCCCCTCAACCAAAGCCCTTTCCAAGGACCCAAGGAAACCCAGCTTTCATGTTTCAGGCAACTCTTTGTAATTTCTATAAGATCTAAGAAGGTTTTGAGACCCTCTTGAGAAGGAGAAAATATTAAGGAAGGATGTCATATGGCTGGCAGTACAAGGTACTCATTTGGGTTTCAATTTATTTTCCTTCTTGTGGATTCAATCACGTATTTTATCTTGGTGACATGTTTGATGTGGGTTGGACTGTGTCCCAACAAAATTCATGTTTGGAGTCCTAAGCCCCATTAGAATGGTGCCTTATTCAGAAATAAGGTCACTGCAGAATCAGTTAAGGGAGTTTTTAGGGGGTCATGAAAGTGGGCCCTAATTCAACAACTGATATCCCTAAAAAGGGAAATTTGGATATAGGCACACGCCCAGAAGGAAGACCATGTAGAACAATACAGGGAGAAGATGGCAGCCTATAAGGAAGGAAGCGTGGAATGGATCCCTTTCATATGGCACCCATAGGGAACCAACCCTGCCAACACCTTGATTTCAGACTCCTGGTCTCCAAAACTGGGAGAGAGCACACCTGTGTTATTGTGAGTACCTATGGTTCGGGGTCTTTTGTTACAGCTGCCATAGAAAACACATTGGTTTCCTCTGTCTTTGAGGAATGATGACTTCATGCAAAATGAACTCAAATGTTGGGCTGACAAACCCTTAGTTTTCTCTATTTAGAACAGATTTATGCTCATTTCTAAGAATATATGCTTGGTTTCCAGATTGGAAACCACTTACCTTCCAGGCTTTAACTCTGTTTTCCAAGGGAGATTTTCCCAGTCTATGTAGCTCATTGTTAACTTGGGGTGTGTGGATGTTGGGGTCTTGGAGGATTCGGGTTCTAGATTAGAGAGATACTCCAACATCTGTAAGACTGGGACCTGGGAGCAGTGACAACATGATCCATCCATGTTTGGTGGAGACACCATCTATCCATCTATGTCCATTGGCAACCCAACATTAAGCCAAGCCAACGGTGTCCATCGTGGGTGAAAAAATAGGTGCAATTTTCTCCCTTCTTCTACCTGAATTGCACCATTGTGTAATGTACACACCTTCCTCATCTCTCTCTCACACATACATACACACACCCTATAACAAGTTCTGAGAAGCAGCACCCACTCTTAGCTGTAAAACAAGATTGACGAGTACTCGGGATGCAGTGGAAGTGCAGACAAGGGAGTCTACAAAGATGGCTGAGCCATTCTTCACGCCATGTTGATTTTTGGAGGGTGGTTTCTGAACCACTGGGGTTACGTGGTTGACTTTTCTTTAAAGATATGGGGTGAGGCATGCCGAGAGGGTCTGGAAAGCTCTTCTACTGTCTCACCAAGCTGAACTTGGCAGATGTCTTTCTATCTGGTGTGTGTGTGTGTGTGTATGTGTGCATACACATGTGTATGTTTGCATATCAAGAGAAAATTACAATATATCATACAAGTTAATGGAAGTCTGGGTCATTTTAAAAACTTCCACTTGCTTGAAGATATTAACTTTCCACCTGGCCTTCTTTTCTGGAATCCATACACAAACACAGTCCATGTAAATTTTTTTTTTTTAACCAAATGAATGTCCCCAATTCTCTTTTCTCCCCCTTTTAATATTTAGGTCTAAAAGTACCTGTGGCCCCTTGACGAGATTTCTGAATGTGCGTGCAGTGGCCCAGGATGGTGAGCAGGTGGTTCCATCGCTGCGTGAGTCAGCCTGCTACGTCATCACTGGGCAAAGCAGGCTGAGTGGTCTGATCTCTTCAGGAAGAAACCACCCAGGTGTCCTCAGGTGGTAGAAATAACACAATGTGGTGTTTGTTTCTTCTGACTCTCATACAAATACCACAGGCCAGGTGGGTTAACACCACAGCAATTCACCCTCCCCCAGCTCTGGAGACCAGAAGTCTGAGATCCAGGCGGGGCAGGGATGCTGAGATCCAGGCGGGGCAGGACCTCTGAGATCCAGGTGAGAAGGGAAGGGCTGGGCTCCCTCCTGAGGCTCCAGGGGAGGGTCCTCCCTTCCTCTTCCAGCTTCTGGACTCCAGGCATCCCTGGGCTTGTGACCACATCCCTCCCGTCTCTGCCTCCATCTTCATGTGGCTTCTCTTTATCCGTGTCTCTTCTTCTGTCTCTCACAAGATTTCATTAGATTTAGGGCCACCCTGATCCAGGATGAGTTCAACATGAGATCCTTCACTTAATCACATCTGCAAAGATTGTGTTTCTCAATAAGGCTCCATTCACAGGCTCTGGGTGGACACGAAATTTAGGGGAAGGGACCCTGTTTCACCTGTACATGTATGTCATCTACACTGTACAATACTAGGGTATCACATCTGCAGGATGGAAAGAAGGTCAGCATATATGTGTGTCTAAGTTCTGATGCCCACCTGAGTTGGCGAAGTAAGAAGCTTCGGGCCCTTTGGTGGGCTTTTCTGAAGTTCTCTCAGAGAGGTCCTCCTGGGATAGTCCTCTGTCAAGCTATTCACTCTTTTTCCATGAAGAGCTTCCTAAGAAGAATGTGAAGTGGTGTGGACAATCTACCACATGGGGTGGAAAGACTCAGTGCCAAGAAGCCATTCCCACTGACCTAAAAGAAGGAATTCAGAGGAAGATACTGTGAGGTACATCTTGAGATAATGGACAGATATCACTATCACAGTACATCAAATAATTGCTTAGGAGCTCAGGTTCCCATATCCAAAACTATGCCAACCCGAGCAGCATACAGAATTCCCAAAATACAACATCAGAAAAACTTCAAAGCAAGCAAGCCTACCCACCGACAACTAGAACCGTGTTAATTAGCAACAATGCGCTTTAATCTATAAATAATAAAGTGATCCCAGAGCTCCCCAGAGAGGTATGAAAAAAAACCCAGACACACAACCGCACACACGCAAATCACTTCAGAGACAGAGGTCAACACTTGAGACCAAAGCTAGCCATTCCCTTGGAAATCATGTTTGGCATTCAACAGAGAAAACCCCTTTTGGAAGGTAAAAGAAAGATCCTCAAAATTAAAGCACATTTTAAGGAGATCACCTGAACCTATTAACAGACCATGTGGGGTGAGATCCAAGTAGGGTGTTTGTTTCCGGGGACAATGGGATTCTGGCAGGTGCAAAGTTACTTCCCCACTCAGACTAACTAAAGGAAACAATTTTGATTTCATGAAGCACCTGGAAAGGATATTTGTAAAGAAGAAAGATCCATTTGAGGCAGATACAACCATTTGAACCAATCATCGGTAAACATTTAGCAAGTAAAATATACCATCGTAGCATGTATAATGAGCATATCCATTGTACATGTTTTTAATTTCTTCTAACCACAGATGGTTTTCTTCTTTTGGAAATTGAGCTACATATTGATTTACTGAGAAAACATCTTATGTTTCTCCACATAGCAAAAGGAAAATTCAATGTAGCCCTCTTGGAATGATCACAAAATGTGAATCAGAGGTCTCAATTTTGATTCATTTACATTTTTTTAAAAATGATTCCTCCTAGGGGTGATGTTTGAGGATGTCCGGGGCCTCTTGAAAGGAATCAGGTTGTCATGTGCAGAGTGATAGCTTCTTCTACGAATGTCTACTGTTCTTGTTATCCATTCGCCATATAAACATGGACTCTTTCCCGTACAGATCCTGTACGTTTTCTGAGTCAAAGATAATCTCTTCTCTGTGATGACTTTTTCTTCCTTTGAGACAGGAAATTACATGGTTCCTTATCATTTTTCCAGCCACGGTCCATGTTTGCCTCTATGTGGGTGCCACGAGGTCTCACAGCGTAGAATGGGGAGACTCCCACGGGGGGTTTCCCCAGAGCTGCTCTCCTGCCCATGCGAGCCCCCCTCAGGGATGTGCTTGTTACAGCAGGTGCAGGGACCTTTTTGGAACTGACTGTTACACTCCTTGTGTTTTGACATTTATGGACTCTCTTGCATCCTCCGGGTGCCCCAGCATCTTGACCTTGAGCTTGACCTGGGTCTTCCTTCCTGTGATGCGTGGAAACCAGAGATGATGTTCAATCAACATCATACAACACACAAGATGGGACCCAAGATGTAGAGCTATTCTAACCTGTTATGGACTGAATGTTTGTGCCTCCCCCACATTCCCATGGACGTATGGGAGACCTAACTCTCCATGGGATGACAGTAGGGGGTAGGGTCTTTGGGAGATGATCAGGGTTATGTCATGAGGGTGGGGCCCCCATCATGAGAATAACACCCTTGGAAGAAGAGACCAGATCTCCCTCTCTCTTTATCCACCATGTGATGGCTCAGCAAGTATGCCACCATCTGCAAACCAAGAAGAGGACCTCCTCAGAACCCAGCCACGCTGGCACCTTGACTGCAGACTCCAGCCTCCAGGGTTGTGGGACATCAATGTCGGCTGTCTAAGCATCCCCATCTACGATATTTTGTTACACAGCCTGGGATGACTAATACACACCTCACACATTAATAGTGTGATAATATGCTTTGGCTGATATGCAAAAACCCTGCTGTTTCTGAATTTTGTGGGGAGGTAAGAAAGGCTTAGGGCAAGTAAAGGACAACAATGCAGGTTTAGAAATACCCTTCTTCAAAAAACTCAAGCAAACAAGATAGGATAGAGTCAGGGCCTTATGGCCGGAAGCTAGAGAGTCTGTGGGATGCCTCATTGTGCTCTGATGACCCCAATCGGGGGGGTAACAGAAGAACATAAGGACTCAGGCTCAAGAGTGGGGAGTTGGATCCATGCTCCAAGCAAATGATCCCAACCAGCTCCCGGGACTGCAGCTGGATGCTACGAGGATTGGGTATAAAAGTAAAGTGTGGAGCATGGTGCCGGGGCCAGCCCAAGCCTGGTGGCTAATGAGACAGCAACAGGGTCTCTCAGTGGAAGTTCCTTTCTCGTGGTTACAGCATGAGGACTAACCTCAATCCCTGTTCTTTTTGAAGAACAAGAGTCATAATTAATAACAATGGAAAGCTTTGCCATTGGAGATGACGGGGACGGGTTACATGCTACTCTACGTCTCAGGCTCACGACGGGGAGTTGAAATAAGGTCAAGGGAAGGATAGCATCATAGGGCTATGGATAGATCATCTTCATGGCATCACATGGCTTTCTCTTTCTTTCTTTCTTTCTTTCTTTTAGATTGATGGATTGATTGATTTTAGAGGGTGTGAGGGGCAGAGGGAAGGGGAGAGGATCTTTAAGCAGACTCCGTGCTGAGTATGGAACCCAACGTGGGACTCAGTCCCATGACCCTGAGATCATGACTTGAGCCAAAACCAAGTATAAGCATCAGGTGTTCAAGTAGCTGAGCCATCCATGTGCCCTCATGTCATCCCATGGCTTTCAAAGCCACTCTTGAAAAGGGCTCAGAGAGCCCCCCCGTGTGCACCAATGTGGGGTTCTGTGGACCCTGGAGGGACACCGTGGCACATGACGGAACAGTGAGTCCCTCTAGATGTCGTGGACCTTGTCTGGGTGTCCACCCCCGATGCCCCCACCCGGTGCCTATCCCTGAGAGCTGATAACATGGGGAGGCAGGAAGCAGCCCTCCTTATGCCTCTAGACATCGGAGGGCTGCTTACCGTGAGACTTTCCGTCACTGGGAATGGGTTTCAAGGGCAAAGAGATGCACGCAGGGAAATAAATCACATCTCCAGTCGCACGCCCAGTTTGGGTCACAAGACCGTGGTTTACATAAGAAATGATTGATAATGGCCTGAAAGCCTCGCTGATTAATAAGCATTTTCATTTGTGCTTTTCAATGAGAAAATCTTTAAATTAATTAAAGAGGCTTAAGGAGGGGAGAGAACGCTCTCCAGCTTTAGAACGCTTTGATTTTCTATCAATATTCTCCACGAGACACATCACCACACATTTGTTTTTGTAAACACCCACTCCTTATGCCGCAAATATCAAGCCCTCATTAATGCGTTTGCATCTGGCACTGGCAGGGGTCTGAGGCACTCCCTCTCCTCATCACAGAGCGGAAGCGGGAGCAGGAGCCATCCATCACTGCCCTGCGTGGGAAGCCCATGGAATGAGTACTGCCTTCCTGCAGAATCTGCTGGAAGACCCAAGCCAGGGTTGCATGGGCAAGTAGGGCTCTGCAGGCAGTGCGGCTGGGTCCCCAGGGACCTGTGTTTTCAGGCAGGAGAAATTGTGTTGTGCAATTAAGAACACATTGGTTTCGCTCACGCAGGTGAACTCTCGCCTTGCCGAGCATCTTCCTATTTTGCAGGTGAGCCGTGAGCCAGGACGGGTTGGTAGAACCAGCCACGGTCGGGGCATCTGTGGATAGAAGAGGAGAAGGATTCAGAGCAGGGTGGCCTGGAAGGAGGTTCTGCATGGCTCTCGGAAGGCATATGGTTGGAAAGGCAAGACTGGGTCACACCACAGAGGGTCTGGAATGCCACACTAAGAAATTTAGTATTTATATGTGAGGCCAGGGCTGGAAAATATGTTTTGCATTGTGGGTAGGCTATGGGCAGGTGCCAACAACAGCAGGAGTGTAATTGGTAAAAGCCATGTGAGGTCCCATCTCATGGGCCCGAGGGCCTTTTAGAGCTAAAGAGGCTGGAAGTGCCTTCCTTTGCTCCCCAAATGTTACCGTGTCTGCTCAGAGGAAAGGAGAGACGTTGAGTTTTTGGAGTAAGGTGTGGGGAGATGAGAGCGATGTCATAGGGAGACTCTTTTGGGGAGGAGAGGCTCGAGGAAGAGCAAACCCTCACGGAGATGAAACCATTAGTCCAGCCAGGAAGTGCTCAGGGCCAGGAAATGGTGCTTGGCCGGAGCCTCTGCTACTGATGTAAGAAAAACATAGCTCGAGGGTCTTGTGAAAGCCTCCCTCACTCCCTTCCAAGAAATAAGAGTGTTTATTTTACAAACGCAAAGGGTAAGGACATTAATTCTCAGGGCATTTTGCAAAGCATTATAGCAGCCCTGACAGGGAAATGGCAATCTGGCTTAAGGGTTCCCGTGTTCTGATGTGATGGTTAAGTGCCAGGAGCTCGGAATGAGTCAGATCAAAGACTCCAGCGCGCACGCACACATGCACACAGAGAGACATGCGTGCGTGCACATACATGAACTCACGCATACACACGTGCACGGACACACATGTGTATACACAAACACATGCACGCAATGTGCACACAGAGACCCACATGGACACACACACATACACTTGTGCTCAGATATGCACTTGCACGCACAAACACGCGCACACGATACGCACACAGAGGCATGCGTGCACATGTGTGCATACACAGATAGGCACTACACACGCATACACACAGGCACACAGAGACACACATGCATACACACTAACATGCCCATGCGCGCACATGCATACACCCGAATTTGGGTTTCTTTTAACAGAATATGATGGAAACAAACGAGCAGGAATCTAAATGACATGGAAATTATTTCCCTGTGTCGTGACCAGAGGCTGGAGTGAGGAGTCCAAGGTTGTTATTGTCCAAGGTGTCAGGTGTCCCCTGTGCTGCACCAGCCTCCGTGTGAGGTTTTCTATTCATGGTGCAGTCTAGTTGCAGGGACTCCGGCCATCATGACTGCATTCCTGCCATCACGAAAAAGGTAAGGAAGAGCTCAGTCTTCCTGTTTAAGAAATTAAATAGATTTTACCGACCTGAGGCATTTCTGTTTACTTTTCGTGGGCCCGCATCTCGCCACATGGCCACACACAGCCACACAGGAGTCCAGGAAGGTCAGTCACACCGACTAGGGCCGAGCGACTATCGGCGACCCCTCCCCCCCAAGAGTTTCTCCCACCGTCTCAGCTCTCTGCTTCCCTCTGGGTTTCCGACCGGACTTTGTGGCTGCAGACGGACGGTGTCCAGGAGGCAACGTGGGGGGAAACCAGCAGCCACAACCCAGCATTCACAGAGCTCGTGTCTCTCTGTCTCCGGCTCTGCGTCTCAGGTTTGCTGGTTAAAGGGCTGAGGGGTCCAAGTTGAACTCTGCATCTATCCCTGGAATAATCCCCAGGCTTGAGAAACGTACTCCATACACAGCGTGGGGCGTTACATAGAAAATGGAATATATACAGGGGTGTGTGTGTGTGTATATTCATATACACGATGGAATATTACTCAGCCATCAAAAAGGATGAAATCTCGCCATTTGCAACGACATAGATGAGAGTAGAGGGTCTGACACTGAGCAGAACAACTCAAAGAAACATACCGTAGGACTGTGCTCATATGTGAAATTAAGAAACAAATGAGCAAAGGGGAAAATGAGAGAGAGAGAGAGAAACCAAGAATCAGACTCTCAACTCTATCAAACAAGGTGACGATTATCAGAGGGGAGGGGAGTGGAAGGGGAAAACGGGATGGGGACAAAGGACAGAGGACAGTGCAATGTAAGGGACACCTTTCGTGATCTGCGCCATGTGATCGGAATTAAAATAACAACATCAACACGTTTACATAGGAAATAGTTTTTTCCAGATTTAAGCCTTTTAAAATAAATTCCGCAAAATGATGGATCGCACCGTAAATGCACGCGGTCCACCCATGTCCCATTGGAACAACCGACCTGTACAATGACTGAACGGGGACGGTGTGGCCTGGGACTTAAGACCGTCCTCCCGACCAAGGTTTTGGTGACGGTTCTTTGAACGTACTTTGGTTCTGGGTTGCAGAACTGGGAGAAAAAAAAATTCTGTGGTTTGAAAACATAATAATAAAATAAAATCCTTTGATTTTCATTAAATCCCCCTAAAGCGATTCCCCCAGTCGCAGAGGAGGGGAAAGGAGTCTTTGGCAATTCTTTTAACAGACCCCAGGGGATTAACAACTCACCTCCCAACAAACAGCAAAGGAATGCATTTCGCCTCGTTGTGTCCCTGAAGAGAGTCAAGGGACGGTCTCCAGGGGATGACGAAGGGGGCTGGCTTTGCTCTCCATCTGAAAAACAAAAACAAAAATAAAAACAAAAAACGGAGGATTTGGGTGTTTCCAAATGAACGAAATGTTTTCAGAAACCCTCGTCACTCACCACCCTTTCTTTCCAGGACTGTAGGTTTTGAGGGTATTTCAACGATCAAGTCCTATAAGCAAATATCCCCGTGAGGGTTGCTTTTCCTGATGAAATCCTGTTTGCCGACATTCTGTGTCGGGGCAGACGAAGAGATTTTCCTTGTCCCCCCTCAGCTGTGGGTACTGGAGGCATTTTGGGGGTTTCTTTCTAAGGCAGCGGACTCCTCCCCATCACGGGGCGCGCTGGCCTGGAAAACTGTTTCTTCCACACACGTCCGGGAAGGGGGGTATGACGCTCACGGCTTCGCGTCCACGCTCAGGATTCCTGCCCAAGGAGGGAAACGTCGTATCTCGAGAACTCCGCGTTCCCGTCCAATGCACTACTTCTCCCCTGCCCGCCTCTCCCCAGGGCTCATAGGGTCAAGCTCCTGTCTTCTCCCCGCTCTCTAAATACGACAACATGAGGAACTCTGCCCCGTGGCTGTTTGCAAGCTTCTGTGGGATGGAGGGATGGCATTCCCATCACCCGTCCAGACAGCGGCGGGAAGGTGTAAAACCCGCACGGGACACAGCACGGCACACGGAGTTCCTCCAGGAAGGCCTCACTGCCCGTGCAGGAGGCAGACAGACACGTGGGTGTGCAAGCCGGTGGCTACGAGCTCGCCCCGTCGTGTCCGTCTGCAGACCCACGGCGGGGCCCCGTGCTGTGCCACGCGCGTCCCTGCACCTCCGTCTGTCCACGGCACCCGTGAGTTTCCCCGGAAGGACGTCAGCCCGTTACAATGTCAAATCGAACGCTTTCCTGATGGGTGGGACTGGAAACGTGAGACGCTTCAATTCTCAGATCATTTAATGGTTTGCATCGGGGGTTCTTCAGGGGCCGACGGCCGGATCGCGTTTCTCCTCCAAGAAGTGTTTGCAGGCGGTGTCTTGTTTAATAACGATTTAAATGCGGAAAATCAATGTTTTCCTTTTGGGGGTCCCTATGTTCGTCTGCCGGCATCTGGGGCAGCGGCGCCCCTCCGTGATCCCACTTGTCCCATCTCGACGCGTAGCTGACCCATGAGAGCATCTCTCGCCCCTGGAGGGGTTTGTGTCTAGTTTTCACACCGGCTGATTTGGGGAAAAAGGCCCTGGAGTTGTTCCCTGGCGATGCCACATATGTTGAAGGGTTCTAGCATGGGGGTCTCTTGCTGAAGGCAGGGATGCCGGTGAAGCTGCCTTTCCCCAAGGACTCGGGGTCTTGGCCTCTTGCATAGGGTGATGGCGATGCGGATAGGGAAGCAGACGTGGGACGCGAGTGCGGATGCTGGCGCAGATGGTGGCATTGACAGAGATGCTGATTCTGACGCTGGTCCCCATCAGCAGCTGCGCCCAGGAGGGGAGCTGAGCTCTCCGCCACGCCGTAAAGCACCGTGTCCACAGTGACAGAGCTCAGGGCTCCCGGGATGGGACAGGCTAGACGCGAACACCGGAGGAAGCAGCAGACCCCCGCCTGGTCCATTCTCCCCACAGACCAGCCTCCCTGTCCAGGGTCCGGTGAGCCAGGGCCGACATGAGGGTCATCTCACTGCCGAGACGCCCCCAGCGAAAGTCTCGGGTAGCTTTGTGAACCCATGGGTGCTGAGGAGGGTGAGGCTTCTGCGAGGAAAAGTACCGAGCACTGGGGAAAGTGTCTCCAAATGTCCCCCCTCCCCAGCAAGGAGGTCTCAGCTGATGCTCTGGGAAAAGAGCAGAGACTCGGGAAGGAAGACAGGGTGGGGGGTGGGAAGGAATGCAGACGTGCAGGACAGTGACCGCCAGGATGGGGGACCTGAGTCCTATTGGAGCTCCCCTGGGCCCCCCACATGCATACACTGCCCACGGTCCATGGAGGGTCAGCTTCCCCTGGAGGCTGCCGGGTAAAACCGTGTAAGCCCCATCCTCACGCCAGAGATTCACACATTTATTCCTTTCAACAGCTCAATTGACCTAAAATTGATACGGAAAGCATCGCACACAATTATGCGTCCAGGATGACGGCCGCGGACGCACGCAAACTCCCAGGGTACCCTGAACACCCTTGAGAGAACAGACACCCCCAAACCCAGCCACCCCCCGAAATTTCCCGCGCTGTTTCTTTGTTTTTCGTTTTATTTTATTTTATTTTATTTTCAGTTTGGGTTCGCTCGTCTTTTCCTGTGCACAGAGCACCCACCGCGAGACGCTCCGTGTTAAACGTTGCAGAGCGCGACAGCGTGTTGGTAACAACAGGCCTCGTGTTGTCCGACGAATGCAGCCGTGGCGGACAAGCTGTCCGGCCCCCGGCCACGTGTCCGAGCGTCTGACTGCGGACGGGTAGAGGTAACCTGTCCCATGCACACCGTGGGAGTGTTGTCGGACGTTACAAGAAGGAAATCCTGCCGCGTGCCGGGCACACGTTTGTCACCAAGAGCTGGACTCCTCGATGCTGACGGTCACGCTCATACGTAGACTGACAGCCGGACAGCCCACCGACGTGGCTGCCATTTCCGTGGGAACCGTGACGGCTCGTGCGCCCACGAGGAGTCTCCGACTGGAGCTCCTGAGTCAACCGTGGCGGCAGGGACACGGCCCCGGAGTCCCAGAGCAGCTGGAGAGACGTTTCCTTGGGAGTGTGGACGCCGCGCAGTGAGAATTACAGACGCGGCGTCTTTGACCGGACGCTGTTGTAGCAACGTGTTCTCTCCAAATACAGAAGCCGCAGTGGACGCACGATTCTCAGACGACTTTCCAGAGGGAAGACCCTCGCCGGGCTCCGGGGGGTTCTGCGTCTCATAAGAGCCCATCATCGGATTTTATTCTTTTTCCCACATTTGATTCAGCTACTTTCTCCCCCCAAACAAGTCTTCTTGGACCAACACCATCAGGTCACATGGGCGCGTCCTACCTCGGAGCAGAAAGGTGGTGGGAAAAGAAACGTCCCCGATTTTGGCAAAACGCCCATGACGTACCATTCTCCATTTTCACCAAACTGGACGGTTCAGGGAGCGATGAGAGCATCCGGCAAGTCGGACGACCCTCTCGTGTATTTGGCACCCGAACGTTTTCTCCATCCCAGAAGGAGACTGGGTCCCCGTGAGCAGTCACCGCCAGTCACCGCCATCCCAGCCCTGCGATGACCATGGACCTGCCTTCTCCCCACCGCCAGGCCTTTGCATGTTGTGCGTGGTTCACCGAAACGACATGGATTTATATGAAAGATATAAACGTGGCCGTTTGTATCCGGCCCCGCTCGCAACTTTTGCTTCCAGCCACAGGCTTCGCACCCAGCGCTGCATATGCTGAGAACATTCCGGAAGGTTCGGGGCTTGCGTTCTGGACAGGATGTCCCCAGCCTCGCGGCCTGTATCCCTCCGATCCGAGGAGCGAGACGTGGTAGCCTGCACTAAACGTGGAGACCGCCCAGGCTTGTCTCCGGATGGTGCTTTTTTTGCAAAGACGCCCCGATTCCGTAATGTCCCACGGAAACCGTTGCCCACCGGGGTCACCAGATTCCGTGAAAATAGCTGCTCAGTACATTTTAGGAAGAATTCTTCTTTTTTTCTGCCTGCACAGGGCCGGACTGCACGTCCCTATGCCTGGTCAGCGTTGGGCACAGGTCTGGGCCCTGATCCTGGGCGCACGGTGACATCCTTCTTCACGACACTGCCCGGCCCTGTCCACCCAGGGAGCCGGGGGTACGTGCCTGCCTTTGCTTTCGGGGCTCAGGACGTGCAGGAATGACCGCCGGCGTGCCGCAGACGTTTGCCAGAAGCCCATACCTCTGTGCCTTGTAACTAGCTTGCCGTACGGCTTTGGGATTATCCTGAAACCTCCCGAGCGTGGGGCACCCTCACAAACCCAACGCCCTCCTCATCCTCGTTGTCCTCCTCCTCCTCGGGGAACACATGTGAGCGCCGTCCGTCGCGGCCCCCCCGGGCCACTTCAGGGCGAGTAATTTCCGCGCGTGCAATTATCCGTGTGCAAAGTGGAACAGCCCCCAGAAGCTCCACGGAGAGGCCCGCAGCACGCCTTTAATTGCATCCAGACGGTAACCTCGGTGTGGCCTGTGTCCCGGCCGTAACCCTGGGCCCCTGCGCGGCGCTCCCACATATGGGACGACTTTCCAGGCTGATTGCCGCGATCTGATGAAGGGAAGTTATGTAGGGTCTTGTTAAGGCACTGCACCAGCTGCCCGGAGAGAGGGAGAGGCTCCCCGGCAACATCCTTTCCGCCTGCTCCAATTCTGGTGCCTGCGTCCCAATGGAAGTGGTCATGCCCGCGGTTTCGGGGGGAGGGTGGCAGAGGGGGGAGTGCAGGGGCCTGGGGACAAGGTAAATGGCAGTTTAGCAAATAGCCCTCAGGTTCTGCAAAAGGGGGGCGCAGGGAGAGGGAGGAGGCCGATGGAAGGGGGAGACGGGGGAGGAGCAGGGGAGTGGAGTAAGGAGGGATGGGGAGGAGGGACAAGGCAGGAGGGAGAGGGCAGGAGGGATGGGGAGGAAGAGGCGAGGAGGGGGCATAGGGAAGGAAAATGTGGGAGGGGACGGAGGAAAGAGAAATGGGGGAAGGGGAGATGGACATCAGAGGACAGAGGTGCTGCGCAGCTCAGGATGGGGGACAGAGGACACTGACATGTTTGCAGGGCAGCTCCCATTGCTCCCTCCAGCCCCCATACCTTGCATGGGCAGGTGGGCTTTCCTCCGTGCTGGAAGGCTGCACAGCTGCTTCCCAGCACGAAGCCAGTCAGCCAAGACCCTTGGCGGGCAGACACGGTGGGACACCAGCTGCCATGCCAGGAGCCGGGGTCGGGGCGGGACTGACCCTCCCGCAGAGGAGGCTTTGCATGCGGCTTCTGCGACGCAGGACATGGGGCCGCCCGGAGGATGGTCTCTGCCTCCATGAATGCACGAGTGTCGGTCTCACGAGGAGCCCCACCGGCATCCCCAACGCACCTGCGGCCCGCGGCAGGCAACTGTTTGCAAAATGTTAAGAGGCATGCGGGCAACCGACCTGATTTATGCACCGTTTGTATGAAACAACACGGCATTTCGGGAGTCGTGGGCTGTGCTCTGAAATCCGAAGGTTTCCTGCTGGATGCGCCACGGGAGAACCTGTTCTGTCCTCTTCTCTGGCTCCTGGGGGCTGCCGGACATCCTCAGCGTCCCCTGGCTTGTGGACGTGTTGCCTCAGTCTCTGCCCATGTCCTCACACAGGCATCCCCGAGGGGAACCTGGATGCACATTTCCCTATTTTGTAGGATCCCCTGGTTCTACTGCTGGGGGTCCCCCCTAGGGACATCATTTTAGCCACCTCTGCAAACACCCCACCTGCACACACAGTTCCACGCTGAAGTCCTGGGTGTGGGCCTTCCAACACGGGAATTTCGGGGCACACATCGCAACCATAGCAGGACTTGTGTATGTGGGTCTGGCTGATGTCACTCAGCACCGGGTCCTGAAGGTCTCTGTCTATCGCGTAGCAGGTGACAATGTCCTGTGCTTTCAAGGCTAGACGCATTCTATTCTATATTCCGTGTCTGCTCCCTCCACGCATGCTCTGAGACATGTTCTGTATTTTATATGAGAGGTTGTATATGGTCTGTGCTGACTGTGTGGGCAGGACTGCCTGGTGGTGCGAGCTGCGGCCCCCAAATGCGGCATCCCGGAGCACGGCCACGTGCATCCTTAGCCTCCTTAGGGGGCCCCCAAAAGGAAGAGCCACGACCACGTTAACACCAGCTGCTGGGGCGTGTGTCCGCCTGTGTGCACGCGTGCGGAAGGGCTCTCTTGCCCACTTGGCACGGGCTCCACTTGCAAACTGTCCACGTGGCCCGTACACCAGCTCCCGGCATTGCATCGGGGAAGCCAACCACTCTGCTACTTGTCATTGCTTTTTTTCTTTTCTTTTTTCATCTTAAATAAAACTGTGTTGGAAAATAAACTTAGAAATTCTTCTGTCACAGATGGAATCTGTTCCCAATTTCTTGTCCAAACAGTGAAAAATATACAAGTACATTTTCGGCGTGACTCCCTGTGACCTTTTCAAAGGCAAGCGGCACTGAGCTCAGAGGTTGATGCTTTCGGGGTGTTTGATGTGAAGCTCAAGGCACCTGTTTCTACACTTTGTGGGGTTGCATCAGACCACGCTCCCCAGAGCACGGCCCGGGGAAGCTGACATCCAAGGAGGCTGTAGATCTAAGCTTGGGAACCCGGACGGTCAAAGAGTTTTGAAGTGTTTAAATGGCTTCTGCTAATTTCATGGTATTGGGTGTGCAGATAATCGCTACCAAATTGAAAAGGGAGATTAGATGATTAGCTGAATTCCCCAGACCCTTGTAAAAACAATTCTGTGTGTGTGTGTGTGTGTGTGTGTGTGTGTGTGTGCGTATGCATGCATAGAGACAGAGACGGAGAGAAATATATGGTAGATAGATAGATGATAGATACACAGACACATAGATGATACGTAGATATGATGGATGGATGGATGATGGATGGGTAGATATATATGATGAATGGATATATAGATACATACATATTCTGGATGGATAGGTGGATGGATGGATGCATGGATAGATTAGATACATAGATCAGTTGATCAACAGAGGGATGGATGGATCATGGATGGATGGGTACATGGATGGTAGAAGGGATAGATAGATATAGATCGGTAGATATGATGGATGGATGGGTGGATGGACAGGTGGATGGATGGATGGATGGAAGGACAGATGGATGGATGGATGGATGGATGGATGGACGGACAGATGGATGGATGCATGGATGGATGGATGGATAGGTGGATGGATCAATCTTTTCCACTCGGCCCACAATGTTTTGTTATTTTATGAGAAATTATTCTAATGTCTTTTCTCTCTTGTGCTGCTGTTTAATCTGAAAATGGCCTTAAGCTCTGGTGTTCCTGATTTGATAGGACACAATAGATGTTCACCAGTTTGTGATTTTTCCAGTGGCCAATGGGACAGAGCTAGGGCTGGGGGCTTTCTGAGAAACTTGGCACTGCTCTGGTTGGGCAGAAGAGGCCTGCATCCAAATCCCTGGCACCTCTAAAAAGGACCTTATTTTGGAAAACGGTTGTTTGCAGATGTGATGATATGAAGGATCTGAGATCAGACCATCCTGGATCAGGGTAGTCCTAAATCCAAGAGACAGAAGAGGAGACACAGACACAGAGGAGAAGCCACATGACAATGGAGGCAGAGATGGGAGGGACACGGCCACCAGCCCAGGGATGCCCGCAGCCCCAGAAGCTGGAAAAGGCAGGAAGGATCCTCCCCTGGAGCCTTGAGAAAAAGCACGACCCTGCCCCACCTGGATCTCATTGGCCCTGCCCCCACCTGCAACTCAGACTTCTGGTCTCCAGACCTGGGAAAGGATTGACCCCTATGCTTCTTAGACCATGGCCTTTGTTACAGCTTACCAGGGCACTCGTCTATGGAGGTACTTTTAAAACAGCCTGGGGAGGGAGCTGTCAACATCCCATATTCCTGCTCCTACCTCTGATCATCCTGATCCAGGCCCACCCAACTTGGGGCCTGGGAGCACCCGGGTGTCCCCGATGTCCATAGGGGACCCTGGAGAAAGGTGGAGATGCAGGACCAGCATCTCAGCAGGAGGGCAGGCGGTGCAGATACTGGGCACAGAAAGCACCAGGAAGGGGACTTGAGGCCAAGGGCCTGCAGGTCGAACCCACACTGGTGACGTCTACCTCAGCCCAGCCCTTCCCTGGAACTTCAGGGTCCAAGAAAATCCCCAGCATGTGACACCCCCCAGTGGTCATGAGCTGGGCTGCAAAGGGTTGAGGTGGCCCATCTTAGAGCCTTGTGGGCTCTATGGGTGACAAGATTCTTACATGACGGTTTCTTCATACAAACATCTGGGAAATCCGGTGTTGTGGGAGCATAAAGATCTAACCCCGGGATCTTACAGGGGTCCCCAGCACTGTGCCCCCTCTCAGCTGAAGAAGGGAGAGTCCCAGAGCTCAAGGAACCTGCTGCTTAGTAAGTGCACAACAGGGAATGGGACACCCCGCTGCCCAGGCCCGTCCTGCTGCATGCAAGATGCTCCATTCCCTTCCAGGGCAACCTGCTGCTCCTAACCACAGACAGCTTATCTCTGGGAGGCCATGCGAAGGCATTCGGGACCCAGCTCTGAAGTCAGGCTGAGCTGGTGCAATTCTGGTCTGTCCCCCACAGGCTCCCTTGAGCATCACCTGGGGCCTCCAAAGTGATGTCAGCTGTGGGATCTCCATGCGGGTCGCCCTTGCAGAGCTGAACCCAGCCCAGTGCGCGGCAAATATACTCCAGAGCCAACCGCTCCTCCCCACGCAATGGGCCATCGTCATGCTCCGTCATTCAGGGAACACGACCGCCACAGCGCTGCGTTTCATGACATCGTATCGGAGCCTCAGACTCCTCTGTCCCCAGTGCACACCTCTCAGAGACCAGGAGGTAACCGGTGTGGCCCACAAATGGGTTATTTTGGGAGCCTGGGGGTCAGGGGCGTCTGCACATTTGAAGCTCAGAACACGTGCGCCCCAGCACGTCCCGACGCTGAGGAACACATGGGAGAGAAATGACGGTAACAAATCTCCTTGGGGGGGAAGATAGCTTGGGGTGAATCATCGGGTTTTGCATTCCCGGCTGACGTCCCCAAACCACATATACTGGGAGCTGGTAGACGTCAGTCCCAAAGCACTCAGAACCTCTTCCTGGTTTCAGAAACCTCATTCGTGTCCCACAGTTGTCTCTTGATGTCCAACAGGTGCTCCTAAGGGACATCCCCCCCCGGCCCCTGAAAGCAACTCCCAGGACCCCAACACACCACACAGACTCTCTGATGCTCCTCACAGTGCACGGGGACCCCCGCGTCCCTGCCGGACGTGGAATCCGGTCCTGGAGGGAGATAAACCTGTTAATGCGATTGAAACCAACCGATAGGCTTCTTTCTGTGATAAATGTAAGCAAATTGGATGTAATTGCCTCAATCGGATTCAGAGCAAGTCCTGGCCCGACCTTCCGCGGGAGCATTCTGCCGGCGCAGGGTGCGGGAGGGGGACTCGGGGCGCATGACATCATTCCAACCATTTGCACATACTTACACAATGTGTCATGATTCTGTCTGTCCCGTGCGGAGGCTGCAGGATTTCAGGATTTGCCTCTGGTCTCCCCGTGAAGTCAGGGATAGGAGACTCATGGGTTCGACATACCGTCTGTGCGAGCTCGTTGATGCACGTACGTGTGGGCTGGGGACGCGTTGTGGAGAAGATACCGGTGTCCTGATGGGAACAGAAAAGCCGCATTAGGAGTTAAGGGTGCGACGGAGCCCACAGGTCCTGGCACAAGTGTGGAGTACCGGGTGAGGTCCCTGAGCTGGTAGAGACACCTGTCAACAGGTGGGTTCCGTGGGCTCCACGGTAGATGTCCTGCAGGTGTCTTTACGGGATGTCACCTTTTTGACCTTTCTGACCCCCGCACAATGCTGCTGGGACAGGAGCTGCCTGCCTCCCTGCAGATTAAAACTCAGAAAGTCAGTGCAGGGGAGGGCAGGGGTCTCCGCTGTGCTGTGGGGAAGCCCATGACCTAAGCCGTGAACGTGGGTGCCTGACGCATCCCAGGATCCCCAGTTCGCTGTGAATTGCACTGCCACCGTGGAGAAGGTTTTGGGATGAGCCGGTTCTACGCAGGTCCCGTGGCGGGAGCCGTGTGCCTGGAGCCTGAGCTGGTGGGCACGGGCGAGCTCTAGCCCCTGTAGCCCTGCACACAGAAAAGTTGTGCCCGTTTGCAAATATCACGACTTCGTTGCAACATTGTTTAAACCCGAGCTGAGGAACCATATACAGAGTATCCATTCCCAGCAAGTGTTCAGCCAGTCCGCGAGGGAGTTACACGCCGGCACCAAGGTTGGGGTTGAGCTGCCGGTGCAGGCACGGACGGCGGGCTGGACTCCAGCGGGCTCTCCGCCCCGAGCACGGCACACACTGGCTCCCTTTGGGCTGGTTTGCCGCAGGGTCTTCAAGGGCCCCTCCCGGCCGGCCCATCGCCACGCAGACCTCAGAACGCATTTGTGAACTGGTGGCACGAGTGCATCAAACCAGATGAGGCGTGACGCAATTAGGGCCTTTGAGCTCGAGGCGGGCCCTGGCTTGGAGCCAGCATGAGGCGGCCGCCCAGGCCCGTAGACGACGGTTCCAATTAGACCCCGGGATGACCTCATGCGGAGGGTATGGCCCGAATATTAAAAATTCCTGCCGCAAAGGGGGTTGGCATTAGCGTAGGGAAGGGGTGCAAATATGTTTCATTTCATTCCAACGCTCGGTGCGCCGGGCCCCGACGCAAGGGGTAGGAGAGGAAATTGCCGGTCCCGGCTTCATGTCGTACTGAATGGAAGACAGATTTACAACACATGGAAGAAACAATTAGGACGCGGGCTCTGCCAACTACAAAGCGGGGAAATAAATCCCCGTAATGAGACGGGGAAAGCAGAGGGCAGGAATGAGCTATGGGCCGGTGTCCAGCGTCGAGAATGTCAGAAAGGGCCCGGGTCGCGGGGAGCTGCCCTGCGCACCAGATGGCCCGCAGATCCCGCCCGCCTCCTCCCCCTGCTTCCCAGCCCCCGATCTCGGCTCAGGTTTTTATGGGACTCGTCCCGTCCTGCCGGGGCCCATGCCTGTGGGCCAGAAACATCGTTGGGACACAGAGGTATTTATGAGCTGTCCACGGGCTCACCGTCAAGGGCGTGCTGGACCCACGTGGACGTGAGGACGGATGGAAGCGTTGTACGGGCTGTTGCCATGGGCGATGGGGGTGAGCCCCAGAGATATGTCTGTGGTGCCTTCAACGCATGCCCGGGGTGCCTTTCGGAGAAAAGGCAAAGGGGAACAGGACTGAGTTGTGAACAGGAACGGAGCTCTGACACCTGCGGCCCCACAGACAGAGCTCGAGGACCCGATGCTGAGGGCGAGAAGCAGACGCTCGGGGCCCCATCGTGCATGATCTCATGGAGACAAAATGTGCACGGCATGCAAATGCCTGGACACAGAGAGGGTTAGCGGTCACCGGGGGGCCAGGGAGAAAAACAGGCCGAAGGCGTTCGTGGTGATGGGGTCTCCTGGGAGTGGCTGGGACTGTTCTGGAACCAGACACAGACCTTGGTTGCACAATGCTACAAATGTATTCACGGTCCCAGAATCGTTCAATTTTCTGCTATGTGGACATCATCTCAACTTTGCCAAAGTGCAGGAAATAAGATCCTTGTCGAACTGTCCACGGGAAGCGGAGGTCGCCCATCCCTTGGACAAGACAGGGCTTGGGGGCTCCGCCGGGGTGGATCAAGCCACACAGCTGACCTCCGGCTGGGGCACAATGCCACCCCATGCGGCTGACATACTCACCACCATGAGGCCATTGATCACAGGTGTCAGGTAGTGAGAGGTCCCAGGTGGGGACAGGTAGGTCTTAGAGGGCAATGAAGGCACAGGGTCTAGGAGGCCATTCAGAGAGTCCACCCTCTGACTGGCCAGTGTCCACATCTTTTATGGGTGGGGAACACTTCCCGTGGTCCTCCAGACCGTTGGGGCACCTAGGAACACAAGGGGGACGTTGCATTCATTCGTGGAAACAGCATCATATTCTTTGTGTAGATTCTGCAAAAGTGACAAAGAACAAGGGATCAACACTGTCATCGTGGGTGTGAGGACAGGGATGCAGAAAACATGCATCTGAAGCCTGGGGCCTACAAATATCTTGTGGCCACAGGGGTGTGGATTTGGGGTTTCTCTTCGAGCCACAGCCCTAGCCACCAAGATCAAGAGTAAATGCTTGGTCCATGAGGTGTCCTTGGGGGATTTCATGTCGTGAAAGCTACTCAGCAGAGGTGACACATATGAACTGAGTTTCTGTGTCCGGATGGACACGTTTTTTTTAAGTTAGTATTTTATGGTACTGTCTATGCATATGGGTAACACGGAACCTGCCATTTCAACCATGTTTAGGTTGAAACCACTGAGTTTTAATGCCCAGGTTTAAGAAGTTGTAAGGAATGGCACCTGCCAAAGAGAGAAAGAAAGAGAGACAGAGACAGAGACAAAGACAGAAAGAGAGAGAGAGAGAAGGAGGAAGGAAGAGAGGGAGGGAGGGAGAGAGAGAGAGAGACAGAGTGAAAGAAAGAAGGAAGGAAGGAGAAAGAAAGGAAGAAAGAAGGAAAGAAAGAGAAAAGGGAGGGAGGGAGGGAGGAAGGAAGGAATGACAGACAGATGGACACACAGATTCTGTAAGAATATGCGGACTGTGTCGGTCCCCTACCTTTGGGGTGCAGGTTGGAAGTGCCTGTCTTTGCAGAGCATTGGAATCCACAGAGGACACAGGGACAGAGGGTCACAGGAGAGGACAGATTCCAATGGGCTCTTGTAGCTTTGGACCGGGAGTGTCTCTCAGGCTACTGATGGCCCAGGAATGCGAGCACATAAGGGCTTGATGCTCTCGGAGACAGGAAAAGACAGGGGCCTCTGAGGGCTTGCACTGGGGGCTGTGGGTGAAGTCTACAAGGGTCCTCACATCAAGAGGGTGAGATTGACAAGCGGGTGGGTTTATGGATGGATAAATAGATGAAAGATATGATAGGTATATTGATGACAGATTTGTAGGTGATAGGCAGATGGTAGATAGATAGAAGATATGGATGGATGGATGGATGGATGGATGGATAGATGGACAGATAGACAGAAGATATGGATGGATGGATGGATGGATGGATGGATGGATGGATGGATAGATGGACAGATAGACAGAAGATATGGATGGATGGACGATAGATAGATAGATAGATAGATAGATAGATAGATAGCAGGTAGATATGGGTGGATGGATAGATAGATAATAGGTAAGTACGTAGGTAGGTAGACAGACTGACACACTCTCACGTGTCATGGTCTGGACTCCTTAACCTCGGCAATGCTGGTGTCTGGGGCGATGACTCTCCCGTGTGGGGCGTCCTTTGCATTATAGGCTTATGAGCAACGTGTCTGTTCTCCACCCACCAGATGCCAGCAGCACCCGCTGATGCCATTAGCAGCAACCCAAAGTGTCCGCAGACCTGGTCGGGTGTCATTGCCATAGTAGCAACCAATCCTGGTCCAGGCCAGAAAAAGCACGTCTGAGTCTTTGGCCACGAAAGTGGCCACAAACTGACTCTCCTTGTGAGTGAGTTTACATCAAACAGCTGTCTACACCAGCAGGACCCCGCTCTCCAGGGGCACGTGCAATGCTTTACGAGTCCTCCCTCCTCAACATGGAGGTCAGAAAAACTCACTTCCCTGCCTCTAAGGAGCGGGGGTGAGGCTGTGTCCCAGGGTTGCTTGATTGTGCTGGGAACATTAGATCCGAAACTGGGAGCAGACGGAAGCAGGTGCTGCTTGGAATCCTGTCCAGCTCGGGTGGGGCTGGCATCCTGGTCTTTCAGGAGGAGACATGGGGCTGAGCCTCTGGACACTGCTTTGAGCCCAGAGCTGCTGGGGCAAGGCACGGCCTGCATGCAGTCCCAGTAGCCAAGACCCCTGTGCCCCCGGGGGGATTTGCACATTTGCTCTCATGCATTAGCCTCCAGTCCTAGTGCCTGGGAGGGTCCCCACAGATGGAAAATGAGCCGTTGACTAGTCCTTAACAAACTCCTTGTACGCACACAGCAGCTGGGGCAGATCCGTGGAGCTCTCAGCCTCGAGTGCCGACAGACACGGCACAGCCACGCTTGCCGTCTGGGCCACCAGATGCATGAGGAGAGCAGGACTGGGGCCTACATCTTTCCTGGACCCCTGGCCTCCGGCCAGGTCCAGGGAGAGGATGGCCTCTCCCTGCTGCCTGACGGGATACTGCATTCCCCACCCCGCCCAGGTCCTCTCAGGTTCCCAGGCACTATGGGCATCCAGGCCATGCTTCCTGGGCTGACCTTGCTCTATGCCATTTGCCCGTCTCTTGTGCAGAATCACCCCTCCTCTGTTCCATGCAACCATTTCCCTTTTCTGCAGGTGGGGTTCCCATTCTGAGCCAGGCTTCTTCCATCCTCACTGCCCTGGGGAACGGGGCTCCAGGGAGAGAATCTCCACATCCCAGTCTCCAGACTGGCATTGACTCTGCCCACACTACAGAGTGGGAAACAGGGTTGAGGCGAGATGGGGCATGTCATCTCCGCAGTAAAGATACTCCCGTTCTGTCTCCTAATTAGTGAGAACTTGCAGACGAAGAAAGAGAAGTTGCCGGAAGACCCTTTTATGGAGTTAATGGAGGTACTGGGTATGATTTAGGATGTGCCATCCCGTCAGCATTTTAAAAACACCTGGAGGAATGCAAACTTTTTATTGTGTTCCCATTTATGTAACATAAAACTCGCTACTATGTATTCTTTTCCAAGCTCAGCTCAGGGGCCTTAGCTACAGTCACAATGTTGCAAGCCACCACTGCTAACTCGTTACTAAATATTTCTATCATCACAAAGGAAGACCCCACACCCACTCACCATCCGTGGCCAACCCGTGACAACCACTAAGGCACTTTTGGTCTGTGAATTTGTTTATTCCAGATGTTTTGTACAAATGGGATCACTCAAGGTGTGTCCTCATGGGTCTGGCTTCTCTCCCTGAGCGTCATGTTTTCGAGGTCCATCCATGGGCTGGCCGATGTCTAAATGTCCATCGTTTTCGGGGCTGAGCACTCTTCCCCCGTGTGCACGAAGCACGTTGTGTCAATTACATTTTGGGAAAACCTCGTCCCCATGCTGTGGTGTTTCCCACACGTGGATATGATGCGTTGAATTCACAGAGTCCGTTTCTCTGTCCCTCCTGCCACCCTCTAGCTGAGCGGTACGGGAAAGCCCGAGGCTCTGAGGGTTTCATACTTTTTCTGTGGCGTTCTGCCACACGGTGCGTGACGCACAGGGTCCCAGCTGAGGTTGACAAGAGCATTATCCTCAGCAGTTGGTGCCACCAGGCGATCCGTTTACAGTAATGTCCCCCCTTACGGTGAGTGAGTTAAGCATGTGTCGTTGAACATCACACACATCTCCCTTTCAGTGCATTTGCAAATCTGACATAGCCATTGACAATCCCATAATTTTGCCTGCATATTTGAGCTGGAGTTCTCCTGCTGAAAAAGAATTTCCTCCTTCTGGGGCGCCTGGGTGGCTCAGTGGGTTAAGCCTCTGCCTTCGGCTCGGGTCATGATCTCAGGGTCCTGGGATCAAGCCCCGCATCGGGCTCTCTGCTCATTGGGGAGCCTGCTCCCCCCCGCCCCTCTCTGCCTGCCTCTCTGCCTGCTTGTGATCTCTGCCTGTCCAATAAATAAAATCTTAAAAAAAAAAGTATTTCCTCCCACCAGGTATCTGGCTACTCAGAAATCACGCTGCATGAGAAGAGTAGAAAAATTAATTTTTTAAAGCTTTTTAGAATTAAGTTAATGAAACTTAAAAAAAAAAAAAAGTTTTTAAAGGTCTTGAGTGCCTTGTAACATCTCCTGACCAGACCTGGAGGATAGTTGTAAGGATTCGTGCCACATTATAGAGGTCAAGGGCACCCACAAACTAGGCTCCGATTTTCTTACAGGGAAAATCATGATGCTGTTAACAATTACCATTTGCACCATCCATTTGTATCAAAACTAGGACCCGTGAGGTACAATTTACAATATATAACAGTACATTCAATGTTACAAATTTTTAAAACTCTGTATCATTTGTAACAGTATGTAAACTGTGTTACAAGGTTTTAATTTTTTTTTTTTTAAATCAGGGCTTTTTTTTTTTTTTTTTTCAATTAAGAACGTAACAGTTGCAAGGCAGGCTTACTCGGAAGGCAATTGTAACCTCATTGTTCTGTTGTAACACCAAGCGGGGGTGCTCGCGATAATAAAATTCAGTAATATAATTTGCTTACATCAAGCCGCATTTAAGAAGTCAATCCAATCCCCATGCCTCCAGGTCTGAAGGAGTTAATGCTCTTTTATGTTCCAGATTACCATTTTATTACCAATGCTTTCCGAAAAACCCATTATCATAAAATTGAAAATCCCATCAAATCCCGCCCCCCATGTGAAGAGAGCTTTCAGACACAAGTGATTCTCATGCTTATAGGCGGTAATTACTGTGTGCCCGCCGTGTGCGCCAGGGATTAAAAATAAAAATTAAGGTAATGAGGCATTCGCGGGATTTAAGAAACTCTCACCATACTTAATTTGTGTTTGTACTGAATTATTGAAATCTCCTCTCCTGCCCCCTTACCATCCATTGGTGTTCGTGGACGCGTGTCGGAAAAGGGACGCACGCGTTTGTCCTTCTCAAGAGACATGCCAAGGGGAGCTGACCATTCGTAATGTAATTTTTTCCTTTTTTTACACAAGAGTGGAGCTATTTTTACGTACTGTTTGCTTCCCACCCAGCGAGGTCGAGGGACACGGGCTCAAGTACCGATCGATTGTCCGTGCTGTTTCTTTCCTCGTGCCTGATGGGTTCCTCCTGGAAAGACTTTCCGTCCTGGGGAAAAGCCAACTGATCCAAGCTTAATTTTGTAATAATCTCCCAAGGTCCGATCTACATAGGTGGGTGTGGAGATACGCATCGCAGATGTGCGGGCTGCGGTCTTGGCACTCCTGCTTCTTTAGACTCGCCGGGGCTCCCTGCATGGTTTTGCTGTCTGGTCGTGGCTATGGGGCCATGCATGGTGAAGCATTGTTCAAGAACGCCCATCACGGTGCCACCGGCTTTGTCACACCGTCCAGTCCAAGAGGTTCGGTCGCTGAACTCCGGGTGGGTACAGATCTGCTGTAACACCAGCAGGAAGGTACACCAGTTGGACAACAACAGCGACTGTTTCTTCTCCCTGGAGACCTTGAGAGTTTCTCAGTAATGAATTGGATTAAGAGCGTCTTAGGGGTTCAGGTGGAGTTTCTCATGGTTGACAAGGTGTTTTGCTCGCCAATGGGCTGGCCTCTCCCCTTGAGCCCTGTGGGGTCCCTAAGAGCAGAGTGTTGAAATGCATGTGTCAGGACACATCCCTCTTGCAAGAGACTTGATTTAACAGCTGAGTGCGTCAGGCTCTGAAGCTTTTCCCTTTCAGCAGAGGAGTCCCATTGCAACGGTTTGGGGGCAGCTGGAAGGGGGCAGAGTGTAGAAAACCCAGCTCGGATAACCAGCTGGGAGTGCGACAGCAGAGCAGAAAAGCCCAGAGTGTCTGTTCCCAGCACTTCTGCCTGCATCTCTCTGCTTCTGTCTGACCTGGTTAGAACCCATCATGCTTGCTTTGACTCACAGCCCAGAAGGATGAGAAGGGGCTTGTGATCCCATAATAACTGTCGGGAGTGGACACCAACATTTATTGAAAGCTCACTGTGGTGTCCTGCTCAAGACAGCAAGAGCGCAAGCAACACAAGAAAAAAAAAAATACATGAATTCTACTTCATTATAATTGAAAACTTTTGGGTGGGGGGATGGGTGAAGTAGGTGATGGAGCTGGAGGAGAGCACCGGTTGTGATGAGCACATGGGGACCTACGGAAGTCTTGAATCACTATACTGTACATTGGAAGGTAAAGTTACACTGTCTGTTAACGATACTGGAATTTAGAATGAAAACGAAAAAACGAAAAGAAGAGAAATGTGTCTTTAGGCCAATAAAACACAGTTCTCCATTCACAAAATAATTAGAGACTTTTGTGCATTTGACCATACCATCAAGAAAGCAAAAAATGTACCCTGTGGATGGAAAGGAAATATTTGCACATAATTTATCTGATGAGGATGTAGTATTGGAGTATATTAAAGATCTCTTATGCATTGGCCGTAAAGAGAGAAATAATCCAATTAAATAATAGACAGGGGACTTGAATAGATATTTTTCCAATGGAAAAATTGAAATGGCCAATAACTGCATGAAAAAAATGCTCAATATTCCTCATCTTCTGGGTAATACAAATCAAAACCACTTCACACCCATGATGATTGGCTATATATATATATATTTTTTTTTAATAAGAGGAAAATAACCAGGGTAGGCAAGTTTATGGAGAAACGGGGGGACCCTGATAGGTTGCTGGTGAGAATGTACAGTGGTTCGGCCGTAGTTGAAAACACTGTGGTGGTTGTTTCAGAACTTAAATACTTGTTAGCATACGACCCAGCGATTGCACTCCTAGGTGTACATCCAAGAGCTTTGGAAGGAGGGATTAAAACATATTCTTGTTTCTTGCTCCATCAGGCAGAACACCCAAAATGTGGAATCAACTTAAGCGTCCATCAATGGACAGATGGACAAACACAGTGGGGTCCCTCCACACAGGGGACTGTGACTCAGCCCTGAAAAGGAACAGAGCTCTGACACCTTGTTCCATGTGGTTGGACCTTGAAGACATGGTGGCCAGTAAGAGAAGCCATTATCAAACAGACAAATACATATAATTCCACTTACAGGAGGAACCTCGAGTCCTCAAACCCATAGAGACAGAAAGTAGATGGCGGGTACCAAGGCCTGAGGACAAGGATGGAAAGCTGCTCAGTCTGTGTGAGGGTTCCTTCTGGGGATGTGAAGAAAGGTCGTAACTACTGGGTAGTCATGATTCTGCAACATTGTGATGTGCCGAACGCCATTGAGCTGGGCATTCCACAATGATGAATTTCACATCACGTAATTTTAGTTGAAGGTTTAAAAGGCCTATTGATGTCCAGTTCTTGGTAGTTCAGGGGTAATAGGCATTAATACTCCAATTCTTACAGATGTTGTAAAAGGAAGCTTACATCTCTGAGGGTTACTCAATACTTTCCAGCATTGGGTTCGTGAACCATTGGGATGAGAGGGTGATGCATGAAGACTGGTGTGGCCAAGCCTTGGTAAACCCCATAGAATGGGCTTTCTTTGGTGCCATCATCCCCGGCTTTGGGGATCAGCTGAAATTCTAAGACAGTAGGAAAGTTGTCCTTCAACATACCATTATGTGCAGTTCATGGACGGTGACTCTGGACTCGTGCTCTCAGCTGGCTGTAGACAGGAGCTCATTCAGGAAAGAGCTGAGAGCAAACCAGCTATTTCCGGCCCTCTCTGGAGGACGCACTGACAGCAGGATGGGAGCTGAGCCACAAAAAGGGTTTTTTTTTAACTATTATTTTTTTTACTATTCCTCTGACATGGCTTTCATATACATTAGAGTTACTCCCACAATTTCGTGTAGCGATTAGTTTGGTCTAGTGTTAGTGTATAATAGAACGTTAGCGCAGTATTAGTTCACTATTACTGCTAGTTTAGTATTACGATTAAACAATTAGTTTAGTATTTGTTTAGTATTTAGTAGTAGTAATTACTTTCATATTAGTTTGGTGTAAAGTTTAGTATTTAGCATTATCATTTAGGTTAGTATTAGCTTGGTATTAGTTTGGCATTACTTCAGTATTTAGTGTTGATATTTAGTATTCGTTTAGTATTACTATTATTTTAGTAGTTATTTTAGCAATAGCCTAGTGTAAGTATATAGTATTAATCTAGTATTAAATATTCAGTATTAGTCTGTTTGAGCACTTAGTATTAGCCTAGTGTTAGTACTTAGTTCACTGTTACTCTAGTATTAGTGCTTACCTCGGTATTCGTGTAGCATTAATACCTGGTGTTGGTCTAGCATTAGTATTCGTCTAGCATCATTGCTTAGCATTGGCCTAATATTAGTGCTTAGTATTAGTCTAGTATTAGTACTTAGTTTAGTGTTAGTCTAGTATTAGTTCACGATTACTGTTAGTTTAGTGTTCAGTCTTATTAATTAGTTTAATATTAGCTTTCGTATTAGTTTAGTATTTACTACATGTTGTTAGTTTCATATTAGCCCAGTGTTTGTATGTAGTTTATAGTTAGTGTAGTATTTAGTATTGTGATTAGTTTAGTATGACTTTGGTATTAGGTCAGCTCAAATATTTGCTTCACACTTAGCGTTAGCATTTAGGGTAGCGTTACCCTTAGTATTTCGTGTTAGATCAGTCGGATATCACTGTAGCATCGGTACTGAGTTTAATGCCCGTGTAGAATTTAGTGTTAGGAATCACTTTACTACAACTTTGGTATGAGGAGAGAGGGACAGTTCAGGATTTAGTCTCCGCATTCACGTGCGTGTTTGTTAGGTGTTGGTACTGGCTTAGGATTTAGTATGAATATTAGCATCCCATGGCTCAGAGCTAACGGAGTTCCTACAAGTTTGAGCAACGACCTCCTGGACAGGGTAATTCACAGTGTCCATGAGACTCCAAAGAAGGGACTGTCATGTTAGTCACCCCTTAAGGGTTGAAGGCCGAGAGGCGTCTGGGACCTGGAGGATACCAGATACCGGATACACTCTGAGGCACACTGTGGCATCACAACGTGGTAAAGAAATCGGATCTGCTCCATTGCGGCTCTGTGGCAGCTCCATGGATGCTGGGAACAGGGCCACAGGGCAGGAGCTCAAGACCTCAGCTCCCTCATTGCTTAAATCTGGTGATTCTGAGGGCTGCACGGTATCGATCTCTGTCTGATTCATCAGCTTTAAATGGGACTCTTGAAGCTCGGCCATGACGGATGGAAAACTGAACACTTTCATCTACCCTGCACTCCCTGTTCAGCTGCCTCTTTTCCCAGTTAGTATTGTAATTCTCTGAGAGGTGCGTTTATGGTATTGAAGACCACACGCGTCTGTTTGAAAGGAGTCAATACGAAGTACGATTGTCCTTTTTTTCTGTCTCTTTGCCCTCCCCCTCCTGGATCCCAAATAGGATTTATAGAAATCATTACAATATGGAGTCTCTTCTGCGACTACTGAAAACCATGAGCTTCCCATGTGTGTTGGTTCCCAGGAATGAGAACCTACAGTGACCATGAGTACTGCGATTATTACCCAATGTGCACTGTTGAAATAAATAGGGGCCCGTTAAATCCATGCACTGAACTAATATGGAGGCTTTGATTTTGCAAAGTCTAAATAACCTTAGAAAAGCATTTGAATGTTCAGATGTTTATAAGAATTGCATTTAAAGTCTCTAAAATGAAGTGTAACTATATATCAAATTTCTATCAATTTAGGGAATATCATTGCTATAAATATTTGATATCAACTTGACATTTCCAACGTTGCAACTAGCTCGTGTCCCAGGAAGTGAATTCAATCTGCTGTTCCAAACGATTAGGACGAAAAGTAGCAATAAAGACGGAAGGCTTTTCCTGCCAAGTTTGGGTTTCGGTTCAAAATGAAACAGGACCTCACAATGAAGCAAAAATCTGGACATGCTTTCAACATAAGCTACTTTCCGCAGCTTTAGGGAAATTTTGGTACAGATATAAGCCATGAAGATTCACATCATAGATATTTTGGGGGACGGCCAATGCAACACAACCACGCTGGCTTTTCATTACTGACCTGGCCTCGTTGAGACCACCCTTGGCTTTACATTGTGTGGCTGTGCTGGTTTTCTACCTTTTAGCCCATTTATGGACCCATTGATAAGGACTCATAAGACGTGTGCCCATTTTCTGTCTGCCACCAAGTCTTTTGATGCTCAGACATGCTTTCAGATTTTTAGGACTAATACTAGACCAATACTAAGTACTGATGCTAGTCGAATACTAAAGTAAGCACTAATGCTAGACTAACACTAAGCCAAGTACTAACACTAGGCTAATACTAGTTACCAATACCAGACTAATACTACATAATGTTAGGCTAATATGACATGCTGATGATCTTAAGGTGGGGAGCCTTCCCGACCACGGAGGAAAGCATGCTCCTTTGACACATTCCACTGTGTTAGGTTCCTTTCTTGATACTGTTCATGGGCTTATGAGCATGTGTTCACAGAGCTGACCATTTGACCCCACGTGCATAGACAAACTGTTCACGTGGTACAAAGATGGGGTCGGGGGGATGCAAACCAAAAAAAAAAAGATGTATTGCAACATGGTTTGAATAAAAGATGACAGTGGAATGATTTTGCAATGAAGACGTGTGGTCATTTCAGGGTCCCCAAGGACCTGTGTGAACAGATTTTTGGGTGGGGGAGGGGATGGTGCAGGACCGATTAGCATTTTGTGAGTTCGCATGTCAGTTTTATTTTCGAGCTATGTTCTGGTGTCAGGGTGAACGCTTCCCGCGGTGAGGTTTGCAATAATTAAATTTTGCACGAGAAACCTTCATCTGGCTGCAATTGACTCAGACCTATACCCAGGTCCACTCAAACTGACCCGAAGAATGTGATTCGTTGTAGAATTTAGGGTGGGGGGAGTGAGCTCTTCAAATAAAGCTTTTATGCCTCTCTCTGTTGAGGGGGAAAAAACTGGGGGCTCTTAGGAAGTTAAGGAGACTCTCTGACTCAGTTTACCTTGTAAGAAGGAAGAACACAGCCCTAATACTGAGGGCTACTCATACCTGAAACATCTCTGTAAAACTCAGGTTTGGTTTCCAGGAAGCAGACTCTGAGATATGGATTAGTGTGCAGGAGGGCTTTGAGGGAAGGTATTGGGAAAGTGAGGGAAGCAGGGTTGGGTAGAGAGGGAGCCTGCCCATGGTTCAATCATGATGGAGAACCCACTCAGGGCCACCTGGGCCTTTGTAGCTGGAACGGCTCTTAAGAACCCTTCAGGAGGATTTAATTGATTCATGGAGAAAGTTAATGCCACCTGGGCAAAGTTCTCTACGATTCCAGCTGCTCTTTTGGGGAAACAATGAGGAAAACAGAAGAGGAGGTAGAGCTGGTCTAGGATTAACAACATATGGTCATTGTCTCCCTCCTGTATGGACTGGACCATTTCAGAGTTTTCCCTGGGCCAGCACCTCTGAATGACCTGGGTAGCTTACCTGGTGGGACCTGTGTGTCATTCTATCTATCCACCTATCATCCATCCATCCATCCATCCATCCACCTATCCACCCATCTGTCCCTCCATCTATCCATCATCTGTGTATGTATGTTTGTATATATGTATGTATGCATCTATCTATCTATCTATCTATCTATCTATCCATCTATCATCTATCCATCCATCCACCCATCTATATCATCTATCTATCCATCTATCTAAATATCTATATATTTAAATATCTGTCTCAATATCTATCCATCCATCTACTTATCTGTCCATCCGTCCATCCATCTCTCCATCCATCCATGTACTTATCCATCCATCCATCCATCCATCCATCCATCCATCATATATCCTCCATGTATCTATCTATCCATCTATCTACCAATCTTTAGATCTCCCTACCTCTATATTCATCTATCTCTCTAGATTGAAATCATTTTCTATGTGCTAGTAGTCATGTGACATTCATCTTTTCTAGAAGTGCTCATAGAACATTTCAACCTATGGTGTTTAAGACAGTGCTTGCCAACATCTTTCATGGTGTAGCTGCAGAGCCTTGGTTCTGCTTATCCAGCCTACTGGTGGGGAGAAGACCACTCACCACAGGCATCCTGGGCTCAAGGGCAGAGAGAATGAGCATCTTGACCCGCCATCACCACTCATAGTGATGCTTGAATCGTAACATTGGTCTGGGAGTCACTGGGAATCGGTGAACGAGACCCTTGTTCATGTTCTGCCTTAGTTTCCTTTGACAAAATGGCTCCATCCACTGGGGTCTTCTGTGAAATATCCAGATTTTGTCATTGGCAAATCACAGACTCCCATTCAATAGTGTCAGGACATCCTTCAGCATCTCCAGAGACAGCACCGGGGATGAGCAACGCTGCTGTGACGAGAGGCCCACGAAAGAGGGGATGACTTGAAAGGCTTAGATGAGACGTTTACGTTGAGCGTGGAACATCACGGCATTGAGTTGGGCCGAACCAGTCGGACATCCACAAAGTAATCACAAATCCCTCATGTTGACTTTCCGTGAGATCCAGGAGCCCACCGAATGGCGAGCACGGACTTGCTTGCTCGCAGACTGAGGATCACTTCATTATGTGTACTTCGTCACCAACGCACAACCTCAGGGATGTGATCCAGGTGGGGCCACACATCCCCAGACCCCGTCGCCCACCTGACCTGAAAGAATTCCCATCTGGATCTTGGTGTCTAAGAGCCTATCCAAGGTGAGGGTTGGGGAGGTGCTGAAAGGCTCCTGCCCTCTGTCTCCAGTTGTCGTCAATCTTGTCCTCGGCTCAGTTGTTATTTTTCTAATTCACCTCCAGATTCTTAATATTTATTGCTCTGTATAAAGCAATATGCACTTTGCCGTTAAGGAGGCGGCTGGCGTAATGCCGCGCCACGTGCCACGCGGTGCTCTTTGTGCAGAGAGGAATTTTCACGGCGACCCAAGCAGATATATTTCCTGAAATATGTAAACCGTGCATTTGAAACATTGATGAGCACTTATCGCTTAGCAGTTAATCAATGTATCTAAGATCAGCTCTTATAGGCTGAAAGATACAATGTAATAAATGGCTGCTGGGCTTGATTAAATAGTGCGAGTCAGGCAAGGCATTTAATCAATCTTCGGGGCCGTTTACCGGGAGCGTGCCACGGAGCGAGAGCGGTTATTGCGGTGATGTGACAAGCCATAAAACGAAAAATAGAAAATATACTGCATGGAAAGTAATAATATTGTAATCAAAATGTATCTATTTTATACACAAGACAAATTCACAGAAAATAATTCCAGACGGCCACATTGTGCCTCGGTGCGGCACGTGTTGGGGGGGTCACTGCTAACACGGGAAGGTGTTCGGGGGGATTTGACCTAAGGACCGCTTTTATTTCGCTAAGAATGGGCTCGGTAAAGGAATGCTTGGAGGCCTTCCCGGTGGTGAGTAGAGGTGAGGGTCACATTGTGGAGACACATGAACCCCAACCCCATCTTCGTGCCCAGCTCTACCACCTGTGTTAAAATAACAGCATCAAGAGGTACATTTTGCAAAGACAAGGGGTAAAAAGTCTCTGGTACCACAGGTTGCCTTATTGGTGCAAATTCTTCAGTCTCCTATATTAGTGATTGTAGGGAGTGTCCTGGACTGTGGACAAGTTGGGGGACTGAAAGGCACAGAAACATATTCTCTACCAGCCCTGGAGACCAGCAATCTGAGATCCAGGTGGGACAGGACCACGGAGATCCAGGCAGGGCAAGAATGTTGAGATCCAGGTGGGGCAGGGCCGAGCTCCCTCCCGAGGCTTCAAGAGAGGGTCATTACCCCTCCTCCAGCTTCTGGGGCTGCAGGTGTCCCTGGGCTGGTGGCCATGTCCCTCCCATCACTGCCGCCATCCTCATGTGGCTTCTCCTCTGTGTCTGTCGTTCTTCTGTCTCTTATGAAGACACCTGTCCTTGGATTCAGGGCCACCTGGATTACCCAGCAGGATCTCATCTCAAGACCCTAAAATTAATTACATCTCTAAATACCTTTTTCCCCCTTTTTTTAGGGGGTACCAGTGAGCCCATTATCATGATATGCATGTGCACTTGGCAACGGGATTTGCTGGAGGTCCATGGATGTCAGCAGATGTAAAGCCAACAGTAGCCTGGGTATGTTTGTGTGGTTGGGCTCACCCCCTTCTATCTCTGCGTCACCATGAGAAGAACCTTCCCCAGGGAGCTGCTGTCCCCTCAGCCTGCACCCCAGAAGTAGGAGTGGAGCACACATCCTAGGTGCACGGTGGTCCACGGAGCATGAGGGACACCTGACGCAGACCCGAGCCAACCTGCTCCCTGGAGCTTGGAGAGGAAGCCCAGGATTTGGAGTCCAGCCCAGCTCAACAGGACTGCATGAGGGAGACTGGTCTTTGACCAGTGAGTTCCCTTGGAGACAGGACTTGTAGGAAGGCATAAGGTTAAATAAGGTCCCAAGGGTGGCATCCTCATCCGACAGGATTGCTGGCTGTAGGAAGACACTAGGAGGAGATGGAGACCACAGCCCAGGAAGAGAGGGATCCCTGGAACCAAATCTGTCCCACCTGGATCTCCGACTTCCAGCCTCCAGAGCTGGGAGAAGGACGTGTCTCCTGCCAGTGAAGCTGCTCTGTCTGCGGGCATCTCGTGAAAGCAGCCCGAGGCGGCTGGTTTTGATTTCTGAAGCAGGCAGGTGAAGGTGTGTGGGCCAGCATCTCTGCCCCACCGAGGGCAGCATTGCAAAGCGCCCCCCGTGCTGGTGGCCATCATGTGTGGGGCTGCCAGTCCCCAAGGCTGGACGGTGCTCGTCTCCAAATCCATTGGCACTCGAGCTAGAGGAAGCCATGAGAGGACGTCAGGATGGTGATGGCGTCACAACAGGGGAGCACGAGGCTGGGCGTCCTGAGCCACAGTTAGCTGAGAACACGTCCCAGCGGACGCACTCGGTTCACTGGGGCCCTTCTCCGGACAAACCCGGCTCTGTTCCCCGACACTAGCTCAGGGGCACCTCAACATCGTCAAGTGATTATGTGAACGCTGCGGCGAGGTTTTCGTAAATGGGAAACATGTGAGCACAATTAGGGCCTCCTCGGTGCGCCCCCAATTACCGTTAGCCCCACGTGTTTGGTTTCAGCCTCGGGATTTGGGAAACATCCTTTACGCCATGGGGCAATTTAGGAACAAAACGGACCCCTTCCTTTAGAGCCAGAAGGGTGTGGGGGAGGAGAAGGGGGCAGGAGTTTTGGGTCTGGGTTTCGGGTGGGGGGACGTCGGTATGCCCAGGGCTCCGGGACCTACGCGTGCCGCACAGGGTTCGGGGACAAGGCTGGTGTTTGAGGTTACGCCCTGACGGGTTCCCCTCTCTGGTGGGAGCCTGCATCCTTCAGCGTCTACACAGCTGACTACCTGGGCCCACCGCGAAACGTCCAGCCTGGAGGGACATAGGAACGAGTCGTGGGGGGATGTGGACCGCCGTACCAGGAGACAGAGACTCAGCACACGCTCATTGTTGCATTCGGAAGAAGGAGGTGTAGGGCCAACAAGGAACGTAGAACTTGAGCCCCTCCTTCGTCTCTCCCTCCCTCCCACCCCTCGTTCCTCCCTCCCTCCTCCCTCCGTCCCCCCTTCCCTCACATGACAGACTTTTCCGTTTTAAATGCCCTGACCCCACCGGTCGTGATCCGAGAGTCCAAAACCAGCGCCAGCGGTTCCGTGAGCCCCTATGGTGCTGACCCTCCGGCCAGAAAAATGACTACGTTAGGGCTGGACATTGCTGCCCGACGGTTACCGATAAGTATTTGCTACTTTCTCATGCACAAAGTCCTTGACCTTCAAGAAAGTTCTGGTGGGAAAAATACTTAATCCCTTTCTTTGTTCCAAAAGGAGAAAAATTTGTTGTTGTTTTTTTTTCTTCCTCCATCGAAGAAATAAAAAGTCCGGATGAGTATATAAGTGGCTTGAGCTGACGGCATCGGAAAACAGGCAAGGCAAGCCCGTTCAGTGTCTCAGAAATCTCTAAAAAGATGTCATGCCTTTCTTTATTCCAAAAATTCTTTTTTTTCAACTCAATTGAATTTAAATTACAAATTAAAAAAAAACAAATAGGAAAAATCCTTTTTAACAAAACAATTTAAATACAAAAATTGCGGAAAAAAAAGAAAAAAATTCTTTTTGCTGCATCTAACAAATTAAAGGTCATTATTGCTGCATTAATGGCTTGGGCTGAAGGCAGAGGAAAACAGACACTGTGTGCCCAGAAAGGGTGTAAGTAATTTCTAACAATATCTAAACCGTTTCTTTCATTAATTTTTTTTTTTTTTACTACATCTAAGAAGTAAAAGTCAGTATTGATATATGGGTTGCTTAGGGTAAACATGTAAGAAAACAGACAATATATGCCCATTGAATTTCTCAGAAATTTGAGGTTAAAAAGATGACATCTTGGCATAAACTCTAAGTGTGTGCAAAAAAGCTACATTTGTTATTTTTTTAAAAAATGTAGGGATCTACTATATAATTCCCAGGAATAATTTAATGTCTTTTCGCAAAGAATAGGTCTTCGACACCAGGATAAAGACTGGGACCACTTCCCGATGCTGGAAGCATGGAAAAGTCCATGTTTTGGTACAAAGTGACAGCTTGATGTGACTGTTCCTGCAAGGGAAGGTGACCGAGCCACAGATGGGCACCAGGGGCTGCCCTGGGCATGGGGTCTGGATGTCCGTGATGCGAGGACGACCTTGTTCCCCTCTCTGGTGACACAAAACAGAACCACGACCAGCGAGCATGGAAACCACAGGCACCAGAAGGGCGTGAACGGAAGGGACATAAAGGACACTAGATCCCTGGGAAGGGGGGAGCCCATGATGGCAGAGAAACCGCACAGTCCTATGATTCCAAAGTCGTGGTTTTCCATTTTGGTGAGAAACGCGGAGCACGGGGAGGATGAGATCAGACACTGTCGCTCTGCCCGGGAGTACGGACGTTAAGACGGAGAGACGCAAACGTGTACAGGAGACGAGACTGAAGGCGAAATCTTAATAATTTCGAGGCACGGGAGCGTTGGAAGGGGGTCTCTTTGACTGTATTATGCCCCAAATTTACAGCGTGCGCTCCAGAAAGTTGTACCTGCAAACCCAGGCTCTGACATCCCTCCGATCTCGCGTGCTGGTAAACACGCACGGACAGCGGACGTGCAGAGGCTTGTACCCCCCCGGGACGGCGTGCGCATGACGCCCCCCATGTGTACCCGAGACCCGTAGAGAGACGTTTATGAGACAGTCTCCCCAACAGGAGAGATCGGGGGAGAATTGAAATGAGCAGGGGAGGTTATTTCCCTCACCAAGGTTGCGCGGAAAGATGGATGTAATTGCAAATCGGGAGTTTATGAAACGCAGCCGGCACACTCGTTCTGGAAAGACGGTTACGGGGACAAGACCGTCCCCGCCGCCCCCCCCCCGAAGGAGGACCCCCGCCTGGGGTCTGCCGGGATGCTGCTGGCTCTCCTCCCGCTTGCCTTCCATGCCGTGGGGACCTTGGAACAGCGGGGGTCCCGACGGCGTGGCTCCCCTCCTAGGCAGATCGTTTCTGTTTTCAGAAAATACCGGGCCGTCCTGTAAATGAGTTTTGTGCTCCTTATGATTTTTCCTCATTGCATTCTGTTTTCTCCGGCGTGCACCAGTGTCGGAAGGTGCTGTCCCATGCCCGCAGCATACATAATAGATGGGAGTCGACCGTGCATGTTGTGGGGACAACCCCGGCCAACTATAGGCTGTTGGCGATTAGGTTTTGGGAGTCATGAAAAGTTACAGGTGGATTTTCTATGGCACCGGGGGTCTGTGCTCTCTGAGCAGGGATCAGTGATGCTCCTGTGTGGTCTCCAGCTGTCTGTTGGGGAAACAAAGGAACACACTGTCCAGGTCAGCGGGATGTCCCCTCTCCCCTCAGAGCTCTTTGGTTCCTTTGGGGACGCCAAGCCAGGAGCACCCTGGGGTTTCTCAAAGTTCCAACCACAAAACCACAGGAAACCATGGAATGGGCTCAGAACATACAAGTACTAGGAAGGAAAACCATTACTGGTGTTGAGTCAGTGCTGGCTCATGGCTTCGCCCACAGCCCAGCAATGGGTGGCCACCAAGAGACTGAGCTGAAGACTGGCCAGTGTACAAGTGAGGGGTAATGCAAAGCTATCCCCCACCATCCAACCTCCCCAAGGCCATGAGTTTCTAGGAGAAAATACTCAATCCCAATGTGCCCGCCATTTTCTCCTTCCGAATTAAGAGGCATCACTAATGATCCTTTCAAACATCCTACGCCTGTGGTCCTCAAGGCCAGGGATGCTCACAGTGACTCAGGGATGGGTCTCAGGACGGTCACGTTCAGAAAGCGTGTGAGGAATTTAAGCTGCACGTAGTATGCACGGGGACTAAATGCACCACATTCTTAAAACAAGAGCTGGTTGGGATGGGATGGTTGAGGCGCCAACCGGAATGTGATGATGAGGTCAACCCGGTGCAAAGGGATGTGGGAATATTCTCACCTTCCCACGGGCCTCGTTTCTGAATGATCTGCTTTCTTTTGATTTGTTTTTTTTCTCAGTAAATCTCTTAACGGGAGGAGGAGAGAGGGTCCTCTGCATGGCGTCATCATGGACCATCACGGAGATGCATTTATGCCTGGACTCCAGGAGTTCAAGACAGTGACGAGATCGCCTTTGACCCAGTCTTGTGGGAAATTGGTTCAATGATGGAGCACGGACGAGTTTGTGTGTTGCATTTCCTATTTAGGAGGAGGACAGTGGCCCTGGGTGTAGAGGTGCTCTGGAAGCCAAGCAGGTGCATGTGAACGATTCCGTTTCCCACCACCTAAATTTGTCCCCAGAATGGAAGCAGAGATAGATCCCAAGAACCTCCCCAGTGCTACTAGGATCATTACAAACATCTTTCTCAGACCCATGCACCCCTGCCAAGAATTTCAACTGCCCCAGTAAGCCTCCAGGGTCATTCCAGTTCATGAAAATTGTTGTAAAACTAGGATTTCAGCTCATCCTCAGATAAAGGGAACCAAGACCTCACTCACCCATGCGGCGGAGTTATTATCGAGAAAGCACTCCGCGCGTTTGCATATAATGTTCTGAATCGGAATCATCTGCTCGTCGTAAAGCAAAAACGAGACACCGTTCCCATAAAACAGAATAGGCCCTTATTAAAAAAACGTTTGCATGAAAAGCTCGCATGTACGGGCGCTTTCACACGCTTTCCAAAATAGTTGCTTCAGAACCGTTAATAAATATATCTGTGTTTTGTATTACGCCACAGCAAAGGACGTTGACAGCACGAGAACCCAGCGTGTTCATTTTCTCTCCCTGAAAGCCTTCTGGCCGGTCATAAACAAGCTGTCGGGGACGGCGTGCGAGTAAATTCACTTATTTCTCCGCGATGTGGGCATTTCTCTTTTCTGTAATATGCCGTATGGCATTGACATTATTGATCGGATGTTATTAGATATATTAAAACTCCCAAACTACTTTTGAAAATATAATAATTCTGCAAGTTTCCAGAAACTTAAGAATGTTTTAAAAAAGAGAGAGAGAGAGAGAGAATAACCAATAACTGAACATTGGGCAGAATTTAATTCTACGTTATGAATAAAATCGTCTTCACTTCCCACGGAGGACCTCACAGAAACGTCTGCCCGTTTCTGGCAACTAGCGGTAAAAACCAGCACAGGGATCGTATGTTGGAGCAGAAACTAAAGGGACACTATTGTCCCCGGGGTTAAAATTTCTTCTGCAAAAGGTGTGGTCCAGGAATTCGTTGAAATATCCTCAGAGGTAGACTCACATGCTGACAGTTACCCTATATGTCATGCAAAGCTACTAGCGTGTAGACAGAAAGGAAAATGGAATGAGGAGGACATTTTAAATTATTGCAGTTGTGTCCGTCCATCACGAACAAAGAGGGAGTTATAAACCCCCTCAAAAATGGATGGGGAAAATGAAATCAATTATCATTTGTATCTGTCTTTCCCCTCACATTCGAACTTGGACACACAAAGCTTTAGGGCTTTACAAAGTCAAATTGAATACAATCTCATTGGACCTAATTTCATCTCCCCTTTGTGGTTGAGGGTGGTGCTCCCGTGAGAAGGTTGATGAACCCAAGAGTGTGCACAAATTTCCCTAAATTACACTGTGCCTGGTGGAACCAGGTAAACAACAAATGTTTCAATGGGCTTAACATCGACCAAAATGTAAACGGTTAGAGGTGGGTTTCATGTGGCAGGTGGTGGGCGGTGTCCAGACATGGAGAACCCCTTGATGCTCCTCAAGCAACAGCATTCTGGATGCCAAGTTTGCAGCTTTTCCAAGAGAGTTAGCTGGTTCCCAAAGGGGGCTGCTGCACTCTGGGGGCGTCGGAGCTGGGGGTGCAGAGAGGTTTCTCCTCTGACTCCCACTCTGTTCTTCAAACTCTCCTGTCGTGGGGCCTTCACCTCTCCTGTACTTCCAAGCTGCTCGAGGACTTACTGATACTGCTGGAACCATGCTGGAGAGTTATATTCAGTTCAGCAAACTCATATCATTTTCCATCATCCATCTACCCACCCATCCATCCAGGATCTACCAACCATCCATCCGTCCACCCATGCAACCGTCCCTTTATCTATCTATCCATCCATCCATCCATCCATCCATATACCCAACCAACCATCCACACATGCATTCACCCATCCACCCATCAATCATTCTTCCATCCAACCATCCAGGAATCTACCAACCATCCATCCATCGACCCATCCATCCATCCATCCATCCACTCACCAATCCTTCTTCCATCCACGCATCCATCACCCACCACCTATCCACCCATCTATCCACCCACTTGTTCACCCATCCATCATCCATCCACACACCCATCCATCCATTCATGAACAAAAACATCCATCCTTCCATCCATCCGTCCACCCATCCACGTATTATCCATCCATCTACCCATCCATCCATCATCCGTCCATCCTTTGCTCACTGGAAGATGAAGAAAATATCTTCCTCTTCCTCACAAAGATCTCGGCATCTCCTGGCAGGAGACAGGGATCATGATATGGACACATGCGGGCAAAATAAATGGTGAGAAGACAGACTTGGTGCCCAGCGGGGTAAACACAGAGGTCCCGTGGGCCATATCCAACTTGGCTGCCTGAAGAGGAATATTAAAACTAACCATGGTGATGTCATGCATGTGAATGGGATGCAATCTGGACCTTGGTGTTTTTATTTTGTTTTAATAAAACAGATACCAGCTTGCATAGAAATTAACTGTGCAACATAATGGTTTGTAAGCAGGGGACTTCTTGTGTTGTGCCCATTACGAAATCCCATCAGTAAGGTAATATTTGGAGCTTTACGAGATTTATTTACAGTGAACCCAGGGAAACCTCTCAAGCATTGAAAACACGGTTGCTCACCTGCTTCATGTAGCAACACCTTCTCGCCTGACAATGAGGATCTGGTTGCTTGAGATTCAGCTGCAGGTCTTACAGGAAAATGGTGACAGCTGTTGGCTTTTCCCGCTAAGCATTTCCTTGTGAGGCTGGACCAGCAGAACCTATGTTCTCTACTTGCCTTTTCTCAAGAGCTGCATCTGGGGGCCAGAGCGCTGATGAGTCCGTCTTGCATGAATGGAGAGTGTGAAGGAAGAGAGGTCTTCAGGACATGCTGGTGAGCAAAGTAGGCAGCTCTTTCCCTTTGATGGTCTTTCTCCTCTCTTTGGGGGAACATTTAAATATGGAGATCTGGATTTGCAAATGTGGTACTGGGCTTGGCTGGGGTCCTCGTGTGTGCACCGTTGGCTAGATCAAAGCCCGTGTAGTTGCCATGGTTTGCTGCTGGTTCACAGAGTCATGTCCTGCCCCCAAGAGGATGGTCATCACACCCTGATAGCCCCAGGGTTGGGGGTGCTGCTGACCAGCTCTCACATCCATGTCTCCTGGATCCCACCGCCATGCCTGCAGTGGTGTTTCTTCACAGCCTGCCCTGTGTTTTAATGTCATGGTTGAAGAGGTTCGTGATCTCGCTAGCTTTGCTCTCATGTGTCTGGGGTATCAAACCTGGGTCTTTGAATTGTTAATGAAGCTGTAGCGGAACAATGTCTTCAGATCAAGAGGCCGTAGACCCTTCCTGCCCGTCCTTCCCAACCTGACACTAAATCATTAACGATTATTCCTCCACGCTTGAGTTTTCAGACGGTTGGTGTATAAAGATTCTTGCTTTCCGACGTTTTTCTGGGATCTTGATGAGATGGTTATATGAGGCTCTGTCAGGCCCTAATGGGATTCACCCGCCCCGCATTCACCTCTCCCTTTCCCTGTTTAGTGGGATGTTCTTGTTGTGGGATAAATTAATTTCTTTGACAGGGCTCAGGTGAGAATTTCAAGGATGTGGCTTATTATTTAATTACTCGTTTAACCAACGGCCCTGTTCAGTATCGTAAATGTCGTCAGATTTAGACCCGTGCCTAATTCCTCCGTCCCAATGGCGCTAATCGGTGGGCTGAGAACATAAGCCGAAGCTGTCAGCCACGAGGTATAAAAATAACCATCGCGCAGCTCTGACCTGTGGGTGGGTCTAATGGATATTTATTGCCTTCTGCTGGGTTGTTGCCACCCGCCACCTTCTCTGTCGTCTTTGAAGCTCTTGGGCTCCCCCGGGAAGTCATTTGTACTCGGACGGAGGAGGGGAACTGGGTTCTTTCTGCCCAAGACTCAGGGTGGGGGTGAGAGCTCCGTTTAGAAAAACAGGTGTCCTGTGTGAACTGTGTGGGACTGTCACTTACAGCTTTGGGAAAGTTTTGGAAACAGCAGGTGTCCTGGGGCTCAGGCATCCAGATCTTTCAACCCAATGGAAAGGGAGGCAACAGGGTTTCTCTGTGCAGGTAGAGGTCTGCCCGTGGACAAGATTGCTGTTGAGAGGCAATCTACAGAGATGGGGTTTTGCTCCTGTCACCTTCTCAATTATCTTGTTTGTTATTTGGAAGATGCACTCCCATTTTGAGCAGTTTTGCAACACAGGGAGGCAGTGCTGTGTGCGCTCATGTTTATAGGATTTTCTTTGGGAGACGTTTATGCAACATGTCTCCATCCTGATATGCCTGGAACAAGGTCCTGATGCTTGCAGGGGCTGTGCTGCTGGTGCTCAAAGGGAATCGGTTAAAATAATGAACATCAGAATGACCCAGGCTTCTGCCTTTATTATAAGGACAACGGCGCTCGATTAAACAAGAAAATAAAATAAGGAAACAGAGCTAAACACAGCATCGAGTTCTCTGGGATGCCAGGTGGCAGAAATAGGCATGTTGGTAGGACGGGTGCTTTTTCTCCTGTTCTCCCTTGCGGGGAAGCAAGGAAACACACCGACATGAGATCCCAAGGGAGCCGTGGATTCAGAGTGTGGTGAGGAAAGGCAGCAGGGTGGGCTGCCCTTACCTGCACTTTTGTAGGAATTCAAGGCAACGATTGTGGAGGAACAACTTTATCGTGAACCACGGGAGAGAGGTCATCCATAAGCAAAATCACTAAGTTCGGTAATAGAACAAGCGAAAGATCACAGTCAGTAATGTGGGTGGGCCTCGTCTGATCAGTCGAAGGCCTGCATGGCACCAAGTGTGGACAACAGAGGATTCTCTCTTTCTGTCTCTCTCTCTCTCTGTGCTTCAGCTGGGACAGAGCTGGGTGTGCATATGTGGGATTCCCGGAAGCTTCCAGGACACCCGTCTACACTGCCACTAGGCCCCTTTTGCTTCAGTGCCTGGTATGGGTGGCATTTGTGAGGGCGAACGCTTTTCCTTTATTTACTGTTCCACACATGTCCCTTTGGACACAACGCAGGGCTTTTTGCAGAAATCCTCTATTTCTCTCCCTCTCTCTTTTTCCGTTCGACTTTTTCCAGCAAGGTGGAAGCTATGTGCGGGTCTCCAACATGCCCGTCTAATCGGGACAAAGACCATCACCGTCAGGCAGCTCTGTCCTGCATACACTCGGCTGAAAATCTCTTCTGTTGAGGTGTGTGCACAATCTTTCCCCCGCTCTGTGCCTCAGATATATGTACGGTGAAAATGAATCCGTAGGAAAATGAAGTGTGTGCAAAATTGTCACCTGTGGTGCTGTGATCCCATCCTTAGCCGCCCCAAACGTGGCCTGGCGAGCTGTCCACGTAACGAGCACACCGCGGGGACTCACCCATTCTCGCTTTATTTCCCCACGTGCCGAGTGCACGTATGGGATAGATGGACAATTGGAATTGAACGCTCCGTGATAGGCTTCTTGAATCCTCCCCTCCCCTGGCCCACGGACTGATAAGTGACTGCTGCCCAGCACTTTTCCTGCAAAACGCCGGTGCCTTCTCTGGTTCAAAATAAAAAGCAGTCCCAGTTTAGGAGGAGAACATTTTCTCTTTCTTTCTTTCTTTCTTTCTTTCTTTCTTTCTTTCTTTCTTTCTTTCTTTCTCTCTTTCTTCTTTCTTGAGATTTTATTTATTTATTTGACAGAGAGAGATCACAAGTAGGCAGAGAGGCAGGCAGAGAGAGAGGAGAAGCAGGCTCCCCGCGGAGCAGAGAGCCCGATGCGGGGCTCGATCCCAGGACCCCGGGATCATGACCTGAGCCGAAGGCAGAGGCTTTAACCCACTGGGCCACCCAGGCGCCCCACGGAGAACATTTGCATCATTCTTGGACAATGTGGGCGATGGGAGCCATCTAATGCAACAGATCCTCGAGAAAACATTTTTCCTAGATTGTCTGCCAAAAACCCCAAATAAACAAAAAACAGCAATTTTCCCCTACAAAGTTTCCTCTGTCCCCAATTGTTCTGGGTTGTCGCTGTTTTGGAATTGTCTTGGTGAGATGGAAACGGGATTCATTCAAACACAAGGCAATGGCTGCGTGACATTAATTCACTTTAACAGTCCCTGCAAATGCAAGGAGAGCTTTCGACTTTGGGAGATTTCATTTCCACGTTTGTTCCTGAAACAAGGGCCGCTGTCGGCTCTGCTGCGATTTGGACTGGATTCGTTAAAAACCAGCCTGGGAACACTTTGAATTAAATGAAAATAACAACGGAGACTTCCTTTCCCTGTCTCGTCTGGTACAGAGGGACGTTTGTATCTGTGAGTTTCCGCCGCCCCAGGAAGCCAGAGGACGCGTCGGCTCCATCCGTAAAAAAGTGAATCAAGGAACAAGTTTGTGATTGAAAAGCTGGGACTGGTTTTGCTTCAGTTTTGGACGCGGGAGGGGAAAGGGGGGGAGCAGGGCCTGCAGCCGTTTCTGTCTTGTGGTGGGTACTGAGTGAGCATGTGTGTGCAAGCGTGTGCAGGAATGTGTCTGTGTGTGAGCACGTGTGTGCACGAGTGTGTGTGTGTGCTGGGAAGGAGGGCAGAATAATTGGCCCCAACACATCCCAGACCCTATTTTCCGTCTCCACCTGTATCCCCAGGGGACACGGATGGTGCAGGTGCCTGTGTCTCTGCAGTGAACACAGGTGAGCCTTGTCAGGTAGGGACCCCTGACTTCCAGACAGAAGACACCAGACTCTAGGGTTGACTCGCCTTAATTTCATGAGATGGTACAACGGAAGGATGGTGTACAGATCTCACCTGGCTACCTTCTCCCTCTCGGAGCCCAGGTGACACTTCTGCGTTGTGCAAAGATGGTTCCGTGGGATGGGAACGTCATTGCTACCACTGTGCTGAGCCTTCCTGGACCCCACATCAGGGCAAGCATCTTGCACCTGGGCTCCCGAGTGCAGCTGGCATATCTCCCCTCATCATCTCCCTGCCCTCGCAGCTCTTGCCAGACCACGTCTCCTTAAAGCCCCCAATTTGGTGATCCAGGGGGAACTTTTTTAATGGCCCCATTTCACCTCTCCGTAGCTATACGCATGCCCCTGCAACCCGAAATGGCTTTGTTGTGATGATCATGCAGTCGTGGGGTGGAAACTGCTTGTAAACATATTTGTGGACACCTCCATTAGGAATGCCATGAACACACTTTCTCTCTGCCACAAGGATGCATTTTTTTTTAAAATGTACGGTCTTGGTTGCAGAGAGTGGGTGTGTTTCCGTGGAACCCGAGGTCAGAGAATTTTGTGCGTGTTGAGGCATTAAGGAGGGATGTGTGAGATGGTAAAGGAAGCCTGTCTGTCATCCTGCAAGAAGAGGGTCGTCCCGTGAATCAGCGCCATTGTGCTTGCACGCCGTTGGTAGGAAGATATGCTACTCACGGAGCACAAAGTTGGGTCCTAACGGGTGGGCTTCCGAGCTCTCGGCATGCGGTCAGGCTACCCAAGTTCTCACGGGACAAATGATTGGGTTAATCCCGTCCACAATGGATAAATGGTCCCAAGGCTTCAGGTTTGGATGCACCATTGGGCCATCATGGTTGATAGCACCAACCGGGTGAGAAACGCATAGCCCACATGTCCACATGGGCCGTGGACGGTTTCCATTTGCCAAACTGACTGTGCTGTAGCACCCATTTCTGTTCTCCATGGTTTTACATGAGCAGATCTGCAAGGACATGAGCATGACCCCTCTCAGCCCCCATGCTGTGGGGCCATTGTGGATTTGCAGATGTAGCTCCGTTAACGAGCCACATTTGTTTTCTATGAAAGTCTCTGTAACCACGAGAGGCCTGGAGGTCCCTACCTTCACTCTAGGACACTACGGGTGTGCAATGGGGACCGATGCCCACAGGTCTGAAGGGAGCCTCTGCGTGCATCCTCTCCCAGGCACGTGCCCTACGCCGGTACGCGTGGATGGCGCTCTTTACTGACGCACAGCCCAGGCGTGGACTTACGTGCAGCTCAGTTACTGTTTTCTCAAGTGGTTTCTATGTGGAAACACCAGTAGCCATTTTTGTTACAAAGTTGTCTTAAAGATGCAAATTTGTTGCAAAGCAGCCCACTCGTATTAGGGCAGCGAATGGAGACACAAAGTGTCATCTCCGAGCACAGCTGGGTGCGTGGAGAAACCATACAGCGGTAGATGTGTAGATCGGAGCCCGCGGGAAAGAAACTAGGAATCCCACACAGGCGCACACGCCTCACGTGGCTCCCAGCGTTTTGCACTCTGGGAGCAACCGGGCCCTCCTGGTCTGGGGACCCAGCTCCCTCTGTGAAATGAGAAAATCCTCATTCTGCATTTTCACAATAAGGCAACGTGCAACCTTTGCGATGTCGGTCTCACAAGCAAGTGTGGAGACCTTGTCACGCCACATGCATTGTGGATTCGCATGCATTTCGTTGCTACAACTTTTATGAGATTCCTATCTTTAGGATTTTCTAAAATTGTCTGTAATCCCGTTTCCTCTCCTTATGTCCACAGCTCTGGCGTCACTTTGCACTGTGCACTGATTTTTAGAAATGTGCGGTGACCGTTGGGGGTCACGCCTGACCTCCAGTGACTCCAAGGGCATTGTTAGCTTGCTCTACGGGAGTATTGCTGGCCACCCACAGAGGGCACAATGGAGCATACATGGAGGTCCCTTCACCAACTTCTGCATGACCCACCCGCCATCTTACTTTTCAGGACAGCGGCATTTGAAGCAAGAGCAGTAAGGTCATGGATGATGTCAATGACGGTCACCCATGCCTGGGACAATGGGGCGTCCCATGGATGCATTTGTTGCTTGACTTCTTGACCGCGTCTCGGGGCAGCTGGGGTTTCGGACGCCCCAGAAGGACATCCCATTGTTCCCGGCTGACGTTCCAGCGACGCCATGTCTGTGGGTGTGGACAATGTCGTGGACTGGAGCTTCATCTTTGGGGTTTGCCTCTTTCCTTTTTCTGTTTGACATGCCATATGTTAGGACCCTCTTCTGCCCCACCCCGTGACGGTGGTGAACCACAGATGTGCTAGTTCATGAAGGTCTTTACTCGGTTCAGAAAGAGTCCCGGTGCATGACAGCAACGTTGCGCGCTGTCCTAAAACGAACCCTCCAGGACACGACGGCATGATTCCGTCCCCAACACCCCCAACCCAAGACACTTTAGAGCTTTAAAAACTACTTATCGAGACCTTGGTGGAGATCACAAGTCGGCCTCGTATTTAAAAATTTCTCTATTATGTATGATTTGCATTTAAATTTCCCCTGAGCTGACTGCATGGCCATGGTTCTTGGGATAGAGATTATGACCCATGGTACCACAGCTACCTGAGGAGCCCAGACATTCTCATCCGTACGGTACCCCAACGACGCTGAGAACCCCACCTGCCCAGGTCAACCCGACCACACACGGTATTTTCACGCACGTTCATCAAACTGCATCATTTTTACGCTGTCACTTTAGTTAAAACACGTTCTGTCTTCCCAGTTCAGTGTCATGCTAGACGCCCGCATCCCCAGTAAATTCACATTTTAGCAGGCCTGCCCCGAACAGAGGACAGCTTGGAGGTATCAGCAGCCAGTGTGGTCAGGGTCTACACTGCAGGGATCAGGGGGTGGGCAGCCGGGACCCACCGACTTGGCGTCCCACACTGTGGATCCCACCCTCCGTGCCCTGGGACTCTCCCTGCAACTATCTTAGGATTTTCCACGCCGCTGCCGAGAGGACTTTTGAATTAGAAAAGCCGACCTTCCTCGTCGGAGGTCACGTGGGGGTTTCACCTGGTTTGTGATACGCATTTTATTCCCCACGTCCCTGCTGCTCCATAAACAGAGGCAAATATAGTGAGGGACAAAGGATGCTTTTTGTTGTGTGGGGGGGAGGGGCACCTCCATTGTGCCTTGATGGATGAAGAAAGTAGGTCGCTGACTTGCCTTGTCTACCTTTTTTACATAATAGGTTTGCTTTTAATGGCTCCTGAAAAAGCAATCTTTTAAAAATCAGGTAATTGCCAAATTTTCTGCCCTAGCTCTTTTTTTTTTTGAATATGCCTTTTTTTTTTCAAAGTGTGACCTACTCTGCTTTCCCTGAATCCCTTCCCTTGATTGAAATAGAGATACTTTGTAACGTGATCCGTATCACCCCATTGTGTCAAGACACATATCGCTAACGAGATATAATTGATATTCACAGGTATTAAAGCATCTGTACTTTTTTTTTTTTTTTTAATGGTCATGAGGCTTTCCGGATGTGGTCCAGCCTCATCTGCCAGTGTGGGGGCATCTGAGCGCTGGTCAGAAGTGATGAGGTTTTGCTCTTACTTTGGTGGCAGGAGATGGGAACCATCCTGTCCGGTCAGGGAGACGGGCCTTTAAAAATGCCCTCGTCCTGCGTCGGCGTTCGAAGGCACAATTTCACAATTGATGGGTGTGTATGAATGTCCCGGGGCAGCTGTTAGAAATGACCACATATTGGAAGGCTCCAAAGGACAGAAATTAATTGTCTCACCATTCTGGAGGGCAGAGTCTGAGACCCAGGCAGGGCGGGGCTGGGCTCTCTCCCGAGGCTCCAGGAGAGGGTCCGTCCTGCCTCTCTCAGCTTCTGGGCTCCAGGCATCCCCGGGCTGGTGGCCGCGTCCCTCCCAGCTCTGCCTCCATCTTCGGGTGGCTTCTCTGTGTCTGTGTCCCCTCTCTGTCTCTTACGAGGACACCTGCTATTGGATGCAGGGCCACCCTCATCCAGGATGGGTTCATCTTAACTTACATCTTAATGACACCTGCAGAGACCCTGTTTGCAAATAAGGACCCATTCTGAAGGTCCAGGTGGACGTTAATCTAGGGGTCACCACACAGCCCATGACAGGTAAAAACAAGATGCAGGGAAATGGGGGTCTTCCAGGGACATGCACACATTTTATCACACCGCTTGGCATGAGCATCCCACAAGGGGACCCCATGTGGCACGACGTTCACAGACTAGCACGGTCCTTCCCATGGCTTCCACTTCTCTCCGCCGCAAAACTTTCCAAAGCAGTCAGGACTCACGTGTGTTGGAAGGGGACCCCTTGCACACCCACCTTGCATCGGGGGAAGGTCAGCGCTGTCCTCCGTCCGACCACAGGCACGTCTGGAGTCGCCAGAAAACCCACACATGCGGCAGGTGCCGCTCCTGATCTTCGGAATTTATGACCGTGTCCCTCCTGTGGCTCCCGTGATTGCACATTACATTTGGGAGAAGGAGAACCTGGAGATGTAAACCGTGGTCTGAAACGGGACGGCAGGGTGGGAGCCCCACCAGCAGGCGGACCCCCAGACTCGCAGCAGCGGCTCCTGGAACCCGCGACTCTGCAAAAGGAAACAGGTCTTTCCCTCGCACCTGGGCTCTGAGTGTGCGTCTTCGGCACGTCCGTCCCACAAATAAGGATTCGTAAATAGCCACGAGTCCATATTGTTTCATAAATAAATAAACGAACATTATTGCATCCCCCATCCTTTCCGTAAGGGAACATTATTCTCTCCCGTGCCCAAAACAGGGCATCACAATCACCCACGGCCCCATCTTACAGCGGATAAAAACAAGGACCCAAATCACAATGATCTCCTAATGTTTAACATTTAAAAAAAAAAAAACAAAACAGTGTTTTATAGAAATGACAAGCGTCCAGGCACCCGAGGGCTTGGAACTTCTATTTTGAAGGTTTGTTCGAAAACCACACACGCAAACAAGGGCAGGTCCGTGCACAGAGAGGCCGACACGGCGCGCTCTGGTAAATGCGGAGACACGGTGAGGTTTCCCCCAGAGCCAGGGCACAAGCGTGTTTCCCTGTGATGCCCACGAGTGCACCGGCTAGGGGCGCCTGCAGGTGCCAGGACGCAGCGGCCGGAGACATCACAGCCGTGCCGGGAGTCTACAAACGGAGGTGGGAGCACGAGATGGGGTCGGCCGGAGGCCCCTCTCCCGGGTGCGGGTTCCCGTGTCTGTAAGACGTCTTTGCACATGGTACTTAACGGCACACATGCATCACGGGGAGCAAAGGCAGGTGTCCCGAGCGTTACCAAGGGCTCTCGCTCCCAGGGAGATGGTGCGGCTACCCAGTGTGTGGCCCGTGAGGGACGCGGCCCCTGTCCGTGATTGTGCACCTGTGCGTCTGGGGAGGTCTCCAGCTTCTCCTCCCTGCAAGCGGGTCATCTGCGGCCCAGAAAGCCATGCTACGTCCCCAGACCTGGGTGGTAAGAACGCCCAGGACACCGAGGCAGGTTTGGACGAGACCCAGCTGCCGCTCGGAGCGGACGTCCCTGCTTTGGTCTAAGTCATGGCTCCCGCGGGCCTATTACCTGGTTTTATGGCTCTGCCAAGGCTGCGGCCAGTAAATCGCATACGTGGCCCCCAGGCGGCTTTGCCTCCCACCTCGTCCCTCCACTCCCCTGAGTCTGCAGCCGCCATTCCCCATCCTCGTCCCGGCAAAGTTTCTGCAAAGTTGGGGCCAGCGGAGTGAGGGCTGGTTTGCAGAGGGTGACACGTGCTGTGCGATCGCATTTATACGAAACGCCCAGAGCAGGCAAGTCTATACGGACAGGAAGCAGACGGACGGACGGCCGGGGGCCGGGGAGCGGGATGAGCCGTGACCACTAAGGGAACGCGGTGTTTTTTTAGGGAAATGAGAATGTTCTAGAATCAGACAGACTGAGGAGGTGGTTGCTTAACGTGGTGAAGGTGTGGGCGGCCAGCGTTGTTGGCTTTGAAATCATGAGTTGTAGGGTGTGTGCTTGTGAACGGCAACTGTTTCTGGAAAAGGAAGAAAAAAAGAAAGGAAAAGAAGAAAAGAGAAAAGGAAAGGAAAGGAAAGGAAAGGAAAAGAGAAAAGAAAAGAAAAAAGAAAAAAAGGTATTCTGGACTCCCCACTAAGCAGCTGTATAGGTAATAGGTTTGGGGTTTTTAGGGAAGAGAAATGCTTGTGTCCTGAGGAGTTGGCAGCCTGCGGGGACGTCAGGGATGGTCTGTGTCCTTGTGAACCAGGAAACCCGCAACCCAGGAGACACAGTGTCGTCCGTGCAAGTGGAAATCAGAGAATGGGTGTGTTGTCATAAAGGACACGAGGTCTCATGCTTGAAGACCTCTGGGAAGGGGACAGGCTGGGGACGAGACTCTCAAGTCTCCTACCTGGCCTCCTTTCCCCCCCGAAAAAGTGGGACAGGACGCTAAATGTCACCGGCTCTGTCTTCTCCCTTCTCGGGCGGGGACGCTAAGACCCACTGGGTTTGCAGACTTGGACCCTTCAAATCTCGCAAAGGTGTCTGCAAAGACCAAATGTCTTCAGACAACAACTGGAACATGAACCCCCACGGTGGCAGAAAGCAGGCGCCATCAGTAACTCTATGAAGCTCCTTGATCAAGCCATTCCTGAAACCAGTGCCACTGAAGTTTGCATTGCATGAGCCGACCCGTTCTCATTTGCTTTAACCCCTTGCGGCCGCCGCCCTACCAAGCCCTAAGCAACAGATACCCCATCGTGTTCCTTCTCGAGACTTTCCTACACCCCACCCCCGCTTTAAGAATGACATTCTCGATGCTGAGACCACGGCCTGAGATCCCCCTGTGTGTTTGGGCCCAATCGCCCAGGTTTTAGGATGGCTTGTGGAGGTGGCTTGTTTCTGGCTTGGGGGCAATGTTCCACTGCAGGGCTGGATCGGACCCCATTTTGGGGCTCCCAACCCATCCCTCGGATCAGACAGTATTTCCAAGGGTGTGTTTGTTCATAGCCAACCTGTTTCTTGAAGAGGAATTTCGTACCATTTCGCACAAGCCTGCTTCACGGGTTCATCTCCATATTAGAGAGAAGGAAAGAAAAAGAAAGAAAGAAAGAAAGAGAGAGAGAGAGAGAAAGAAAGAAAGAAAGAAAGAAAGAAAGAAAGAAAGAAAGAAAGATATTTAAGGCCATAAACATTTTTCTGTCTTTCGCATTAAGTTCATTACAAGGGAAGGAGCCAGGGCACCGCGTACTTTTAACCCAGGGGCCCGATTTGGGGACGGGGAAGGGACCGGCATCACTCCAATACTCGACACCGGGAATTTGGCTCAGTTTCCCTCATTTCAACAGGCATTGAGTCTGGAAAGGTGAAGGGTACGCCCAGCAGAGAGGCCGTCCCCACGAACACAGAGTTTGGTGGGAAAAAACCGAGTTTCCCATCTTCTGTGAATTCGGTGGTGTCTGAGCCACGCGTACGGCACATTTCAGAACCCAAGAAACACAGACGGGGGAGAATCACGGGGAGAGTTTTAAACACGGTCCCTTAAGCCCCCCACGTGTTTCAGTTTGAGGGAGGCCCGGGTAGGGGCCCAGATGAACAAGGCTGGCTCGCGGGGAAACGGGTTTCGCCCGCTTCTCGTTAGGAGGCTGGAGGCACCGGCGGGGGAGGTCCAAGCCTGCCTTGATTTTTTCTTTTTTTTTTTTTTTTTTAATTTTATCTTTTTCCTCTGGCGGGGAGCACATAGCGTCAGAGCCTTGCCAAGAAAGGGCCGATTCATGGGGGCGTTGCTGACTCTTCCTGCTGGCCGTGGGCCCTCCTGACGCCCCCCGAAATCACAGCCGTGTTTCTCTGCTAAATGACGAGTAAAAGTTCACGGCTACGGGTCTAGCAGGTAACGGGCAGGGAGTGGGCGTTAGAAGCCGCCACCCAGGGCAGACGTTTCCGATCCAGGGAAGGAGCTGAGCCGAGGGACACCCCGTCCCCACGCATGCACATGAGGACACATCTTCGTCAGGACCCCGGTCTGGGCTCGTGCGGTGAACACGGCAGGTGCCCAAAGTCCACGCCCAGGTGAGTGTCGGATCCCACAATGACGGGGGCAAACTGTGGGGCACCCAGTGTCCTCGCTGGGCTGGACTAGGGTGCCCTGGGGGCCGATGGCCGTTCTCCTCGTACTTCTGAGATACGGGTCAGCTCCAGAATGCGCCCGTTTCTGGGATGGTTGAAAGGAGGCTCAAGGGACATCACGAGGCACTCTGGGGGGTCCACGAGTGCCAGGGACCGGGTTGCAAGGGCTTTGGACATTTTTCCACAACCCCCTGTCCCACCAGCCGGGTCTGGGGGGGATCATATTAAAAAAAATCGCACAAACACACAGAGAGAAAGTTTTCCTCCCCCTTTCTCCAGTGGCAAAAAATCATGGCATCGCATTAAGTCCAACGGTGGCGTGAGGACATTCATGGGGTACAAGCGGGAAGTACATTCTGCCCTCTGGCTCGCAGAGAAATTGGTGTGCCTTGTCTCCGAGTCCCGGCCTTAAAACCCCGTGACAAGCTGACATTCTCACCGCTAAGTGGGGCTGACGCGGGCTCGTCAAATCCGGGAGAGCGAGATGGGCTGTGGCAGGGATCATACCGGCAGCCTGATGGGAGCTGATGAGTTGCGTTTCCTTCCAGCAGGGGGAACGGCAATTGGGTTTCAGCCGTGTGGCCCGGGTAGGACGGGAGAGTCAGGGGCTGGCCCCGAGAACCCGTGCTCTGCTCGCTCTCCCCTCCGTCCTCTCGGAAAGAGCCTGCAAATTGTCGAAACCCACAACATACAGCGGGGCGAGTGCCTCATTATGATCCCCCGTTTCCATACGACTTGGGGGAAAAAGAAAAAGAGAGAGAGAGAGAGAGACCCCTAATAGGGCTGCGGTGATGGGTTTCAGATGTTGGCCTCCACGCGCGCCGAGACGCCTGGCGGACCAGGCAGGCAAATTGCCGGTGTCACTGACCTTGCCCGTAATCCCCTCTGTCTGCCCGTCTCTGCGAGTGCGCCTGGCTCACTCGTTCTCCGTCTCCCGACTCCCCCCCCCCGCCCCCCAAGAATCTGGTTGCGTTAATGAGAGTCTCTGCCCGGCACACGCGGCGCTGACCTTTCACGTCCGGGACACGCGGAGACACCACGGCTCAGCCAGACTGATGGGAGGGCACTTGGATCCGAAGGCTACCCGCGTCCGGGCAGAAATGAGTTCTGACACGTCGGAGCCGAATTCCCACCGCGCAGACACGGCCACCCGCCCCCGTCCGCCCGCCTGTTTTGGTTTCTATATGTGTTATATATAATATATAACCTATATCTGTATAAATGGCCCCAAATTGGGTGTTTAATATCCCAGAGTCCCAGAGGATGCCGGAAACGGAAGGCGGGTGCACGGGCCACAGGACGGTCCGTGCCGGGAGAGCTGGCCGTGGTGACAGCCCCGGGGAGGGGGTGCGTGCCTGCCCCATCCCCACCCCTCTGCTGCCCCCAATCCCATAGTCACCTTGAGAACCCCATAGGGAGAAATTACCGGAAGCATTTAACAGGCTTACCTTCCCACCCTGTCATCTTACTGCACAACAAGCTGTCAGAACATAAAAATACGCACGAGCTCTGGGCCTTTCTGTGCCGAGACCTGGGGACAAGCGCGAGTACTGGGGATGTGGGAGTGCCGGGTCGGCTGGAACAGTGGTAGGGAAGGCCTCTGTAGCAGGTCGTGGGGGCGGCTGGCCTGCAGGACCGGCCACCCAAGCCTGAGGTCTTGATCTCGGGACAGGGAGCCTGGGAGGGAGCTCCCGCCTTGCCGCTCAGAGGTGGGCACCTCTGTGATGTCCAGGGGACACCTGTACACACCCAGGAGGAACCACCTGGGCGGGGCAGCCTCACACGGGGGCCCACCCCAGATGCAAGACCGCCTGGGCTCAGACGACTTGCACTCGCCATGTCCTCCTCTGCAGGGGAGGGTCTGCTCTCTACAGTACGGGGGCACCACATGCAAACCACCTAGGGTCACACCCACATGCACTGCCCAGGAGAGACGTCCCGTGTCCTCCATCTCAGAAGGTGGAATGTCACTCTATAGTGATGCCCCGTGACTAGGGGTACTCACTCTACCGTAGATGCCCCATGTCCTCCATCTGACTAGGGGTACTCACTCTACCGTAGATGCCCCATGTCCTCCATCTGACTGGGGTACTTACTCTACAGTAGATGTCCCTTGTCCTCCATCTGACTAGGGGTTCCTCACTCTACAGTAGATGTCCCTTGTCCTCCATCTGACTAGGGGAACTCACTCTACAGGAGATGCCCCGTGTCCTCCATCTGACTAGGGGTTCCTCACTCTACAGTAGATGTCCCTTGTCCTCCAGCTGACTAGGGGTTCCTCACTCTACAGGAGATGCCCCGTGTCCTCCATCTGAGGAGGTGTACCCACTCTGCAGAAATAATGCCCCTTGTCACCGTCAAGGATCTCTGTTGACCAAGAGAAGGACAGTTACCAGTTCCTGGTGGGTCTCACCTCCCCATAAACTCAGATCTGTGCAATGTACCCACTACTCTTTGAGGCAACTTTTCCACAATTCCGTGTCCCAGCCAAGCGGCCATATGGCTGCACGCCCACCTCCTCTTGAGGACAGCCGATGGACGTCCTTCCCTCACTCCGTGCCTTGCTTCCCAAGAGTCCCAGAGCTTTCTGGATGATGGAGCTCCTGTCACCCTTCCAGCCTGCTGCCTGCCCCCCGCCATTTTCTTAGTGACATCCCTACCACCCAAGACCCTGCGGAGGAAACACCTGTGTCGCCCAGGCCTGGGGCCGAGCTCTGCCCAGCTGTCTCCGTCCCCTCCCGCTCTGGCTCCGAGGTCATGTTGGCCAACAGGTGTTTTCCCTCAGAATTCCCTTCTCGTCTCAATGTGTCCCTGGGAATCGTAGGGCCTCGGGGCCAGAGGTCAAACACAGCCGTGCGGGGTCCCCCGGGGACTGGGGCTTACCAGGTGTTTAATATTATCAGAGCTCATTTGCCGAAAGTCTGGCGGAGAGGTCTCCTCGGTTCCAAATAAATTTAACGAGAGTGATTTTCAAAGCCCGCCTATCGGCGTCTGCTCAATGGACAGGAGGGTTAACGGTAATGCGAGGAGGCAGGTGTGCCCTTTCCACAAGGCAGCACGGGCTCTCCGCGGCCTGGCCCCATTTGTGGTAATTTTGGGGTCTCATTTCCATTTGTAAGAAACATAACTACTTACATATGGAAACGATAAATAACAGAAGTCATTAAAATTTCTCTAATTTAAAAAAAAAAGAAAATCTTAATGAAGTAATATCTTTACCAGGGCAGGCAGAAATGTAAATTAGGCATTTGCAACGAACCCTATTAACGGGATGGCTGGGTTGCTGGTCTTTCTCTCTCTTGCTTTTTTTTTTTTTTTAATCTAATGAATTTATGAATTGTTGGTTGTCGGGTCACAGACTTTGTTAATTTCCTACGTGCTTGGCTCGGCGGGGAGGGGGGGGGGGGCTGCCCGTGCACGAGGCATGGAAAGTCCATTACGCGGGTCCCGCTAATCAGAACATGATCCGCAGCGCCCAAGGCCTGATATTAAGAGACGCGGATTAATTATCTTATTTTGGGGTATTTTCTTCCCAACATCTGTCAGTTGTCGTCAGAGAATGGAGGCACCATCAAGTGACCCCGGCCGTAAAATTTACGTGCGGCTTTTGGAACATTCCGGGACTCCCTTCTTCTGGCGGGACGTCCGCGGGAAGCCGGAGAGCAAGGGAGGCAGGGGACGCACAAGATGGCTGTTTTTGGAGCGGACGGAAACGCCGAGCGGAGGAGAAATCTATTTTACCGGGTCCCGGGGTTCCAGGCAGAGAAGCAGAGATGTTTCTCCCGTGCGGCTCTGCTCCTGCCCAGGAGGCACAGGTCTCCCGGTGGACCAGCCAAGAGAAGGGCTCCCGGTCCTCTTGGTAGAGCTTACCTGGCTGGGGGGGGGGGAAGGATGCTCCTGGTCGTCTCTCAAGCTGTCTGCCCTACGCAGCCCTGCCCACGGGTAGCTCGGCCGTTTGGAACGTTTCACCACCACCGTGGGCTTCCTGGTGCTCCTGGCGCCACCGGGAACGTCCAGTGGGTGTGTTGGAGCTGCTGGGGGACGCTGACAAGCTCCTGGAAGTCTGGGAGCCCCAGCGGTGGGACAAGCTAGGTGTCCCACGCTTTGTCCTGCTTAGGACACCGTCGTGCCACTGCATGTCACTGACACATGTCCTGGGTTTGCACCGAAAGCTCCTTGAAAAGATAAGTAGGAGCTCAGTGTCTCCGACTGCCAATTTGTGTGTTGATGGTGTCATCTCCAGGACTTCAGGATGGCGCCGTATTTGGACGTGGCGTCTCTAAACAAGGGATTGAGGTAAAATGAGGTCAGTGGGGTGGGTTCTGATCCTATAGGACTGGAGTCCTTGTAAGAACAGCGGATGACGACCCACATGCACAGAGGGACGACCACGTGAGGACACGGGGAGGAGACAGTGTCTACACGCCCAGGAGAGAGACCTCAGTAGGACCAGCCTCAGCCCTGCCTGGATCTCAGACTCCCGACGTCCGCGGTCATGCAAAACCATGTTGCGTTGAGTCCCCCGATCTGCGGGATTTGTCATAGAAGCGGAGGAAACACGTACGTGGACGCACCAGCAGTCCCGTGAAGTCGTGTGGAGACGTGTCCCTTGGGTCCGTACGGACAAGAGCAGGTGCGCTGCCGACACGGGGGTCCTGAAAACGGTCACTGTCTGTTGACGTCCTCTTGGCCATCCAGGCGGTGGTCCTGCCCACAAGGGAAGGGGGAAAAAGGCAACGTTTTCCCCCAAAGCAGGCACGTGCCCATCCCCGCGCACTGCTGGTGCAAGTCAGCGCCCATGGAAATGAGTCACGAGAACCAGGTCTGCGGAGAAGCACAGACACCAACCATGGTGGAGCTCGAGGGGTGGGGACACCCGGGTTGGCCTGGGCTGGAGACACGAAGTGACCGGTTCCTTGGGCTCTCTGTGGGACGCTTCCCCCATTTACAACTGAACGTCCTCCGTCGTGGGCACCCCTCAGCCCCAGGCAACGTGGGACAGCGGTCACTCTGGTGACCCTCGTGGGCTGCCCTGGGCATGGGGAGCTGGCCTGGGCTGTCCCTCCGTCCCGTCCAGCGCCAGCCACGCCCGCCCTGCTGGGGCGCAGGCTGGGGACCCGTCACTGTGACCGGCTTTGTTCCAGACGCACGGACGGCCTTCCCTGCCTGCCTGTCTCGTGCACATGCTGAGTCACAGGAAGTGGCTGTCCCTCGGGGGGTGTCTCCCCCGTGGGTTTCCATGATGACAGGGGACAGGCCCCGAGGGAGGCACGCTGTGGAAGCCGGACAGCCGTCTGGGACTTGGAGATGGCATCAGAGTCCTTCCCTGTCTGACCGTACCCTAGCCGCGGGGACGTCACGGTTCCCCCATGTAGACGGTGCGTTGGAGATGCCTTGGCTCATGGTGGACCACGGTCCTTCGGGCAGGATGTCTATACGTGGCAAGCGGCGCAGACGCTCTTGGACGGTCACGTGGTCATGCCAGGTAGCCGCGGCGGCCCCCGGAAGCATCCGCCCTCCTCCGTCGTGTGGTCTGCGGAGCCCTCCTCCGAGCGGGGACGACAGCCACAGCCGCGTCCCTAGTTCCCGCACGCCCGGGTGTTTCCGCACAACGTCCCCCTGCCCCAGGGACAGCAGAAACCAGGGTGGCGTCCGGAGCCCTGTTCTCTGCACCCCAGGGAGGGCTGGGCACGCGCTTAATGCTTTTCCATGTTCAGTTTGGGAACGCGGGTCTGGGAAGACCCACGTCCACGTGTGCGGACGCTATGGACCCCCGAGCCGGGCTCCCCCCGCACGTGCCCGCCGCCCCACAAGCCCGGCCGTTGCCCCTGCTTGCAAAATTAAAAACGGAACCCGCAGGCGCTGGTCCGTGTAGGGCGGGAGGCCGGAGGAGGTGCTGGGAGAGGCGGGGCTGGAAAAGGCACTGCAGAGGGCTGTGGAGTTTGTGTCCCGACCGCAGCGGGTGTAAAAGGGAATGCGTGGGTGGGTTTGTGTGCATTAGAACATTTATAGGGCCCCGGGTTCCTGTTCGCTCTTAGGCGTCTTATTAAAGGACGGTGAGTATAAACATGGGGGTTGTAAACCTGTGGGGCCGTGGCACCAATTAAAATAATGAAAAACAAGGAGCGGCCACAAAGTGAAGGGTGTTTGGCAACGGCTCCGGGCAGCGTAGGGAGGGGAGATCCGCTCACAGCCACCGCGCGCGGAGGATGCCTGCGGGATTTGGGCTCCTCCAGGGAGGGGGCTGCTGGGGAGTACGGGGGAGCTTCTGCGCGGGGCCAACGCTCCTGTCCTGTGGGACCGCGTGGGCTGGGGGGGCCACCGTGTCCAAGAGCCGGCGAGTGATGCCCAGGGATGACCCAGAGCGCCAGGACCACGGGAAGGGATGCTTCGGGCAGCCGTGGGGCTTGTCCCACAGATGTACTGCAGCGGACACGGGGACAAGGCCATGGGCTGTGCCACAGATCATGGGGATGGGGCCGTGCAGTTAGTCCCACAGAGATGTCGCAGTGGGACATGGTCACGGGGCCCACATGGCTGGTCCTACAGACATGCTGCACTGGGACATGGGAACAGGGCCACGAGGTTGGTCCCACAGAGATCCTGGACTGGGACACAGGGATGGGGCTGATGGGTTTCTTCACACACCTGCACGGGTCGTGGAGAGGGGGAGGTAGGGGACAACCAACGTTCTTGACATCTCAGGTGACCAGCGAGTCATGGCACATGCACCACCCAGTGAAGGGCAGGGACGTGCTCGGGGGATGGTGTTTGCCCGTGTCCTTGGGGGACGTCCACGTCCTCTGAAGCCTGGTGGTCCCTCCAGGGCAGTACGTGTCCAGCAGGGCATGGACCAGGCACCACCACCTGACCTCCCTCCCTTGTGCCCCCAGCTGCCGGCCTCCCCCACCGAGCCTCATCTCCGACACCTGCTAACCCATTACCAGCCCCCAACTCACAACTGCCCACCTCCCTCTCCCTCCGCAGGCTCCAAGGTGCCCTTCGTGATCCCCAGCATTTCCTCCCTTGGGATCCCATGTGTCCATCAGCTTTGAAGGCCGTCAGGAGTGGACGTGTGCAGGGACCGGTCACTCTTTGCAGTAGGGACGGTGGCGTGAACACTGGGGAAGGGGCTGCAGGTGGGCTGGCTTCCCATGCGGAGGAGACGCCGTGGAAGGTATGGGGAGGCCAGTCAATGCCTCGGTGCCGACTCCCATCAGAGAGCAGGGACCTGGACGCGGCCACATCCGGGCCAATGGGCATCCCACCTGCCATCAGGGGCTCGGGGCCGATTTGGGAAACCTGCCTGGGAGAGGCTGCCGCAACCCCCAGAAATTCCAAGTGGGGGAAGGAGGCATGTCTTTCGGATGCGGCTGGACTTGGTCTGGGCTTGAGGCAGCGTCTTAAAGCTGTTTTCCTGCCGCCTGCCATGCCCTTTCCCCGAGGACCTCACTGGTGGGAACTCATGAATATTTTGCCGAAATATTAATCCATATGTTTCCGATCCGGCAGGCATGACCTCGGGGGGCCGGTGTGGTTTTGTTTTTTTTTTTTCCTTTTCCCCTCGGAGGCTGACATTCGGGAGGTGAGAGGGGCCAACCGAGCTCTGACAAGTGTGCGCAGGGTTCTTGGGGCTAAAAGTTGAAGCGTCCAGATGTCTGGGGGTTTAACCATGCAGCTCGTCCGTCCTCCCGTCCGTGCAGAGCTGCGAGGGCTCTCTCGGGACTTCCCTAAAACCGCATCCGTCTGCCGAGTCCCCGCCACATGCTTGAAGGGAGACGCACCCACCAAACCCCCAGAAGGCAGGACCTGGGCAGCGAGGACATCACAGAAACAGCGAGACCCTCTCCGTGCAGCACCCAAGGGGCTCAAGCATCTTTAGGGCTCCGCCACTGGTGCACACGTGGGCATTTTCACCAAGAAGCTGCCCCACAACCTTTGCGTCACCTTCAAGCTGTGCTTGCAACGAGTCTACCATTTCTACAGGAGCGTGTGTGCGTGTGTGTGTGTGTATTATAGAACCAGAGCACATCTCATGACACACACCCCAAATCAGCCAAGCTGCTTTGCCCATCTATCTGCACCATTACAAGAACCGGCGTTTCCCAGGAAGTTTTCATGGAATTCTACTGTGTGAACGACCATGGACTTCTGGGCTTTTGGGGGAGGACGTGTCCTTGCCAACCACTCAACCACTCCCTCCCTTCCTCCCTTTCTTTCTTTCTTTCTTTCTTTCTTTCTTTCTTTCTTTCTTTCTTTCTCTTTTTAAGCAGACCTCATGCCCACTGCAGAACCCCACACGGGGCTTTGATCTCACAGCCTCAAGACCATGACCCAAGCCAAGATCCCGGTTACATGCTCAATTAACAGAGCCACCCAGGCGCCCCTTCGTTTTCATTGCTCTGATCAGCATTTCTAGAACTTCTTGTGCTGACTTGGCATCATCTGCCTTGGCAGGGAATGGTTGTGTTTTGGGAAAAAGACCTTCCCAGCCACTGTTTCTAAGAACCGCCTTGCCGGGGTCCCACAGAGTTGGAAACGTGGTCCCTCCTTACTACGCTTTGGGTGTAAATCATCACTGGGTTTCTTTACAATTTGATTTTTGACACAACACAGACTTGGCTCAGCGTTCCCTTAGCAAACATCCAGGATCCTAAAAGTCTATTCTTCAGCCGTGTTGAGAAATCTGAGTCTATGTGATATCGATCCCCTTCCTTTTGGGTTCCTGCCTTCTCCATTCTTGACACAAGCATGGATGGAGTAAGCACCATGGAATGATGAGGCGGAAATGGCACAGAGCCCCGATGAACACGTACGGAAGAGGGGAATGTGGAGAGGACGGTGGAAGAAAGTTCTCTCCATTGAAAAGGACACATGTAAGGACAGACGGGTGGTAATCAAGCCAAGGCATGCTTTCTTCGGGTCCAGACACCTGCAACTCTTCCTGGTACTCTCAGATCATGAAGTAAATGTTGGCTTCCGATGCTCTGATGCCAGAACATTGTCCCTGAGAGTAGGGAGGAGGGACACACTGGGATAAAAATGTGGGGGGAGGTGTGTAGTAGGAGAACTAGGGAGGACATTCCAACATGGCCGCCAACAGGAGCATCTTTGGGTGCACAGGGAGGATGCATCTACACATGAGGATGGGGACAGAGCTCCAGAGACCAATGGGCTCCATGTCCCAGGCTGGCTTGGTTCCCACTCCCCGTCCCCGGGAACAAGACATCCCTGGGCACATATGCAATCTCCAAAAAGACCAGGTAGGGCTGTTTTTCCAGCATTCAGGGGATCACGGCAGTGGTGATGGAGAAAGGTGTGAACAGGACGCCATGCATGTGGGAGACACATCCACGTGGGCAAATGGCGGCTACATTAACTTCAGGTCATCCGGAACTCATCAGTTATACTCGAGAAAAGGCTCTGCGTCCCGCACAGCGTTTCCTCACCGACGGGCTGTTCCCTCCTCTCCACATTACATAGCGACACGATCGTTCACGCCCACCAAACAAAGGAATAGGAAAAGTTCCCGTGTTTTCTCTTAAGAAGGAAGATGGATCCATTGCTTGAAACACTGAGATACGTAGGAGCCGGCCAACACCTCAGGTTCAGTACCTGAGCATTGGAGGACAAGAGGGAGACACCCCAAAGAATCATCCCCATGAGGTGAAAATGATGTTCAACAAGTTACACAAATCAGACTCAGTTTGCAGACTTTACCTTGTAAACAATATGGGCAGTGAGAAGACTGACCCCTTGATGGATGGGAGCCTTCTCACCAGTATTTCTCTGAAAGCAGAGAGGTAAGAGATGGGAAGAAGAATCATGAGTCCGAAAAGCATGGTTGAATGAGCTTCTTTCATAAAAATGGCCAAATCTTTACTTCTATATACAGCTTGTGCTGATTACCATGAAAATTCTCCACGTCTGTTTTATGGGGTGGTGAGAGAGGTTGTCTGGTGGGCAACGTGAATTTTTTTAAAAGTTGGTCTACCGGGGACGCCTGGGTGGCTCAGTTGGTTGGACGACTGCCTTCGGCTCAGGTCATGATCCTGGAATCCCGGGATCGAGTCCCGCATTGGGCTCCCAGCTCTGCGGGGAGTCTGCTTCTCCCTCTGACTTTCTCCTCGTTCATGCTCTCCCTCACTGCCTCTCTCTCAATAAATAAATAAAAATCTTAAAAAAAAAAGTCGGTCTACCGTAGTGTAGAAATAATCACAGTTAACTAATGGCAGTGGGTTTTTGACGTCAGATCACTGTGTGTGTTAGAGTAAGTATATATGCACACACATTCATCAGTGGGTGTGTGCATCTACAGCTAGCCACCATCTATCAACCCATCCTTCTATCCATCCCTATTATCCATCTACCATTCTTCTGTCCTTCCATCTATATCATATCCATCCATCTATCATCTGTCCATCCATCCTCTATCTGTCCATCATCTATCACCTGTCGATCCATCTATCTATCCATCTATCCATCATCTGTCCATCTATTTGTCCATCCATCTGTCCAACCATCCTCTATCTGTCCATCATCTATCACTTGTCTATCCATCTATTGATCCATCTATCCATCATCTCTCCATCCATCTGTCCATCCATCCTCTATCTGTCCATCATCTATCACCCATCTATCTATCTATTGATCCAACCATCCATCATCTGTCCATTCATCTATCCATCCATCCTCTATCTACCCATCTGTCAATCACCTATTAATCTATCTATCCATCCATCTATCCTCACCTGTTAAACATCCAAACCAGGAAGAGCCACAAACTCTACAAAGCTGAAAGTCTGGGACTGCAGAGAGAGGGCTAGGATATCAGAGATATAAATCATACCAAAGATCAATACATCAGTTATGAGACAACTCGCGACGATCCTGAGCCCCCTGAAAAGCTTTTCTTTATTGCATTAATTATTAAGATCCATGTGCTCCTGCTGATGGATGAGTGGAGGAAGCTCGGAGGTCATAAATTAAATGAGATCACTTGGCAAGAAGACGGGTACATGTTGAGACCATATGTCCCATGTGCTCCGCTCACGGGTGCATGTGGGCGCACGCAGGGGCATGTGGGCAATTGTGTACACATTCAGGGAGCCTGCCGTGTAGCTTTCTCAGATTGGGCTGTAAACGGCTCGGTCTGCATACCTCTCTCTCTGGGTGCCGTCAGATTATACATCTTTGTTGGAGGCTGTGTCTACACTGTGTTTTGTTCTCCATCTTTGAAAGAGTATGTGCTTGCCTGAGCCTGCCATGACATGTCTAGTTATGTAGTGGAGGCTGGTCAGGAAAGGAAAGATGTTGCTGCAGAGTTTGGGACAAAGATGGGGGCTAGTCCTTAACCATAGTGTCTTCTGAGCATCCCAGGCTCAACGTGGGACTTAGAAACACAGCCATGACCTATGTCCTCCTAGAGCTCATACTGTGTTGGGGCAACAAGGCACAATTTAGGGAACAGACCGCCATCATGGAACATGTAGTGAGCACTGATTGGAATCAGTCAAGCCGTGGACAGGGCTGGTTCAGTTCCCCGCAAGGGCTGGGGGACGTTAACCCGATCTATGGGGGGGTCACGAAGGGGGCTTGCGCCGCATCTGATAATGGAGAAGAGGCTCTGTCGACAACACGTTTCACTGCAGGGGTTGTACTAAAAACGAAGGAAACCGTTAACCTAGAAACAGGTGTCACACAAATGTCGCTACTCGTAAAAATCCCCGAGCGTTGCCTGATCCTCTGATTCCCTCTGAGTGCTGGATTCCCGGCAGATGCCAACTTCTGGGCAGGTTTTCACACTTCGATCCTTGTTTCTTTCCAGAGAAAAGAAACTCGTTCACCCTCTACCCGTTCTTCAAATTCAGTTGCGTTAAATCCCACCTTTAACCACTCCTGCATTTTAGAACAAACCACAGTTGTATTGTTACAAAAGCTTCTAGTATGAAAATTGGGGAATTTGATCAATGATCCAACTGAGATCCAGAGAAACTGTCATGGCTGGAAAAATACACATTTTCCCTTGTCAGATTTGGCACGTATCAACTGTCTTCTGAATTTAACAACTGCCCTTTTACATTTGCTTCCTAGGGACGCCATGAAAAAGCATCATGAAAGTGCCCTAAATCCAATGATGGGTGTCTTGATAAGAGACATAGACAGAGACGAGAAGCCATGTGAACACAGAGGCAGAGACGGGAGGGGATGTGGTCACCAGCCCAGGGACACCTGGACCCCAGAAGCTGGAAGAGGCAGGAAGGATGCTCCCCTCGAGCATCTGGAGGGAGTATGACCCTGACTCACCTGGATCTCAGCAGCCCTGCCCTGCCTGCATCTCAGACGTCTGGTCTCCAGAACTATAAGAGGATAAATGCCCATTGCTGTAAGCCTCACAGATTTGGTCATTTATTGCTGTAGCCCTAGGGCCCTCGTAGAGTTCATCGTGGACAGCCATCAGAGGATGCTTTTATTGCTGGGAACAGCTGCCCTTTCCTAGAGAAGGGATCCTCTGTTGCTGGAGGGCTTGTGGACCATTTCATCAGGTGTTAGAGGATCTGTCAGGTAGGTTTGCCTACCCCCCAGCGGGGTTTGCAGGGAGCAGAGGAGACGCGGTTCTACAAGGATATGATGACAACCTAACACGTCAGTAAACATGTTTGCGCAACTCATTCCTGAGCCTGGAGATATGTTCTGACTTAGCGCGTGTCCGGGAAAAGAAAATCACACACACACATACAACAAAACATTTGGGAACACCTCGAGGGTGTTCCTTAGAGAAACAGGAGCTGAACCAAAACTCGATATCCTCTTTTTCTGTACTTCCCTGCTGTTTCTTACGTGGCTGGTTCCATGTGTATTTCTTTTCGCTCGATAGGTTATGACAGAGAGAGATTCTGATGGGTTCCTTTTGGGGAAAGTTTTTTTTTTTTTTTTTTACTCACATGAAATCAGATTATCTTCTTCTCATAAAACACCTGAGCAGGAAAGACTCCTGGATGACTTTTGGCAACAGCTCCATGACGCAGATGGTTTCTTCTGTCAGTGAATGGTCAGGGGGTTCCCTGGGGCTTAGATCTTGGCTCTCAGTTTTCTTCCAAAATACTCAAACCTCACCCTCAGGAAGATGTGGTTGATGTGCTTGCCAAGGATACACATGGGTCTCGCCTTCGAGAAAGTGGTCTCCTTGCTGTCCTCCTAGGGTTCTATGGGGGAAGGCATACCATGTCTACTGACGGGAGGCACATGACACTCCGTTGTGTGGGCAACCACTGCCCATCACCGGCTCACCAAGGTTGATTCTCCTAGACGAGCCTTCTCCTATGTGAGATGCATCTGGACAGGGGGAGGTGCAGGTTCCCTAAACACACACACTCTGTCTGACCTGTGCCATCCGGTTCTCCAACCCTCCCCACCTGTCATATTTCTTTATCCCTCCAGAGCCCTTCTGAAACTGCTGCAGAACCTCACCTCTGTGTCTTTTAGTGGCCACGAGACCCTTGGGACAACAGCTTTTGAGGCCAAGGTTCTTCCCCTCGTTGGATCAAGAGTTGAATTATCACCCAACCTTCCATTCTCATCTCCGAGTAGTTGTACTCGTGCTTGGTTATTCTTTTCAAGCCTGCTTTCTGTTTCTTTAATCACCTCTGTGAATTCACTCTCAAACGTCTCCAAGTGGTTCCGACGCTCCTTCCATTACAAACTCGTGGCGGAAAGAACAAAGTCGGTACGTACGGCTTCTGCCTAGTGTTTCTGTGAAGCCAGGGACTTCGTTTAATGAAGGGTGGGAAACTCTTGAGAAACTAGAAATAACGAAATGTGGGCTATGCCTTGAACACATGCGATCTATGTCTCTAAGCACTTTCTTTTGTTTTGGAAATACCTTCAGTGTGGCTTCTAAGGCCCATCCCCAAAGCCTTCTCTTGAGTCATGACTGAAGACTAAAAAGAAGATTTTCGTAGAAAATAAGCTTATCCATGGGGTTTGCGAGCATATCGATGAGCTTATCAGTAGGGTGTACCAGGGGGGGTTATTTAAAATTCTGGCCATGAGGTTTAACTGTGGCAGCCTGTGTGCAAAATGGCGGCCATAGTTCCCATCTTTGCTGCTGTTCCTGACCAGAAAGGCACATGTACATCAAGGTCTTTTTCATCTTGCTGGAGACCTTCCACCAACACACAAGGTGTCTCATCTTAAAGGATGGGAGACCTTCCCAGGTCCCAGCTGCCCCAGCAACATCGACTAAGACCCACCCAGAGAAGCAAGGCTATCCTAGTCACTGTGAGCCCAGCCAGCCCACTGGTGCTTGAGGCAAAATAAAGGCCCCCTGTTTTAAGCTATGGAGTTCTCTGGCCATTTATTACATTAGCAAATGTTAGCTATCACATATACCTTTTTCTCTGTAGCTTGCCACCCCCACATCTTGATTTCAATCCTTGTAATGCAAAAAAAAAACAAAAACGTGGACTGAGCCTAGGGAAACACATGCGTTGAAATGTGCACACATTTAACACCAAGTTAGCGCCTATAAATGGGGTCTCAAGAAAGTGGGTATCTGAAATGACTTTTGCTACTCTAGACACAGAAAGAATCCGAAGTTGTGGATCCCATCACAGCAAATCTATTCACTGAGCCAACATCTTTGCACTCCACGCTGGCAATGAATCCTTTCTGAGAGGATGCGTTAGCCTCTATTTGAAAAAAAAAAAAAAAGTAGCTCCTATCTGCTAATATGCAAATATATAAATATTCAATTAGTGGGTATAGATAAACAAGATGTGAACCTTAATATAAAGAGCTTTTTAGAAGTGTATAGTTGATTAAAGACTGTATTTACTGGAATTTTATAAATCCCCCCAGTGTGTTATAAATTAATAATTTGCTATATTTATTTGTGCGCTGTCTATGTAATTCAGTCAATTATTAATGAATACATTTATTGTGTATAAATAATAAAATTTCCGTCTCATAATACAACCCATGCTTCATGTTATTATACTGGGAATAGCCCATAAATAATGAAATAAAGGTAAAGTAAATAGCAGTATGGGAGCTTCCGAGCACTTGTTTTTCTTCAAATGTTTCAAAGGAAAATCCAGGGGAGTGGCTGGAATGGTGGTCCTTACACACTCACGGTCGGAATGGGTAAAGGACAAGGGCAAACTGACCACAGAGTCACACAAAACGGACTTGCATGGACATTTTAAATGTGTCTTCAGGATCCACCCAAACTGGAACCCACACGGGAGAGAATGAGGCCAAGTCTAGTCCAGAGACCTGACCAATACAGAGCTGGTAAGTCCAGGAGAACTGTCCAGAAGCAAATGGAACCAAATGTCCAAACAATAGAAAATGGGATACTTATCACGAATTAAGCATATCCGATGGACTGGGGAGAAAACCATAAAATCTCCATGTGATACTTCCATGCACTATGAGTGACAAGGCCAGCCCTGTGGCTCAGGGTGGATGGATTTTCATCCTTCATCTCCTTAAGAATATGGCTGAGGATTGTGTCTATTGATGAGTGACTCTGGAAACGAAGCAATTTTACATTTTATCTACTGTGGGCTCGACTCCCTGATGATGAAGAGAAACGAGCTTGCATTCTTATGGGAATAATTGGGATTTCTTAGGTTGAGAGAGTTTGTAGTTAAAGGGGCTTTAAAATAATAAAGCAATCGTGAAGTCCAGTCAAGCTACTTAAAAAGACAGCCACTCTCTGACTCATACGACTTCCTGGTCCACACCAAGAGTCATTGCATGTCACGCAGCAGAGCTGTGCCGATAAAACTTTATTTACAAACACAGGCAGAGGGCCAGATTTGCCCCCTATGTTATACCTGCTATTGCACACAAGGCTCTAAAAATGCATTTTTGTTTATTTGGTTCTGCCTTTTCAATATTTAAGGAACTTTAAATTTTTAGATTTTTTTTTAACTTTTAGTTTAATTTTCTAAATGCTATTTTTCAATTGGGGTGAAAGTCACATCACAGAAACATAACCATTTTGAAGTGAACAACTCAGGAGCAGTTAACACACTCACCATCTTGTGCAAACACCACCTCTGTTTGGTTCCAGAACATTCTCATGTCCCCCCAAAAAGAGATCCCATATCCATCAAAGGGTAGTGGAATATGCCACCTGGGAATGGGGTCATGGGAGTTTGGGATGAGCCCTGGCCCCAGAATTGTCATCTTTGGCATATGGACTAGTTCGAGTTCTAGGCACTTGACACCAGCAGGTGCAGGAGAGACTTTCTCTCTGAACTTACCTGCCTCCTCTTCCCCCAAAAGGGAACTGATTGTCAGCAATGCCCTCATGAGGTATCATCAGCTAGGAAGGTGGACACTGGTCACAGCAGAGGACATGGGTGTCAACTCCACAGGTAGACATTGTCACAGGTCATATAAATGGGATCACACACGATGTGGATTTTGGCAACTTCTTCTGTCCCTGAGCATCGTGTTTTCCAAAACCATCCGCATGGTAGCAGAGGTCAGAGCTCCGTTCCTTTTCATGGCTGAGTAGTATTCCATTTTACGGACGCACCACCTTTTTTGCTTTATCCACCCGAGGATGGCAGGAAATGCTTTCGACAATAAGACAGTTTCCACACAGTCTGGTGAGAATCACATTGTCAAGGTCTGGGAATAAGGTCTTATTTTCAGCTCATGACAACAAAACGCAGGAAGCCAAGCATGGATGGAAACCAGAAGAACATGGCCCCGATACTGTCTTTCTGGTTGCTTTTTGATGACAGAGGCTTCCCTCGCCTTTAATGGGTTAAAGAAGAAGGAGCAGCCATCATGCAACACTGGAGTTAGAAGGTTGGTCAAGGCAGAGCCCCCAGAATGGGACAGGGTCCCAGAAAGATGGCACTTCCTAACTGGCCAGGCACCATCTTGCAATCTGTCCACGTTGTGAAGCCCCTTTAACACAGAGGCCTCACTCCTATGTCCTACTGCACCCGTCTGAGCAAGTTCAATGCTCCAACATTTTGTTTCAGTGTGGGGGCATCTTTCCATCATCCACTGGCCATGACTAAAATTAAGTACTTTGTTATATTCACTGTGGGTCCCCAAAGGGTTTGCTGCTCACATGCAGTGCATTTCCTTCGCATCCTGTGCTAAGGGCGCTCACTTCCCCCAAAAGGAATGAGCCAGCTTTGTCACAACCACATGCAAGAGAGCACTTTACTGTGTGATGCTGACGAGGGGCGCACACAGCACAGAACGTGAGCGTTCACTCTTATGCATGTTGACAGAAACAGCTCTTCCAGACGCTAGACCTACTCTTTTCTGAAGTTTATTAGTGGCTGTGTTGTCACAGGTTAAATTCCTCTTTGCCCAGAGATCTGTTTCTGTGTCCTAGGCTGGGAGGTGGCAGTTCCAGCTTTTACACAAAGACTCGTCGCGATAGAGGAGTGGTCCCCGCCTATAGGGAGCGGGGGTCATTCTGTTCCCAGGGGACAGTTGGCAAAGTGCAGAGACATTTGGGGGTGATGTGACTGGGGAGATGGGACTCCTGGTATCTGGTGGTGGGAGACCAGAGATGCTGCTTATCGCCCTACAGTGCATAGGATGCCCCACCTCAGAGAGTTACCCACGCGAGATCAGGAGTGCTGAGGCTGAGAAGTTGTGACCTGGCATGAGGACACTGTCTGTCTGTCTGTCTGTCTATCTATCATCTATCTATGTATCATCAATCTATCTATACATCCATCATACCTATCTAGCCATCATCTATCATGTATCTATCTATCCATTCATCTATCATCTATCTCTCCATCTATCCATCATATCTATCTATCCATCTATCATCCATCCATCCATCCATCCATCCATCCATCCACCCATCCATCATATCTATCTAAAATCTATCAATCATCTATCTATCCATCCATTCTATCTATCTATCTATCTATCTATCTATCTATCTATCACCTATCTAACTATCCATCCATCATATCTATCTGTCATCTATCTATCCTCTATCATCATCCATCCATTGTATCCATCATGTATATATGTATGTATCTATCCACGCATCATATCTATCCATCCATCATATCTGTCTGTCTACCCATCCATCATATCAATCCATCTATCATCTATCCAACCATCCAACCATCATATCCATCATATATTTATCTATCTATCTATCTATCCATCCATCTATCTATCTACCTATCCATCCATCCATCCACCATATCTATCTCTGTGTCCATTTATCTATATATGTCCATGATTGGCAACCAGGATGATTGTGTCACTGGGAGACACTCTGCAATGTTTAGGGGAATTTTTTTCTTGTCGCAATTGGGGGGTTGTTCCTGGCAGGTGTTCGGTGGAGACCAGAGATGCTGCTGACTGCCCTAGAGTGCACAGGATGCCCCACATCAGAGAGTCGCCCAGTACCAGGTGTCTACGGCACTTGTGTTGAAAAGCCCTGAACCAGACAAATATTTTGCCTCCTGGTCCTAGAACTGGTGACTCTTCAAAAGTCTCCTTTCTTACCACCCTCTCTGAGTTTTGACTGTCATGCTATGCCCTAAATACATGATTCTGATTCATAGCAACTACCGTGCACTCAGACGTGAAGCCTCCTCCGCGTCTTTGGGGAAATATTAACCAAGAAGACACTGAATTGATTGTTTGTCAGGAGCTCAGCACAAATGGGGCCTCTAGGACTCTCTGGGGCTTTAGGAGGTCACCGCAGCTGCCCCCAGGGGCCATAAGCATTGTGAGGAGGACAAAAAGACCAGAGGGACCCTGCAGAGACCAGCTGGGCAGGGGGTCCTGCCTTTGTGTGGGAGGTCTTTCGTATTCAAATATGCCTCCTTTTCCGGGGGCCCAGCCTCTCCACACACGCTGTCCCTTGGATGGGCCCTTTGCCGGCCTGTGGGCACAGCCCCCAGACCCAGGGGACTCTTACAGAGCTTCCTCAGGCCAGTCTGCTTTCCCAGCAGAAGCTCTAGGCACGCCTCTTACGCTGCACCAAGTTGCACCTCTTGGCTGGGAGGGTTTCGGACTCCCCAGCCTCTGGAGAGAGGGGTTCACGGGCCACCGAGTGCCTCCTGTCTCCACCGCATCCTGGCTTCCCATGCGCCTGGGGACTCCAGGCTGGGTGAACCCCAGCGCCTGCTGACAGAGGAAACCGGCAGCCCCAGACACGGCCACCAGCCACGCTTGGACCGAATGCCTTACAGAAGCTACCCATTCCACTGGGCAAATCCCTGCCTCTAAATGAGGCTCGGCCACAAGCCTTTGATCGTCATTTGCTCTCAAACGCTGTGTTTTTATCTCCTGCCCCCCTCCGAACTCACCGCTGATTGCTGTTTCAACGGGCCTTCAAAGCACACCAATTAGGCGGGCGCGTCGATTCCCCGTCTCCGAACACGCTGTCTAAAGGATGTCTCCGCTTCCTTCCGAGGCTGCTTGCCGTACTACGCACGGAGCCCAGATTCCGAAGGTCGGCCTTTTGAAAGTCTGCCCGTTAATGAGAAAAACATCATGTGCGCGGCGGTGTTTTGCCGCCTTTGTCATCTCTCCAAGTCAAACACAAACCGATTACCTGAGAGCGCTCCGAAGGGGAGACGTTTTAATTGTGCACAGAGCGTTGTGACTCTGGGCTTATGCACATCACCGATGTTGAATTTAGGGCCCTGGGCCAGGTGGCTTAGGAAGAAGGCAGGGTTTATGGTGCCTGACCCGGAGGGAGGCGTGGCGCATATTCAAAGACTGACGTACTGTCAGGCGTGTGTCATATGGGAAGATGTGTGGGTTCAAGGATGGGGGAAGACAGGACATGGCTGTTCCCTGACTCCTTGAACTCAATGTGTATTTATCGAGTGTTTACTCTGTAATGGGCTGTGCGGGGAGCACGGTGAAAGCAGGGCCTCCAATCCCCAGTTGGGGTGACTGGGAGTGCCCTGGTGACGGGGTGTGGGGCAGTCCACCTGAAAATATGGCACTTGGGCACATTGGGTATTTTAAGCCAAAGGAGTTTGAGAAAATGGCATGGCCGAGCAGGTCACTCTGACCTTGTCTTCTTTTTCCTGAAATGGGTCGTAGGACCCCCATGTGGGAGGAGAAGACACCCTTATCCCTGAGATAGGGGGTCATGGAGACAGTATCCCAAGACACAGACCATGCTATTTTCCCCCCGCTTGCCCCATGTCGCTCATAGTCCTTAAGCTGTCCACCCACTCCTCCCCAAAGCCAGCTCCAAACACCTATGTCTTCCATTTCCCTACGAAGTCTCCCGTGTCCCAGAAAATGTATACTCTGTGCGTCTGTATGAGTCTCTCCTGATCATGTGTCCTTGTGAGGTTAATGTTTAGATCCAGGTGGGGACGCCAAGAGCCTCCAGGAACACCTTTTCCCCCATCAGAGTGGTCAGCTGGGAGCTTTGAGACACATCGGTCACACTGAGGGATTCTGGGCTGCATTGCTCTGGGGTGCTGCCTGTGCCATATATTTCCACAGATTCCCCTGACCCTTCTCCCGTGCATCACAGTTGAGATCTTCTAAGCCCATTAAGTAGACGTGTCCCCAGAATAGGACAAGAGGAGTGCCTCTCTGTACCTCAGTTTCCCCATCTTCAAGTGTGGATTAACTAAAGGGAGGCATGCATGGGAGAGTTTGGAACATGGCAAACGCGGTTGGATGCATGCTCTTATTATGGCCGCCATATTTGTCAGTTGTGATCTAGGGTTAAGAGGTTTGCTCCAAGGTAATACGCAGATGGGTTTAGAGCAGCACCACATCACTCTGAATAGAGCGGTGGGAGAGAAAGGAGGACGTGGGCAGGCACACTTTATAGGAATGGTGTGCCATCTTGGGTGGCAATGACATGACAAGGACTACTTGACATTGAGTAAGGTTGGAGGGCAAAGTGGGGCCAGCCAACAGAGGTTCAAGGTGGTTGGGGGTACAGGGTGGATCTGGCAGCCTACACAGCCCTATGTGGGACAATAGCATCATTGGAGCTGGCTTGGGGACATGAGTGGGGCAGTGGCATGTGAGATGGATGAGATAGATAGGGCAGTGGGGAGAAGGCTTTTCAAAGAGCTTTGAAGGAGAACCAGGCAAAGACGTGATTGCTAAGAGAGTAGAAATGGGGCAACACCAGAAAAGACACCTCTAAAATGGGTCTATACAATGAATTCTCTGAACATCCTGAAAGTAGAGACATTGGAAGAAACCATGTTGATGGAAGGAACCAGGGTATGGTTGAGTTAAGACTGTTGGGTAGTTTTCGATGAATGCCCAGAGACAAAAGACAAACGCGAGGTCTAATTTTCAGAAGGTAGACAAGATTAGGATGACTGCTGGTGAAACCACTGGATTCTAGACAGCAGGGAAATAAATAGTTATTGTGGGATCTGAGAACACATTTCCTTGAACAAGGATAAAAGGAATATAGGAACTAGGAACCAGTAAATGGGGCAAACTATTATGAAAAAAAAATAATGGCAGTAAAAACAGTGTCCATATGATGGAGATGCAAAATGCAAAACATATTAAAGGGTCGTGCCATCGTTGCAACAAAATATAAAATGTCTGGGAGTGAATTTTATAAGAAACGTACTGGAGCTTTTGAAACCGAGACCCTGAAAAGTTTTACTGATACACATAAAAGAATATTTAAACAGAGAAGCATGTTGCCTTTCTGGATATAAAGGTTTAATGTATAAATAGATCAATATTTCCCAAATTTAAATATAGGCTTACCCCTTCCAGGAAATTTTTTTTCTTTTAAGCGTAGAAAGAGCAGAGTGATTTCAACATGTTGCTGCAAGGATGACTTGGTGAAAACCTGTCGCCATCTTTGTAAAAAGAATGAACAGAGGTAGCATACATTAGCAGACAATAAAACCCTTTATAAAGACATAATAAATGGAAGCAGTAAGGGGCTGGCACACGAAAAGACAGATCCGTGACAATGAAGAAATACACCAAGAGTTTATGATGTGACAAAAGCAGTTTTTCTAATTCAATCCATGAAAAAAAAAAAATTCAAGAGGCGTCTGGGTGGCTCAGTTGGTTCAGTGTCTGACTCTTGATTTCTGCTCAGGTCAGGATATCAGGGTTATGGGTTCAAGCCCCCCTTGGGCTCTACCTTAAAAAAAAATTCGAGATTTCTGTGTGTCGCAAAGTATGCAGAAAATTAAAGGGGAATGTGAGGAAAATCATACAGAAAATACCTTATATACCAAAAAAATCATTAATACATAAAGGATTGTTTCAAATCACAGATAAAGTTCCCCTATTAGAGAAAAAGCCAAAGGACATGGCACCAATGACCAATAACCAAAAAGAAAATGTTTGACTTTGGTCAAACACTAGAAAAATACTGTGTTTAAAGCAATGGGACCCCACTGCAGTGTTCCGCAATGATAGAACCAGTGTGCAATGCTCCGCAGAAGGTGCTATAGGATTAGGGCCATCTTTGGGGAGAAGGCGTGGTTGGGTAATCAGAGGCTTTAAAAATGTCCCCCGACTCTTGGATCCAAGAACTGCATCTCTACTAAGCACTGTGAAGTTAAACCAAAAACAACAATAAAAACACAGCAAAATCGTGCAAAAGCCAAAATTTGAAGAGCTACGGAAGGTCTGTGTGAAATGTTGGATCCTTTTGACATCTCTTACTGGGAGTGTATACAAAAAGTAGAATTCTTAAAAAACGACAAAGTCTACTACCCAAAGGAGTTTCGAGTTTGCACGCAGGACTGCGGTTGACCCCATCGTGACCGAGTTTGAGGACTGATTGGTATGAGGCGTTGGGAAGGTGGGCCGCGTCTGGGAGCCTGGGAGAACGGTGGTCTGGATACATGGAAGAGGGAAACGTAGGCAGAAGAGGCAGAAGTTGACAGCTACCAGGCTGAGATAGCGCTCTGGTGACCCAGGATGGGACCATTCACAGGTCAGTGGCACATGAAGAGTAAATGTATGTCCACACAAAGCCCCACCCAGAGACAGCAAGTCCAAAGTGATACGGCCACACCCATCTAGAACAATGGCCAGAGTCAGCAATGATGCCTTCCTTTCTACAGTCTACTAGATGGACAGAAGTACCAGCAGAGCAAGGAGAAGAGCACATTTCAACATGGAGAACAAATGCATCCCAGATCTCTGGGAGCACGGGTATCCCTGTCTTGCTCTGAGGTGAAGTCAAGGACATCATGGTTGGCATTTGAGTTTCTGCCATGGATGGAAATTTTACTTGCAGAGCTTTCCTGGACTCGAGGGCAGAAGAAAGACGAATTGCACAAGTTCCCATTGATGGTAAAGGCGTGTTCTAGTCTCCATCCTAGAATGGGGAGCCAAGAAGGAGAACCTAATTGTCTGACCTTCAAAGGACCAAAATGGCGGTGGGAGAGAGGGCATGAACAACTAAGGAGACACAAGCAAACAAGAAGGAAGGGGAATGGAAGGAGGTAGTTCCCACCATCCCTGCTGGAAGGAGAGACACCAGGAAGGCACATCCAGCATCCAGTGGACAGCGTCCTTATGAGGTATGGGTGTGGATACTGATACCTGTACGCCTGTGGAGAACCATAGTTATCACAGCAAGTGTGCCTCAACAGGGCGTACCTTAACATGGGGTTTTTTAAAAGATGGAAGGGAGCCAAATGACCTTCCTCATCCAGGCTGGCTGTCCCGCCATGTTGTGTCTGTGGGGGAAGCATGTTGTGTCTGTGGACATGGCAGTGGGAGATGCACGGGACACTGCTAGAGTCTCCACGTGTCCTTGAGAATGTCTGCTCTATTCTGGTTTGTTTTTGTTCTTCTTCTTCTTTTTTTTTTCCTTTTAATTTTTTTAGGCGGCCATGCCTTACCAGAGGCAGGGGGAAATGCAATTAAAATAACGCATTTCTGAAGGCAGTTTTTGGAGTTTTCAAGGGCGACCTTTGTATGGACCATAAATATAAAATTCATATGTGCTCGGCTTCCTGCCTATAATTACCTACCCGAAGGTTCAGCGTTTAAATGAAATTCGCTACGTAGCAAGAAATGGCATCATGGTAGGACCTGGCTGGCTGCCCCCTGGTCCCCAGACAAGCATGGGATGGAGATCCACTTTCCCATGGCCAAGACCAACACCGTGTGGAGCCCAGATATACTTGATTCTGAATCTCGCTGCAAGACGGTTGGGTTTTTGTTGTTGTTTTTTTTTTTAATCCTCCTGGTGGAATGTCTCCTTCTTCCCCGTGGGCTGAGGTTGGAGGGGCAGCAAGCAGGCAGGGGAACATGGGAAGGAAGCAACCCAAGGACACGCCCTTCGGAATCCCCCGACTTGATCTCACGTGATGCGAGGGAAGCTGCGTTGGGTATTTCCAGCCCGAAGGGGTAGAGGCCACTCATGATCGGTAATCATTGGCCTGCCTCTGACAAGCCTACCCTTCCTCCCCAGAGGTAAACAATCTCCTGGGGCGGGTAGAGTTGGGGAAAGATAGAGGATCCCGTGACTCTGCTTCCTTGCGTTCCAAATTCTCCCGGAGAAGCTCTAATGACCAAAAGTCCTGTCCAAGAATGTCTGTATCTATTCTAGTCACGGGACGTGCTTCCATCATTTCCTCCAGCTGGATACGCTCATGTTCTCAAGTTTCCCCTTGGGTTCCAGAGACGTCGGGTCCTGTGCTCCTTTCCCAAGTTCATCGGGCAGGACTGACCGGCAGGGACAGTGCCATATTCGTGTCTGCGCGTCGAGAGCCGGGGAATGGCAGAAAACAGACACCGTGCGCCAGCCAGCCATCACGAACGTCTTTCAAAGGGTCGCCGACGGTCTGGCAAATCAACGTAATTCTAATGGATGTTTCTGTCTGCTCTACAAATAAGGCTAAGCCATATGTTCCAAATTTTTTTCTCCTCTTTTCCTCTGCCTATAATTTTTCGACTTTTTTTTCTTCTTCTTCTTCTTGGCTTAGTTGTTGAGACAGAGCTAAATCAAACTAATTCTCGAGGAGTACAAATTCCGGGTTAATCGGAATCTGCTCTTGTTAAGATAAAAAGTGTGCAACATCTGGTCTTGATTTGCAGGGAGCCCTTTGGAAAGGGCTGTGCTGGGGAGTAGCTGTGTTGCTGGTGCCATCTGGTGTAGCCTGAGGCATGCAGAGCCCACAGGAGGGTGAGCGTGAACGTGAGCCCTGGGGGTCCCCCACAGCCCCCGAGGGGTGCATTGCCGGGGCAGGCTCAAGACGGGGCATCACCCCCGGGAACGGCGCTTGCCAGTTCCCTTCATGGGCAGCCTGCGGGACCAGGGTCCTGTTGCTCACCTACAACGAACCTTCCTACAGAGGGACGAGGCTCATGTGTCTGCCTCCTGGTGAGATTCTAACCGTGAAACCAGAAGTTGTTGAGAAGAAAGCTACGAAATCAAAGGATATCTTTCAGATTTGATAATGTGACAGACAAAAGTCGATAGAAAGTCTCTTTGGTGTCGATCAACCTACGCGCCCACCGTGTGGTTTCCCAGCTCATTTTTGTAAGACGCTGACCCGTCCCAATGCGTCTGGTGTCATTTCACGAGACCCTCTTACCACTCCTGGAGACCCGGGATCTACTCCGATTATTCTCTCTGAAAATGTAATCTTGGGTTTCTCTTCTGCAAAATGTTGGCTGCAGGACGCCGTCTACCTACGCCGTGCAGGGGGAGCGTTGGCGAGATGTCCACTGCCGGTCTGCCCTCGCGGGCGCGCTGTTTCAGGAAACAGGCTGGATTTTAAGACCCAGCTTTCGTCGGCCTCTGTTTTCTCCGCGGTGAAGTAAATTAGCAGGGGATGTTTCTAATATTTCCTCGGCCGTAATGATCCGCTGAGCTCATTAATAGACAGCGAGGGTCTCGTAACTCACTCCCTGATCAAGTGCAAATTGAAATCTTGAGAGTCTCAGTTTGTTCATTAGAGAAATAGCCTACGTCACTCGCCGTTCCCGGGATAGGAATGATAGATTGCCTAACAAGCAATTAATAGGTTCATAAGTTATCTGGCGGATCGATTTTTAGGCTGGACTCTGTCCATTACTTTAGCCATCCAGATATCCGATTAGGATCGAGCGTTCCATGTCAAATCAATTCCGATGGACGCACACGGCAGCTGGAGTCGTGGGTCCAGGGACACCCCCCGGCCCCAGCAGCACACGGGAATGCCCACTCGGAAGCACAGGTGTACACTCAGGGTTGGTTTTTCTGGCCAGGAAACTTCCAGGTTGGGTCATCACTCCGAGACCTGGGGCTAAGGGGAGGCATTTGCGTGAGGCACAAAATGTCGGGGGACCCCCAACACCCAGTGATTGGAACAAATATTTAATGCAGTGATTCTAAACAAAGTGAGTGCAATTTTTTAAAAAAGAAAATCATGATAAGCAAATAAGAACACTGTAAATAAAGACAAGATCTTTCCAGGTAAAGGTAGGAATCGGTGCCCGGACAAGTTTTACTGGCATTGCAGGAGAGATGAAAAATCCCGATCTCGCCTTTTTTTGAAGAGAAGACAAGTGAGCGTCTCACCCAGCCAACCCTTGTCCCACCCCTGGTAGCACATCCGACCCATAAATCATGAGTTATTGACGTCCACCATGATCACAGTAAAGCGATCCCTACTTTCAAAGCACGTTCTCTGGTTTGCTTCTCTTGTTTCAAACCCATGAAACTATTTTTCATATAGATCTAAGGAGGCAAGAGCGGGTCATAAAACTGTAATTTTTTTTATCACAATAGAAACAGTTAACTGGGGAGCTACCCTCTTGACAGATGTTTACGTGTACAACATAGTAAAATTAGTGATGAGCACAGTGCTGTGTGGAGAAGGTCTAAAAATTATTCATCTTGGGTAATTGAGACCTTGTGTTGGCACATAGGGCAGATTCCTTTTGCTTTTCAGGTAGAATACTAGTCGGTCGTATGGATTTAGGCCCAAGTAAATGAGTCTGCTTCTCTACAAGGCATTGGTGGGGTATACCAGACATCCCATGTCCGTTACCCTAATGTCCCTCCATCCCTGTGATAATTTTATGACTTAATACTCTTTCTTGGGTCTTTACAACTTGGACAGTAGATTTGGGTTTATGCTGTGATGTCAGGGGACAAGGACACACTTGTCCCCCACCCTACTTGTCTCCTGCTATGACATGTACCAGAAGGTGACCCTACACCCGTTAGCAGTCCGTCCCTCATTCATTTATATAAAGTGCCCTCCCCCCGTTGCTTTTACCAGGACTTTCTTTTCTGTGTCTGTTACCCCTCTGCTCTTCAGCTTGGATTCTGTCCCCAAGAGTCCTTGGCAATGTGTCTTCAGCCTAGAAGGAAAGTCTGACAAGTTTGGGATTCTGGCCTCCACCAGCCCTTTCATAATCCACCACCAACTCTTCAACTCAGCACTGGAGTGTAGAATCCCTCTGCAAGGGTTTCATTAGGATGCCTTATTATTCCTTTATTGTGATAAAATATGCACACCCTAAAAATTACTTTTGGCCCATTTTTATGTGCACAGCTCAGTGACACGGAGCACATTCTCATGGCTGCGCAACCATCTATGTCCAGAACTTTCCATCTTCCCAAATTGAAGCTCTGTCCCCATCAAACACTAACTCCCCATCCCCATTCCCAGTCCCTGGCCCCACCAACTGCTCTCTGTCTCTGCAGATGGGACTCCTCTAGGGACCCCATGTGGGGTCTTGTGAAATGAGGTACTACTTGTCCTTCTGTGTCTGGCTTATGTCCCTGAGCACCAAGGTCTTCAAGGTCCAACCACGTCCTAGCAAGAGTGGGAACAGCCTTCCTTTTCAAGGCTGAGTCATAGTCTCTCATGTGCATGAACCCCCTTCTCCATTCGTCCATCTGTTTGTTGATGGACACATGGATTTCCACCTCTTGGTTGCTGTGGATATTGATGCTATGAGCATGTGTGTTGACGTATGCTCTGTTTCCATGGGATCATTGGGGGAGATTTAAAAAAAAATGAGCCTGGGATTGGTCTCCCCCACGAACTCTGTGTGCAGCATCAGCTTGTCCTGGTTTTGTCCACTCAGGGACCTTATCCTGGGACCTACAGACCATGACCTGGACTCACCTTCATAACCCCCTCTAGAGGCTCTTTTCCACATTCTTGGGTTTCCTCTGGAGTCCCGGGAGTGGCAGGCTCGGTTTGGACATGCATGTCCACCTGCAGGACGAAAAGCGTCCTTCCCGCTGTCTGTGGGTGGTTCACATTCTCCTCCTGAGGGCAGGTGCCCCACATCCCTTGGTTCTACTTCCCCTGAACAGCCCCACCTGTCAGGAGCTGAAGTGTTGTCGTCAGGGGAGGCTGGTCCCATCTCCCCACCTGGGATGAGCGGTTCTCTTGCCTCCACATCAAAATCACCACCCTCTGTAGACTTTCCGAGGCCATCTCCATCCCGAGGGTGTTTCCAAGCCTAAGAACCAAGTCAATGGATCCCGATACCCGGTGATCAGCGTAGCCTCACAGGTAACCCTCAGCCATGATGTTGGAAAACATTCTCCCAAGGGAAAACACAGAAATTCATTTTTTTTTTTTTAATCAGTTCGGGCTCCAAAAGAAGAGACCATTTTGGAAAGACGGCAGCGTTCAGGGAGAAAGCGGTGGTTTTGACTCACTGTCCATCCTTGTAACCCAAATGCATGATGGCGTGTTTTCAATGAATGGTGAAAGCTCACGGAGACCGGGTAGACCTCAGCTTTCCCTGCAAGGGACACATGTAGAAGTTTGTGGGGATGATTCCTGCAGGATGGGGGACGATGGGGACCCCCAGCCTGAGGGACCCAGGGATCCTCTGGGCACATAGCGAACGGTGCCCAGGAATGCGTGTGGGTCTTACTCTTGGTTTCTACACATTTTCTGGGGAGCCTCGTTGCCCACCCAGCTTGCGATCTGGCTGTTGAGTGGCCGTCCAGGAAACCCATCCCCTTTTGAACCTACAGCCGTCTCTCCCGCGTTGTGAAAGGCTCCTTGATTTTTCTGAGACCTTATTCTCGTGCGACGCTTCTGAAGAGGGGAGAAAAGCGTTTGGAAACGTTGGACTCGGGGATAGAGATGGTCTAGAAGGAGAGCATATAGTCCTTCTGACGCATGCCGCGAAGGTGTCGTCCACAAATGCAGGCGTGGTCCACCCCTTAATCCTGCCCCCTAATCCTCTCGTCCCAATGTCCCCCCCCCTTACAGGACACCCGTTGTCATCATAAATGGTCCATGCCTGTTGCACTAAGAATGGGACGTCATGGCGATGCCTTTCCAAAGGTGGCCTGAGGCTCTCCAAGAGGTTGAGAGTATCACTTTAAGGGAGTCACATCGGGATCTGTGCAGTGACAAGGAAGAAAACCCCCTGTCTTGCCAAGGCGACGGGACCCTGAGGGGAGGTCCAGGCATGGCAAGAAATGGGCACGAATGGGTTTTCTGCCAGTGGGGCTGGGATACGGTCGACCAGATGTCCTGCGGACTGTGGGCGAACACTGGGAAGGTCCTGGATGGGGTTGCCTTGGCTCGGGCCCCTCGGAACCGGCGTGGGGGGAGGTTCTGGGCCTCAGATGGCACAAATTAATGCCTGCACACAGCTCAGCTGCGAGGTAGGTAGAGCAGCGGGCGGTCCGGCTGCTTTGCCAGTTTTCCCTTGGACCACGGAGACGCAGAGTGGCTGTGCCGGGCCACACAGCGAGCCGGCTGGAAGGGCCATAAAACTCTGGAATCCGCCAATCCCCATCCCATGCTTTGGCAGCGGGATTTTATGGAGATGACTAAGCCCTCTCCCGGTCCCCGGTCGGAGCGCATGGGAAGTGTGTTGAAACGGGACCTCGTGGGTCTCCGAGTTCATGATTAAATGGGGTGAGTCACCGTTTCCACAGCTCGGTCACCTGGTGGGTGGGGCTGACCCTGGGCGCTTGCACCGGGGCCGCGAGTCTGGAGACAATCGGCTGATTGATGGCGAGGTCCCACCTCGTGGGGCAGAGAAGCCTGGGTGGGGGTCCTATGGGGGCAGAAGGGACGGAGCTCAGTGTGGGAATGAGCGTGCGGCCGGGGAGAAGCTGACCGTGTTTAACCAGTGGGGAATCCCACGTGGCGGCCTGGGCATGTTTGTCCTCGTTTCTGTCCCCAGGTGGGAGGTCTAGAGGGTAGGCAGGGGACGAGGTGGGACGGGTTTGGGGGACTAAGCAGGTCGATTGTACGAGCCCCCATCCCCCTCCCAGGCAGCAGAACACAAACGGACAGTATTTCTCAGGGCGGAAATGGGACGACCCCCGCGCAACAGACACTGGGCGTCACGGAAAGAGGGGAACCCGTTCCTTAAGGCGGGGGGAACGCAGCCCACGCCGGCTGTGCAGGTGCATGTGCAGAAGACACATTCCCACGACCGACGTGAAGGTGGATGGATCCGTGTCCTCTTTGCATTAAAAAAAAAAAAAAAAAAAAGCCCATCTCACTGGGGATGGAATTTGAGGCTTTGATGCCTCCGGGATCCGCGTTTTATGAGCCGGAATGTTCAATATGAGACGTCAGAGCGCGCTGGAGGAAACGCCGGTGCCAGGGCCTGGGCGGGCGCACAGGAAGGAGCTCGTAAAACGCTGGGTGACGCTCGCGCGGCAGCTGCTGAGTGGGGTCGGGTTCAGGCAGAGGAGCCCCGAGCCGTCGTTCTCCGACTGCCCGAAGCTGGCGGCCGACGGTGCCCACGGGTCAGAGTTCCTCAACACTTGCCACCAGGCGCGTATGGACGGGCTGATGGTTGCGTGCAAGCAAGGCGGGCGAGAAAGACCCCCAAGGTGGCACGGGCAGTGCCCATCGGTGGGTCCCCAAGCTCATTGCTGGACTGGGCACTGACTCCATGATTTCGTGGTAGAAATAGAGCATCGGTGTGGGTCCTCCTTCCCAGCACTGAGCGCGGGAAGCCTGGGGTTTCCTCCATCGTTAGGGGGATAAAGGAGTGTTTCGTTAGGTGCATCGAGTGAAATTTGGGGAGCCCTAAGGACGGGGGCTAGAGGGCAGCAGCACCAACCCCTGATCAGAGGTCCCAGCCCTGACCTCGGGGAGGGGAAAGGGGCGGAAGGCGGAGTCACTTGCCATGGAGCCATGATTTAATCCAGCGTGCCTGTGATGGGACCCCCTGAGCACCCACGAGGACGGGGTCCAGGCAGCCTCTGGGCTTGTGAGCACGTGACGTTTGGGGAGACGGGTGCCCGTGGGGAACGTGTGGACGTTACATGCCTTTCCCCACGCCTGTCCCCGTGCACCCCTCCCTCTGCCCACTCCCGGGGCACAGTCTTTGTCACAAACCCGTATTCGTAGCCAACATGGCTTCCCTGTGCTCACAAATCTGCAGACCCAAGGCAGGCGTCCCATGGACAGCCCCTGGGTCGTAAGCAACAGGTTGGTCTCTCCAGTGCTGGGTGACGCAGGAAGCAGGTGTGCGGGACCAAGCCCTAGCTGGAGGTCACGTGTGCCAGGATGAGGTAGGGGACACGGCGCTGGTGCCCACCCAGAGCTGGGGAATTGCTTCCTGGGGTCATGTGGGGTCAGGGTGGTCCATCGGAAGAAGAAACATCCCTTGCCTTGCTGCCGTCCGGAGCCCCTGCTGCCGTCTGGCGGGACGAGCCTGAATCCCCACGAGGGACACCAGCCACGCTGCGACCTGCTGTTGGGAGCTCCGCTCAGCATCACGGGGGACGGTCTCCTTGGCCCGGAGGGGGCGGCCGTCAGTTAGAAGGAGGCTTGCTCCAGGCCATCATCGAGCAGGAGGCTGGAGGAGGAAGGGACCTGCACGCTTTGGTGCTCAGGGTCCAGGCTTCCTGTCGGGGCTCGAAGAGGGTCTCTGAGACCTACAACACTCCATGCAGGTGCGAGGCGGCGCCCCACGTCCACGATGGCCTCCCCCGACCACCGCCTCCAGCCACGTAACTGACCGTGCCCCTTGCCCAGGACAGGTCGCGTGAGCCACGGCGGAGTTGTCCCGGCAAGCGCGGTTCTGCGGGGGGCGTCCCGACCCGGTCCGACCTGGGGAGTGGGAAGGAGGGAGAAGAGGGAAGCAGGTGACCTCGGTGTCCTTTGTCCCTCTTGGCAGTGCCTGCGGCAGGAAGTGATCCGCGAGATGCGTTAGCCCCTCCTCGGTGACCTCCCCGGTCTGGGTGCCCTGTATGGCCACGAGGTCTCGATTCCCCCACGGCCAGTGTGGCCACAGGTGTGTCCTCGTTGGCATTCCGTGTCTCCGGGAAGCAAAGATGACCGGGATGGAACCGGTCCATGCCCAGGTGAGCCGCCGTGCCTGTGCAGGTGCATTCAGGAGAGCCGGGTGGCAGCGGCGGTCGTGGCTGGTGGAGGCCAAGCTCCATGTCCCAGAGACGGTTCTCACCCGGGGACACCTCTCACCATGAATCCCTTGCTGGGTCCGTTTTCATGTATGACGGTCACAGGTGGGTTGAGAAAGTGGTTGCCCACGCACTGTGATGTCATTGGGACGTCGCACGTCCTCCCTCCCATCCAAGGATCTGCGGTGGGCTTGGTGGGCTTGGGCGGCCGTGACAAATCTCCCTAATGGGGCGGCTTCAAAACACACATGTGTCCTCTCCCGGTCGTGGCTGAGGCCGGGAGTGTGAGATCCAGGGAGGGCTGAGGCTGGGGGTCTGAGATCCAGGCAGGGCTGAGGCGGGTTCCTCCCGAGGCCCGTCCCCTTAGCGTGCAGACCCCGTGTTCTCCCCGTGTCCTCATGCAGTCGTCCCCCCGTGTGTGTCTGTGTCCTCACTTCTTCTTACAGAGACCTTGGTCCTGTGGGATCGCAGACCACCCCAATGAGCTCCTCTCACCCTAACGACTCCGTTGAAGACCCCACCCATGAATGCCCTGAGACCCTGGGGGTGTGGGCTTTGGCCCGTGAACTGGGGCGGAGTCACAATTCAGCCCACGACCGGGTGTCTCAGGGCACGCCTTTGCTCACACACTCAGAGCAATGCAGCCCCAGACGGCACCGTCGCTCAGAACCAGGTATGCAGAAGGGGACGGGGGTCACCTGCCCCACGGTGCCCTGGGGGGGCTCCGGGACCTGTGGAAACAGATCGATCTGTAATTCCGTGCACACCACGCTTCACGCGCCCGTCCGCGTTTGAGAGGAGAATCAGATACTAACGGGCAGATCTAGAGGTACGGCTCCCCCCGGATCTCCAGCGCCGACTGCATTAGCAGGGTCCTGTGATCACCAAACACGCGGTCTTGGCGGGACGGACGGCTGGCGTGATCAAACGGGGCTTCTGCCGGCGTTGACAGGTGCGGCGCGGAGCGGCCCGCGCGCCTCTGAGGGTCTTTACATCAGCAGCAGGAGGGGCGGAGCAGAGCCGTCTCCGAGCGCATCCGCAGGCGGTTACCAGGGAAACCGGAGGAGACGGGCCGGCGCTCGGGGCCGGAGCTCTCCGGATGCACGAGGAAGCCCATATTAATCAGCGGACCGGGGCACGCGGACCACTGGGCCGGACCCGTGCACGCCGACGTGCTCTGCGTGACCCGCCCGGTGATGGCCTGTCACGGCGGACGTCGGCCTCACTGGCCGCGGGAGCCACGACCCCCTCAGTCACGAGCGGGAATTGATTTTTCTTCAGAAGCATCTGATTTAACTCGCTTTCTGATCTTTTGGCGAGCACGGTGGTTGTGACTCACGGCTCAAGGCTTTGAAAGAGGAGCGTTGTTGGTCCCTTGGAGCGTCTTAGTAGTCCCTGCCCCGGCTGACTCCCTGGAAGAAGCAGCCTCCAGCCCTGCTTCCTCTGTTCCTGGGGACGCGTCGTCCCGGAGCCCCCTATCAGCTGTCTCGGCTCCCGTGCGTTCCCTCCCGGTTCTCGTCGTCCGGGCCTCTGTTTCCAAAGCCCTTTTCCTGCACCCTTTGTGTCCCGGACACGTGGTGTGAAGGGTAGGCACAGCCAGGGGCATGTCAGGTCGGGACCATGTCGACCCCCATGTGCAAAAGGAGGAGAAGCAGAGAGACCACTCCTCACCCGCCCACCCCCGGTAGTGCCCTGCGCTTTTCACAACCCGGGACAGTCTGTGCAAAGCACATCTACTCCCCGTCCCCCCCACTCGCTGTGCTTTGCTTTGGGGAACGAGGAGTTCCTGACATCTGGGCCTACAGAAGTCTGAGTGAGGATGGGTTTGATGTCGGCCTGACCGGGTCCTGAAATGCTCAAGTGTCTGGTGAAGTTATTCCTCGGCCTGTCTGTGAGGGTGTTGCGGGATGCGATGAGCGCCTGAGTGGGTGAACTCCGTAAGGCAGAGGGTCCTCTCCAGCATGGTTGGGTCTTGTCTAATCAGTTGAAGGCCTGCATAAAACAAAAACGGGGAACAGAGTATTCTGTGTCTGGTTGTCCTGGGATATCCATCTGGGCCTGCCCTTGGATGTCAGTGCTCCTGGTATCCAGGCCTTTGGGTTTAGACCAGAACGTACATCATGGGTTGTCCTGGGTCTCCCGCTAACCACCAGCACACAGACATAATGAGTCTCTTCCCACACATCTGTCTCCGTATCTCATGATCTCTGTCTCTTTCTCATTGTCTTTGACCATATCCATATGCCATGGGCTCTGTTTGTCTGCAGAATCCTAACACAGCTTGGGTCAAGTATTCGAAACTGAGCATCTCCACCGACCCCATGCACAGACTCTCGGGGTTGAGACTCTGAGAAGCGGCGTCCCATCCAGCATGTTGCATGACCACAATCACCCCCTCAGACTCACCATGGCCATGTTGCCCGACTTGGGGCTGAGTGGGGGCTGAGTCTGGGGATGGGCATCCTTCGTCTTGGAGCCTGGGTTGGTAGCATTCACATCGGGCACGGAAGGGGGCTTTGTCTCAGGTGCTCAGATTCAAGGAACTCACCTCTATAACCCCACAACCTTGCAAAATTTGCTTCTCGCAGGGTTTTCTCATCCCTGGGCATAGACCTCGCCACATTGGCACCAACCATCGGGATCTGTTAGGTCGGAAAGTGTGCAGAAGCCCCACCGTTCATGGGGCAGACTTGTGAGGCAGGGCAAGAGCCACAGAAGCGTCCCTTCTGCGGAGGGCAGAAGGGAACAAAGGCACCGCCCTAGGACAGCATTTCTTGGAGCAAGTGGGGCTGTGTTTCCAAACCATGGAACCTTTTTGGAAAGAGGATGGGAGTGATGTGGTCACTGTGTAGAAGACCCAGACCAAACACCTAGGCACCCACAAAGTACAAAGAAAAGCCAGGGCAACTTGTACAGCTGTGGAAATGACATACCCACTCCCAACGGCAGCCATACTGGGAAAACCTCAGAGGGAGGAGGAAAAGTCTTCCTTCCCACTTCTCTGCCTGTTGGCCTGCCTGACCTCCGCTTCACAGAATGGCATTCTGGCCCACGTGGCCTTTCATTTTTTTTCCTTGACACCATCAAGAGTCACTGTGAATGTTTCCTACAAAGATGGGATCTTAAGACCTAAAAGTTTCAACACTTTCCTTGTCTACCAGGACCATTCTTGGGTGAGGCCTCATAACCCAAAGGACATCTTGGACATTTTGGAGGGTCACTTCTTTTTCTTCTTGCCATGATTCTCATTGTTTTCCTATCTCGTGGGAACTCATGGTTTCTTAACTCCCTTCTCCTTGAAGTCTGGTATCTACACTCTATAAAACGCACAAACCATACCATGGTGGTCCCTTGAGTTCTTATAGATGTGTGCTCACTTTTAAACACCTTCTAGATCAAGAAACGTGGTCAGCCCCTCAGAAGCCCCCTGTGTCCATCCTAGGCAGTGCCTCCAACGGCAAATAAGCCATAGGCCACTGTAAATTCCTCGTGCGCCATCTTGGTCCTTTTGGCAGAAGGGAACAGGCAGCAGGAAGTGTTTTGTGCCTGGCTCCTGCCACCATGAATAGGTCCCCAACAATCGATAATTATTGTTGATTTTTGTTACCCTCATGGTTGTCTATGGCTGGAGATCATTCTTCCCTGGTGTGCGATAGTCCATGACATGCATGGGCTAAAATGCACAACCCATGGCACCAGGGATGGACGGCTGGATTCCTCCCAGTTGGAATGAGGGATCAGGATGCCATGGGCATTTGGGTGCTTGTATCTTGGTGCTCAGAGGCACTTGGCACTAATGGGCACACACCTGGGAAGGGAAGGCTGGTTTCTCACGTGCATTAGCTCTTCCTTTGATGAGAGGAGATGTTTCTCCAGATTTTTGTCTTCCTTCTTGGGCTGAATTCTAATGCCTCGTACAACAACCCGGTTCTTCTCCAGGGAACGGTTGACGTTCATGAGATAGAATCGAGAGGCAACGCTTGTCACTGCATAGCCCAGCGAGGAGGCGTGTGTGGCTGGCCCTGGGTGTCCGTCCCCAGCGGGGATTTCCAAGGGAGCCCATCATGCACGTGGGGGTTGGTTCTGCGTCAAGGGCAAGCGTGCGAATCGTGGCTTCAGGGGTGAGGTAGCTCTGAGCTTCAGGGGTGCTGGTTACGAGGATGCAGCCTCTAATTACCCAGGCTTAATCTCCAGGCTGAGGTGCCAGTGAGCGCTCCCGAGGACTGGTAATCTATGGAGATGTAAGCTAATTACTTAATCACTTGCATTTGTAAATCCCATTATTGGGAAAGAAATTACTTCCATGATCGAATTACAGATATTTATCTGCTAATAGGTCTGATTAACTGGTGGCGCTAATCTGTCATTTTGAAAGCTAATATTAACAGCATCAATCTCGCCGGAAAATAAGCAGTTTATAGGAAATAGAACTTGGGTCTATTGAAGGTGTGGGGCGTCGGGATGCCGGGTACAGGGTGTTCCACCATTCGATCTCATTGGCCCGTGAATGCTTTGTGGGTCACAAAATGACCCTCAGGTGTGGGGGACAGCAGGTGGAGACGTGCTGCCTTTGACCAGCATGGTGAAGGGAAACAGACCCAATTTGTTACCCGTAAGTTCCAAAGACTCCAGAAAAAAGGACTTCCTCCCACTCTCCAAGAGACACTCTAAACATCCACTTACAATTCTTCTCAATAAAAATGTGTCACCTGAAATTCCAAGAAAGGGAACATTGACTGGCCCCACGGATCCTTGGTGGAGGCCATTGGTATCCATTCTCATGAAATTCTCTAGAATTCTCTTTTCTTCAATGCGTGTGAAGGAAACCCAGACATGCCTGAGTGAAGGCTGGCATTTGGAGAGAAGCTGCCTCCGTGGTCTTCCTCCCTCCCTCCTTCCTGGATCTGGAGAGTCTCCAGGGTCTCCGTGACACCCGCGTGATGTGGGGACTCCAGGATTTCTACGAACCCACTGACCTAGAACTAAGCTGAGCTGCAGACAACTCTCACGAATGATCCAAAACCTGGCATATGTTTTCCTTTTCATTGATTTGTTTATCCCCCCAACACCCCAACCTTATTGAAGTACAATTGACAAAGACAAATCGTGCATGTTGACTCGTTACGATGAGCCCTGGGAGATGGACAGAAGGGTCGAGTCCCTGTGTGTTCCCTCACTTGAATTTAAATACCAACCTTGTAAAAATCACGCATCTTTGGGCACACAGCATGATGCCTCGATGTCCATCGACGTTGTGATCCCCACAGTCAAGCCAATGAGCACATTCATGACCTCGCGTGGCTACCATCTTGTAGGGTCGTTTTCAACACCTGCCGATACACAATACAGAATTGTTGACTGCAGTTACCATCCCGTCCCTTATGTTTCCGGAACTTGTGAATCCTACAAAATGGTCTCTTTGACCAACGTGGCCCATTTCCCCCACCCCAGCCCCTGGGAACCAATGTTCTAACTCTCCTTTTATACGAGGTTGACAGTTTCGGATTCTGCGTGTGAGTGACACCAGGTGGCATGTGTCTGTCTGAGACTGGATTATTTCAGTTAAACATTGTGCTGTACAGCTCATTGACATGGTCCTTTTTTTTTTCTCAAATAAACTATTTGGACATTACATACATAAACATTCTACGTTATATGTAGAGAGAGATACATAGAAATGTTATATATATTATATAAAATATATACACCACATTTTGTTGATCCATTCCTTGGTCGATGGGCACTTGGGTTGATAATGGATGTGATTTTAAAAACGATTTTTTAAAATACCAAGAGATCCTGCTAACCGTGCAAGGTGCCACAGCTTTCTAGAGAGCCCTACACGTCCTCTCCTGGTGCGTTACCTACACTAAACGTAACTTCACGTTGAGTCTCTAACATCCGTGAAGATGATCAAGTCACATGCTTTTCAAACCCACAACTTCCTATCCAGGAAAGGATCCGAGGGTTTTCACACACCTCCCCCAGAAAGCACACACAAGGACATTCCCACAGCATGTCTTGGACACCGCTGTCTGTGCTGAAGACTTGTTTCCACACTTGCTTAATTGACTCACAGACATGGGTCCAAGGAGACACCCACTGGCCCGTCTTAATACATGTTTTGACCATCTCTGGTGATTTCTGGAGAGTTCCCTGCAAAGGCCACATCTTCCTTTCCAGCTGTCTCCTTCCCCTGGAGTCCATGCCTGAAACGGGGGAGATGAACAGGGACTTCCCCACCTGTCTGCGCAGTACCAGGCAACATCTGTTGGGGAGTAGGGAATATCCTTTCTTCCTCTTTAATTTTTTATCTTCTCATTAGGCTATTGGCAGAACAGGAGGACAGTCTACCTGAGTTAGCTTTGTAAAAATGTGCCTCTCTCAAAATCTGCTCCTGCTTCTCACGACTTCTTGTAGAAACAGAAGATGTTGAGGCAGCATGGAAAACCAGCAAACAAGTGTCACGAGGTTGTCAGGTGTCATTGGGCGGAAACATGCTTGAAATAGTGACACGTGAGAGCTTCCTAGTCACTAAGGTATCACAGAGTGCTCCGGGTCAAAGTGGAGGTGTGATCTTATTTGCAGATGGGACCTTCACAGATGTCATCAAGTTGAGCTTACTAGTGTAGGTCCTAATCCAACAGGATCGGTGTCCTTATAAGAAGAGCATGTGAGGACACAGACATGCACAGACAGACAACCGTGTGACCACAGAGGCAGAGATGGGCATGAGCCTAGACTTCCAAAAACACCAAGGATCACCAGCAGCCACCAGAAGCTGGAGAAGACCTGGAACAGATACTCCTCAGAAGGACTCAACCCTAGCGATCTCTCGATTTGAAACTTTCGGTCTCCGGGATGATGGGAGAATGAATTCCTGTTATTTTAAGACCTGTGGTGTATGGAAATGGCACAGCTGAACACAAACATTTCCGTTGGTGATCAACAAGCTCTTACGGTGTCGGTCACACCAGTCATGGGGTGTTGGAGGAGTTTACTAAGTGGGAACAGGAAAGGAACTGCTGCAAAGCATTCTGCCTGCCACTCCCTGACCCACAGGATTGGTGAAGTGCATTTACTCTGCTGCAGTGACCACCCCAGAAAAGCTCCCCATTGTTCCCCTGGTGTAGGACCAAGGGAAAGAGACCATTACGGTTTCATTGGCTCTTAGCGATGGAGCCACTCTGAAGCACGCAAAAGACCAGGGTTGCCTGAACTGCCATTTTCTTCCACCTCAAGTTCTTAACAGAAGTGGTTCATTTTCTTCCAATCTGTCACTGACCTCTCTGCACCGCCACTTGCCTCTCCCCAGCGTCCCCCACCCGCCCCGGGTCCCCATCTCAGGGTTCTCTAACCTTCGGCAGAAAGATCAAGTCCTTCACGCACACCCTCACTGATCCTCATTAGCACTGTTACCACATAAGCCATCTGCACATGTCCAGCTCTGTGGGAAGGACAGGATGTTGCTGCTGTTTTGTAAATTTATAAGTATCCGTTCACTGGGAGGAAGCAGGACTGCCTTGGAATCAACACCATAAATGGGCTTTGTAGGAGGTCAGCTTGTTCACCACATGTAGACTCGACAGACCTCACTGCGGTTGTTTTAGTAAGACGTATACAATTCCATCACATGTTTTAAGACAAATGTGTGTCAAGGTGGGAAATTTAGAATACCTCGATCATTCAAAGTGTGTACAGGTTCTTGAAGAATGAGGTGGACTTCAAAAGAACTTGACCATATTCTCATTTTCTTTTTTTCTGTTGATAAATGTGCGGTCATAGGACTGAAGAGTCTTCTGGAGGGGAAATCACCCCTAGTGGAGAACCTCTATTCTAGGAAAAATGGGATTATTGTTGACATAAACTGTACACAGTCCCCATTCTAAATGTTGTTGCCCATTACAACATGATTCAGAACTGGGTCCCATCACGGGTACCCTGTCTTGTTGGACATTGAAGCACTTCCTTACTTGGCACGAATTCTCCCCCGTTCCATCCCTTGTCCAATGCTCACATCTAACGTGTTCCTCCCGCTGACTTTGTAAACGGGAACGACAGCTGTGAGGATTTCCATGCCTTCCATCTCTCTGATAATCGGCTCATCGCTCATTTGATTCTGAAACAGTCTTTCAATTCAATGGCAACCTCAAAGCACATTAAACACACAAAGTTTAATAACTCCCCTTTGACTCCCTCACCCTAATTTTTTTTGCTAAAGCAACCGTGAATTGTGCGGCATGGCTACAATGCTCTCTGTCGGGGCTGGAAGAGAATCATTTTCCTCATCGCCCAAAGAGGTTCTGACGTTTCCGATCCAGACAAATTAGTTTTCCCCGTTTTCCCCTGATATCTGGTAAATTTGTTAACGCGTTTTCTTTAACAACGTTGACTTTTCCATTCTGTCTCATAACTTTCTAAATGGGTCCCAAAGCATCCTCGGTATTTCCTTAGAGAAAGTCATTTCACTTTGATTAAGTTGTAAGGTTTTATCTCTCTCCTCTTCCTGAGTACCTGATGCTCAACCTATTTCTACAACATGCCCAAAGCGGTCACTGGTCTTTTTTGATCAATGAGCGCTAACGTTTTACATTCAATGAGGAAAAAAAAAAAATCAGCCTCAGTAAAAATTCAGAGTGTGTGTTGAATGAATCATTCATACTTCTGATTCAAATCTGAAGGGAAAATGGTAAATGTGCAGATTAGGGTTCTATCACAGTTACTTGCCGAGGACTCTGGAGCTTTGCATAATGCCCGGGGAGGGGGCGGTTCTCCCAGACCTTGGGAAGCATGTTCTGTGATGGCTTGTCATCCTGCAATGCAGGTAAACCACTGTCCCATATAGACCGGGAAGCTCCCTTGTTGGTATGACACATATTCATCCATAATTCACATGGACCTAACCCCATCATCAGAGTCCCTTTCTTCTGACTCTAAGCCAGCACATGGGGACCACCTCCAAGACGCTTGTAAGATGCCACATTGCAGAGCAGACTTCAAACCAAAGGCAAGTCTACAGAGTCTGTCCTTTCCAACCCACTGAGGTGAAAGTGCTTTTTCTCAGAGGTGAGCACAGTTTGCAGTCAGCTCAGACCCAGAACGTGGAGCAGTTCGTAGGGGTGCTTTCCTGATGGGTGTTGATGCTACAACCGAGGGGTTATAAGAGAAGTGGCTCTACATTGACCCAAGGGCTTCAAAATTCAGGAAATCAACCTTCAAAGGGGAGACCGTCCTGAACTCCCAATGTCCCTGGTTTCTACTGTCTCCCTGAGAAGAATGTGGCTGCAGAATTTCATGTACCCTGCTCTTCCTGGTCAGCCCCACCCAGCGTCACTGCATCTGGGACGTGGCCTTTGGCTTAGTCCTGCATCACTCCGGTCTCTGCCCCCAACTTCACGTGATCATCCTCTCATTGTGACTCTTCACATCATTGTCCTGTTATGTGTGTCTGTGTCAAAATTTCTCCTTCTTCTAAGGACCCTTGTGGTATTGGTGTAGGACCCATTGTAGCCTGATTACAACTGCAAAGATCCTATCTCCAAAGAAGATCCTATCCCAAAGTTCTGGGGGCTAGGACTTCCACATGTCCTCTTTGGAGGTGCACAATTCAACCCAGAAGTCTCTCTGAGGTCGGAAATTCTACAGTCCAACATGGCAGCTGCCAGCCACGTGTGACTCGAGCAACTGAGGAATTGAGTATTTACTCTAATTAATTGTAATTAATTTACATTCAAAACAGCACATATGGCTACCGGGCACTGTAAATGTGAGCTAACCGACTAACTGAATGCTTAATTAGCTGTAATAATTTCCATACAAACAGCCACATGTGCTCCTTGGCTGCCATATTGGATAGTGCCATCGTGGGGAGTTTCCAAGTGATGTAGGTACCAGAGATAAAGCTGATGACAACCCTTCCTTTGGTCAACGAGAAAGCATTTATTGAGCACCTACTGTGTGCCAGGCTCTACAGCACTGACAAGCCGTGTCCCCATGGAGGTGACATCATAACAATATAGAATATAGAATGCAGGTTGGCGGTGATAAATGCCCCAGAGGAAAACGCAGCCCAGTGAGGGTAACAGGATGCAGGGCTGGGATGGACATGTAGCTATACTATTAGGGTGCTTGGGCCCAGCCCTCACTGACATTGGTTAGATGTGCAGGCCTCAGAGACATCCATATCCTAATCTTCGGGTGGTGGACAGAACTGTGTTCTCAAAGACATCCATGTCCTGATCCCTGAGACCTGTGAATGACACTTTATATGACATTATGGTCTGAATATCTATGTCCCCTTAAATATGCTGAGCCCTTATCCCCCAAGCAATGGGATTTAGGAGGTGTGGCCTTTGGGAGGTGATGACATCATGGGGCTGAAGCCTTCATTAATGGGATGAATGTTCCTATAAAAGAGACCCCAAGGAGCCCTCTTCCCCTTCCTGCAGGTAAGGACAGCAGCAAGACGGCCATCTAGGAACCAGGAGTCAGGTCCTCACCTGACACCAAGTGTGGCTGCACATCGATCTCAGACTTCCAGCCTCCAGAACCATGAAACATTTCTTTTTCATTGCTGTTTAGAATCTCCTCTGTCTGCTTCGTTGGGTCACAGCAGCTCCCACAGACTAAGACGCGTGGCAAGAGGGACTTTGCAGACGTAACTGAGTCAGCGATTTTGAGATGGGAGCTCACCCTGGTTGTCTGGGCGGGCCCTAAATGTTACCGTAAGGGTCCTTCTAAGACCGAGTCTAAGGGAGTCAGAGTTTGAGAAGGAGGTGGGCAGCTAGAACTAAAGTCATACCCAGAGATCAGAAGACACTCGCTTCCCAATGGCAGGAGCAGTAAAGAGCCAAGGGATTGAAGCAGCTTCCAGAAGATGGGAAAGGGGAAGACACAGATTCTCCCCCAGAGCCTCCAGGAGGAACCCAGCCTGGCCCATACCTTTCTTTTAGCCCCATGAGACCCATTTTGGACTTTCGCCCTCCAGCATGGTGAAAGGATACTTTGATGCTGTCAAAAGCCACCAAGATGGTGGTCATGTATTGGACATTCACTCAAAGATACACCCACAGACACAGCTCTTGGGAGCAAACATGTGCACTGAGTCCAGGACCTCCTCGTATTCAGACCCTTGCTCAGGAATCCAGGATTGGGGCAAGTTTCCTGAATGTCCAGCATCCACCCCTGCCCTCGATGATACGTCTGGCTATAAAACGAGACAAAATCTACACAGCATGCCAATTGTTCTTTAAGTAAAACAAAACCAAAACCTGGCGATCCATTAAAACCCTGACCTATCTTTCCAGCAGCAATAGCTAGAAGTCGTGATGTGATTGGAATAAAGAAATCCTCACAGACTTCTGAGAAAAGCCCAGCTAGCACTTCCCGAGAAGGGCAAACATTGACAGGGCATCCGCACTGACTAAATAATTAGCCTCCATATTCAAAACCGTAGAAAGCACAGGTCATTCTGTCAGAAGCATGGAATGCTTCTCAAATGCTTTTAATCTGTATTTTGACCAAAGATCGCACCGTGCATTTCGAAATGCATTCTTTAGACTAGGCGCGAATGGAACATATTTGAAATAACACAACGGAATGGATTCTAATGCATCCGAAGAAATCTTGCCTGTCCCAGCTGCACAGTGGTATGGAGAACTCTGGCCCCTGTCTGGGTGCAGGGAGCCAAGAAAGAAGTTTTGTCCCTTGTCTTAGCTCAACTTTAGGATTTGGGGCCCCCAATAAGCCCATCTGACGTCAGCATCTCCAATGAATGACTCAGTAAAGAGAAACAATGGTCTGCAGTAACTTATTGTCTTTAAATCCGTGGCTATTTGTCCCATGACAGCGCGGTGTTTTCAAACATCACAGTGATCTAAATGAACACCACCAAAATATGCAGGGACCGCTGGTCCGTGCGGCCCACAGCCAATAATCTTGTTCACTTCCAATGGACAAGAGGCACCTTGTCGTGACAGAAAAGCATGGTCAGAGAGGCGGTCTGAACAGTGACTTTCGGGTTTTTTTCTTTGAAGGCAATGTTGATGGTTAGTTTTTTGTGCCCGAGACATTTTGGTGGGTGAGGAGGGAGCATGCAGAGAAACAGCTCTGTGGCCACAGAAACACAGACCGTCGTGGATATTGTGGCGTTACGTTTTCAGAGCAGTGGGATCCCTAGGTATAGACACAAGAAACTGAAACAGTAGAAGATGGGCAGGATGGAGAGACTCTGATGTCCCCACACTCCTTCCATCCTCCTTGATTACCTTGAGAACACCCACCAGGAGACATTTGGCTGCCAGACCTGTAGGACAACCTTGTCTGTGAAGGGCAACATCATCCTCCTGGCTACCAGGGTTCTATCTATGGTATCAGAGATCACCCCTGAATTGTCACCAGATCCTAAATCAATCACTATCTTCTACAAATCCCTTTTGCGGCCCAGAGCTGGTGGCATACATGTGTGCAGCACTCTGGCTGGTTACACATTTACTCACTGGCAACCTAGATTGTCAGCCTTCAGGTGCCCACTCTATACACTGGGCACTCGGGTGAACACTGAGTGAAGTATGAGGCATTTCTGGTGTCCTCAGGAGGAATGGTCCCAGCAGGAGGCCATCACTGGATGTGGATGGTCCCCAGAAACACCTTCCTGATGCTGTCCTGGGGTGCAGCCTGGGTCCACTAACCGGGTCCACAGCTGAGGAAACTCACCTTGAGAACTTGAAAGACAGAGCAGTATCCCTCTTACAGCTGGAAGGAGAGTATAGAGGGTTCCCTTGTGGCCCCAAAGCATGCATCCATGTCCTCACCACCAGTACCTGTGAATGGACACTTATTTGGAAATGGGTTATTTGCAGGTGTAAGTAAGTGAAGGATCTAAGATGAGCTCATCCTGGATCAGGGTGGCCCTAAATCCAATGGCAAGCATCCATGTAAGAGACAGAAAAGGAGAAACACAGACACATAAGGGAAGTCACGTGAAGAGGGAAGCAGAGATTGGAGGGACACGGCCATAAGCCCAGGGACGCCTGGAGCCCCAAAAGCTGGAAGAGGCAGGAAGAACCATCCCCTGGAGCCTCAGGATGGAGCACAGCCCTGCCCCACCTGGATCTCAGCAGCCCTGCCCCGCCTCGATCTCAGTGGTCCTAAGCCAACTGGATCTGACTTCTGGTCTCCAGGAATGGAGGTTGGCCATCATCACTGCACCCCCAACCCCGTTCACCTCAGAGAGTGAGTTGATGAAGGCTCCCCGACCTTGGCTTGCGATCTCATGGAGATAGAGAGGTTCTTGTCTGCAACGGAACTATGGTGGCCAGGGGACCAGAAGTCCTTCTGGTGACTTTTTGCCAGGCTTGCAACACCTAGCCTCCAGCTGCATGTGGATCTGTGACCTGGTGAGTCACAGGCCTTGGCAAGAAGGAACCCTTAGAGGCACCAAAGTAAGGGTTGTCTTCATCAAAGAAAACCCATCACCCGGGGTTTGGGCAGGAGGCAGGCTTGGCATACACTCCTTGAAGAGGAATCAAAAGTTTTTTGATTCCTTGAAGAGGAATCAAAAAAGAGTTTTGCCTATGTGGATGGACGTAAGCCTGTGTCCACAGCACCTCAAATTACCCGAGAGAACAAAGTCCTGTGGTTTCCTGTGTTCTCTGCCCTGTTGCCCAGAACCTGTCTGAGGCCACTTGAGGAGCCATGTCTTCACGAAAGAAATGCCACTAGAGTCAAGGAGGGGCCAGTCTTCTTTCTTGTGGGCCACAAGAGCTGTCCTCGTGGCAGGATGACCTCGAGTAACTTGCAACCACCCAAGAGAAGCATTTCCACACTGACAAAGCCTTAGGATGCTCTCTGTCCTTGTGAGCTGCAAAATATTTTACAAGAAGTTCAGTGTGGGGAAATTAATCATGAAATGAAATCCCCATAGAAGAATCCTTGGAGAATCCATGGGATGACCCAGAAATGGGAGCAGGAAGTACCAATACAGTAGAGCTCTAGATTCACGGGTCCCTGCTACGAGAGGGGAAAAGTAGGGGGAACAATGTCACAAATACAACTCACAATGTACAGACATGTGTTACCTGATTGAATAGTTATTGTCCTTGGAGAAGTGATGGAGACATGTGAACGTGAAAGGGCTATTGGAGGGCCACAGAGACCAAATTGTGAGCCACGGCACCAACTCCAAGAGATGATGAGTTCCTTCTGGTCTCCTTCCTCCTCCTCTTCCTCTCTATCCTCACATTGTTGGTGGGTTTATGAGGTCAGCAAAGGCAGCCCCATGCCTACAACAAAAACACAACCATCTTCCCTTAAAACCCACAGTCGACTTTGTTGTATGTGACAGACGGCCCACGTTCACTGGTTCCCAGCATCTCTGTCCAATTGCAATTTGAGGTTTGGAAGAATCTGGAGAAATTGAGGGCTAAAAAGAGCCATATGCTCTTCCCATCCATGTTTGCAAATGCTGGATGGGCTCTGTCCCTCCCTCACAAAATAGATGGTCTCTCCTTACACATTTCTCATTTTTCTTTTGAAGTTAGACCAGACTTGACGGTGTTGACAAAGTAACTTTTCTCTGCACGCACGCCAGGCAGTTTTCCCTTCTCTAGACGCTTGTGCCAAAATGCTCTGGCAGAATTTATGTGCCATCCCTTTGGATCATTGCCTTTCCTGTTTTCTATACTGCACATTTTTTCCCCTTAGCAGTGTATGTATTCTGTTGTCGATGGGCTCTGCCAGTCTTACCTCTGCAGCTGGTTTGTGAGTTCTTTGATGGCCAAGATCATGTCTTCTACTTCTGCCTGTTTCTTAAAGTCTTTTGCTCATCCTTTTGCACTGCGGTCGGTCAAAAAAAAATTTGAAAATTGTTGGTAAGTTTGATGATTTGGAAACACATGAATGTGTGTATTCACAAGGTGGTCCAGCCCTCTGTAGCCTGCTAGTATGGAATAAGACAGAGAGATACTTTTCCTGTCCTGGTGGGTCTTAAAGTCTGTGGTAGGTGTCAGACACTCCACAGATTACCACACAAACGTGGAAGTGACTGGCTCCTGAGCCCAAGGTATGCAGAAGGGACAGATGGGGGTGGCCACCAGAAAAATCTGTCCGAGTCACATCCTCACCAAGTTGTCAAAGGACCATGCAAGGTGATGCTTGTGGTCTTCCCACTGATTTCCTGTCTCTCTCTGACTCCACTCACCCCTATGGCTCCCCTGGCCCCATGGGTGTTGGAACAGGAGGCCAGGTCTTGGAGAACATTGGTCTGGTCCAACCAGCAACCAGCAGTGGTGGAACCACAGACCCTTCTGCTGCATGGGAGGATGGTCTTAGCTTTCCCAGATTCCTTAGATGTCCACATCTCTGGGACAAACAAAATTCATCTTGCTTGTAATAATAACCATGTTTCTGCAGATCAGGGGTCTTGAAGATGACCCTGAGTTTCCAAAACTTACTAGGAGGACTCAGAACTCAAGAAATGCTGTTTTACCTAAAACCAACCGAGGCAAACTGTGTATAAACAAGGTCCAGGAAACACCAGGTATGAGCTTCCAGGTGTCCTCTCTCAATGGAGCACTCAACTGTCCCCAAAACAATGTATGACAACAGCCAACAAGAGAGTTCACCTGGGCGTGGTGATCAGGCTTTTTGTGGAGGGCCAATCACGTAGGTGTGGCTGACTTCAGAGTTCAAGTGGTTACAACATGGCCCATGGACCCCACCACAAATGACACTGGTGGCTTGCCCAGACCCCATTCCAGGAGAGACACACCTACTGTTCTCTTTGACAGCCTTGGAGGGCTTGGGCCTTTGGGGGACCGTCATCTGGTCTAAGCAGCAACACGACCAACATTGCATGTAAGGTTGGTCTGATTAAGGTTTGGAGCATGGACCAGTGCATTAACGTGGGACACCAGTTAAGAAGCTAAGGTAGCAGCCACTGCAGCATGAGGGTGCATGGGACCATTCACATCCCTTGGGTGTCCTTGACAAACAAACGAGGGACAACATCCACAGTGAGCAAAGGGCCAAGCGCAGGCTCTCGTGAGATGAGCCACCCTTCACCTCTCAAACTCTCCAGCAGGACCTGTGGACGGGACCCCCACTGAAGTAGATGCCTCTCTCTGGCTCGGCCAGAAACTCACGTTTTCTGCATCGTATTAACCGCATCCTGGAGCACAGCCCGCCTGCCTAAAAACGTTACAGATCCATCCTGACATCAGAACATCTGTCGCAGATCGGTCCCCAGAATTCCAGAAGTCCTGTTGCCTGCGAGGCCCGAGAAGGATGTCTGCACACATGGTCTTCTCTGTCTGTCCACTGAGCTCTTCTGGGCCACCAAGATGGAGCATCCATCTCGGACGAGGAGGACCGATGTGATGGTGTTCCATGGGAGTGAGCTGGCAGCCTTAGCTCTGAGCCTCTAGAGTCCCATGAATAAATCATCCCTGGTGGCTTTCTTGGATAGTTGGTAGGTTGTGTGTCCTGTTCAGGACTGTGCTGAAGCTGGAGGTCCCCGGTCCCACTAGGAAGGATGAGCTTGGTCCACTGAGCAATTCTGGGGTCTCGGTCCACCTGTGTCTCAGGATGCATGAGGCTTTCTTCTCCTGGCCTTTCAAATCAGACTGGTGGAGTCATCTGCGTCCATCCAGCCCGGCCTTCTGTCCTATGCACAGACAGTCTCCATCAGTAGCTGCTTTCCCACCACGGATGACGTCCTTCCGACCCCCTCATTCTCTGCACCCTGGGAGGCTGAGTGCACGGAACCCTATCCACCCCCAATCGCAGGACACCTCTGTGCCCCTGTGAGAGGCCCTTGACTTCAGTGGTGTCCACCAGCCCCCCCGTGCTCATCCTGTGAAAGAAGCAGAAAGCAAGCATGCAAGGGGAGAACAGATTCGGGAGCAGAGGCCTGGCAGGGAGGCCGGCGGGTGGGCTTCTCCACAAGGTGTGAGATCTACTGCGGGAGCCAAGTGACGGAAGGGTTCGGGCAGCAGAGCCAAGCCGGCCGGGGCCCCTCGAGCTGTCCTGGGAGGCTTCCCAAGGCCGGACCTGGGAGGTCTGGAGAGAGAACAGTGCAGGCTCAAGTTCCACTTTGCTCCTGTAGCCGCTAAGCCCACGGCCACTTGGCTCCCCGAGAAGATTTCACACCTGCCCTGGAACCGAACCCCGGCCGTCCTGTGGAGGCAGCCCCACCCCCGAGAGTGTGTGCTACTGGCAGACTGCTGTCTTTGCTCCGCTTCCTCGTTCTAGAGGGGCTTCGGGAGAGGTCTGCTGGCGATGGGTCAACGGGTTTCTCGAGATGTGGAGCTGGAGACGGGGCAAGGATGTGGGCGGGAGCAGCGTGGACGTGGGTGCCGTGGAACCAGGCGTATGGCGTTTCAGAGCAGGATGAAACCACGAATCCCCGGTGGTGCATTTGCAAGGACACCCCTGCCGCGGGCATCTTGTTAAGAAGTTCTGTCCCTGAGGGTCTGCAGGTGAGGAACGGCTCGTGGAAACAGGATGAAATCTAGCCACCGGGGGGATGTGTGGCCGTGCGTGCGAGATCTTCTGCCTCTTTGAAATCGCTCCTCTCTGGCCCTCAGCCAAGGCAGCATTGGCCACGGCAGACACGCTGGAGGCCGCTGGGAGCTCACCGTCTGGGCTGGCGCTGCCCGTTTGGATGTCCTAGAGCGGGAGCAGAGACAGAGGGTGACAGGTGGGACAGAAAGGGACCGTCAGGGTGCAGAGTGCAAGCTCTTGAATATTCATGCCCACAAGGTAAGCAAGGTCAGGGCCCCAGGGGGAGGCAGCAAGACCCCTGGGACTTGGGATGGGGTCCCCTGGTCTGTGGCCTTGAGAGCCCTGACTTCCCCAGGTGTCCCTGCACCAGCCCCCATGAAAGGTTGAGTCTTGATGATGCGACACGAAGATGGGCGTGATGATCTCGTCCCCCACTTTCGGGGCCACCGGCCCCTTCTCTCCCTGCCCTTCAGACCCCAACTCTACAGAGCTTGGCCGGCCAGAGCCTGACCCGCCTGAGGCACAGAGGGACTGGCCCCCACGGGATTATAGGAAGCAACACACCTGCTGCAGGAGGGGACGTCTGCCCTGAGGTGCTGACGATCCAGGCTCGGGGCACCGGACCATGCACAGGTGCAGCTCATGGCTGTGGATGGCGGGATGGGACGCCTGGCCACAGCCGGGGACCCGTGGCAGGGACCCCACGGAGTCAGTACTTGGACGTCTGGGGAGAACTACTCCAGGAGACGCCTGGCTGTGAGGACCGCCGAGGACACCGTGCCCAGAGGGCCCAGCAGGGCCGAGGGACTGGGAAGCTCTCAGAAGGCGGGATGCAGGTGTGGGGTTGGGACAGGTGCAGGACTGTCCTTGCCGACCCGCCCCGTGCAGGGGACAGGCAGCTGCAGTGCTCTGTGTCTGGTTTAAAGGGACTAGACCCTTTATTAGTCACTGAATTAAGTTAACGGGGTTGGAAACCCCAGAGCTGCAGTCTGTACCCCTCGATGCAGAACCTTACATGAGGAGACGGTGGGTAATACACAGCGCCATCGGGGTCCAGCTTATTACTCCACGCACGTTCACTGGGTCCACTAATCTACTAATCTACTACTAATAACTAATAAGTTAATTTTCCAGGGGAAGGTAATTTATTAATGCTAATTAACAAATTAACAGTTAACACTAATTAATAGATGATATACTCCCATACAATGCACGTGTGGCTCCGTATCCTAAGACGCTAATACTGATTAGTTGATTCATATTAGCTAATCGATTAATATAGATAATAGATTAATGTTTAATAACTATTAATAAATGAGCAATTAATATTGATTAATATAGAATATATTACTGCACATTGTAGTTCAGCTTGGGTGTGCTAACATGAATTTGTTGTATTAACATTAAGAATTCATATTAACGATCCATCGATTAATTGTTAATTAATATTAACTAATCGATTAATATCCACAATTTATTGATTGGCTGCTAGTTGATAGTCATCATTAAATGGGCATCCACGATGCATTGATTAGTTGATGGTTAACATGAATTATTAAATTGATGGCAATTTTTGGTCGATTGCTAGTTAACGCGACTTAATAAATCATCGTCAGTAACTTACTGGTTGATTAAGTAACTAACTGGTTGGTTAATTCAGATTAACAAGTTAACCCTTGACGAACGTACCAGAGGCCCCACGCACGCAGCTGGCGGAGACGCCTCCGGGTCTACCCCGAGAGAAGGGAGGGCGTGAAATGGAAGCGGGAGAGCGTGTGACCCGACCATGATGGGGACCCACAGGCATGGGGACCTCCAGCCGAGCTACCCGAGGCGGAGAAAGTCAACAGGCGAAGGGTCTGTCCCATCAGACTGTGTCGTGACGCCGCGGCTCCCAAGGCTGGCGGAGGGGAGGCAGGAGCCCCGGGAGGAAGTTTGGAAAACGGAGGAAACAAACACCTTGACAGCTGTGGGTCCGGGTCCTCAGGGCTTTCCTGGGGGGAGCTGGTGCGGTCATCGCAGATCTGGGCTGCCCCCCCGGCCCCGTCACCCCCAGAATCTTCCTGCCTGTGGCTGGGGGGCAGGTGCGTGTCTGTGTTCGTGGCTCTGGAATGGCAGAAGGACCCCATGGACAGGTTAACGTCGCCTCTGGTCTACAGTGTAGGGTGGGACCCCATACTTCTATGAACTTGACTGTCCCGCGCCCCCACTCCCCCTGCAGGAGTCTCAGAACAGAAAACAGGAAATGAGCTGTGTCCCCACGTCTGCTTCCTTCCTCTCCAACCACCCAGCCATGGGCTTTGTTGCCCACACTCCAAGCTGAGCTGGGGGCACATGAGGGGCCCTAAGCAGACTCAGACCCCTTTCAACTGGGCTGGGGGCTTATGGGGGACCCTAGGCAGATCCAGACCCCTCTCGACTCGGCTGGGGGCTTATGGGGGACCTTAGACAGACTCAGACCCCTCTAGGCTGGGCTGTGGGCTTATGGGGGACCCTAGGCAGATCCAGACACCTCTAGGCTGGGCTGGGGGCTTTTGGGGGGACCCTAGGCAGACTCAGATCCTTCTAGGCTGGGCTGGGAGTACGTGGGAACCCCAGGCAGAGTCAGATCCCTCCATCCTGGGATGTGGGGATGCATGGGGACCCCCGAGGCAGAGGGGGGTAGATGTTCTCTCTTCTGAGCACCTCGTATCAATCTCTCAGGTCCCCAGGTTCCTGCATTTCCACAGCAGATTTGGAAGCAGCAAAACCGGGTCCCAGTTACGACAATGGGTCCCACCTGACCCATTTCCTTTACATCCTTCCAGGAGACCATTTGGCGTTGTCCTGTGTGTTTCAAACAAACTTGCAAAACAGAAGGCAAAGTGCAAGATTTCGTGCTCTTTTTTGGGTCCGTGAGGATGTTTGTTGCCCCATAGAGTTAATTGCTGAATTGTTCATTTTGGGGGCACCTGGGTGGCTCAGTGGGTTAAAGCCTTTGCCTTCGGCTCAGGTCATGATCCCAGGGTCCTGGGATCGAGCCCCGCATCAGGCTCTCTGCTCAGCGGGGAGCCTGCTTCCCCCTCTCTCTCTGCCTGCCTCTCTGCCTACTTGTGATCTCTGTCAAATAAATAAATGAAATATTTTTTTAATTGTTAATTTTTCTTTAAAGTACAGCATGCTACTTTTTTTCAGGATATTTTTTTAATGCATTAAAAGAGAGACAACGTAGATTTTACCCCCTTAACTATGTTTAACATTCTGCTGGGTGGCATCGAGCCCATGCACACTGTCCCGCCACCATTCCTACAATCCGTCTCCGGAACTTTCCATCTTTCCACCCTGAAACTCTGTCCCCATGAACCACTGCATCCCCCCGCCCTGGCTCCCACCATCATCCGCTTCCCGTCCCTACGGACGTTCCTTTGTTTGTCTTACGGTGGATTTATTTTCTCATGCACAACGTGCATTTTTGTAGCTTGTCCTATTTCCCCTTTCTCTTTGGCTGGTTGGGAGCTCGGGGCTGATGTCTGCAGCTCAATACTCAACGCTAGAGAGTCCTTTTATGGATATAAAATATAATATAATGCATAGGTAAGTTCTACCTCTCTGCTGGCCTTTGCTCCCTGTTCTAGTCATGGCCTCTCTAAGCATTATTTAAAATCTGTCCCGTAATCTGGCTCCCGTCGGGACCTCGGGTGAGTGACATCATACGGGATGTGGCCCCTGTGTCTGGCTCACGTCACTGAGCATGCAACCCTCAGGATTCACACAGGTCCTCGAATTCCTGGGTCACTGTCTGGGGTCAGGTGGGCAGGACCCGGCAGCCCCGGGGGCCTCTGTTCCCCCGACACGTGCTAGAGGAGGTGAACCCCTTGCTCCCATCCGGGACACCCGAGGGACCTGGAGGCTTTAGGGCTTTGCTGGAAATTGGGAGACTATGAGAACCGTCGCCTGCTTGAGCATCAGGACCCCGAAGCTTGCCCCGGTTGAGGTAGGAATCCTATAAACACCGCTGTGCCAAGAAGCCCTGAGATCGGCTGCCACCGATCCCAGGTCCCCATAGCAACGTCCAGCCTGTCCCAGACCGTTTGCTCAAACACGTGTATTTCTTCCTAATTTGGCTAATTTCCCGGCAACATCTCCCTGCTCAGGGCGGTTCCTGAGACAGGTATCGGGAAGCGGGGCTGTTTAAGCATAAACTATAGCAGAGTGACCCCAGGGTGTTGTTGATGAACCTAAATCAGTAGCAAACCTGTGTTTGTACCCCCAGCCTCTCTCCAGAAGGGCCGTTCAACGCGAATCCAGCCTCCGTCGTGAGTTTCATCGTTTCCACCCCCAAATTCAGATGCTCCGGGACACGTGAAGGGGACCTCATTTGGGGACAAGATTCTTTATGGATGCAATTAAGTTCCCGATGTTCTGCTTGGGAAGAGTGCAGACTCCACTTGCTGGAGCCCTTGCTGGCACCTGCCCATTAAATAGAGATTTTTAAAAACCTTTTTAATTGAAATTCAACTTGCTTAACCTATAGCGTATCACCGTTTCAGAGGTAGAGCTCAGGGATTAATCCTTTGCGTACAACACCGATGCTCGCCTCATCCCGTGCCCACCCCCCAGCGACCCCAGCTGGGATTTTAAATCCGCGATTGTTCACATCTTCTGGGTCTTTCTGATGTTTCTAAACGTGCTTCAACTATTAATCACAGAGCGTGCAAGATGGCCCAAATGCGGAAGTTTTTTCCCTGGTTTTGCACACCTCCCTGCTTTACAAGCATAAGGTCTACGTGCCCGCGTAGCCCACCGCTAGGGTATTAATCACGTTTGCCCCGAGTTCAGAGGTCGCGCCTTACCACGTCCAGTTCCCGCTGGTCTTTCCGTCTGTCTTAAAAAAAATCTGTTTTGTGATGAGCACTGGGTGTCCCGACAACCGATACACTATTGTCAGGGTGAAAAGTAAAAGGGTTTTAATAAAGTCAAAGAACCCACTAATATTAAAAAAAAAATCTGTTTTGTGTCCTATTATTGAGGCGACTCCCAGTGTTTTGTGGTCAGTTTTTGGTTGGAATTCACATTTTTCTCCTGTTTTGCATCGTTATGTTACAGGTGCGGCTACTGGGGATGGGGCCGACCTCCTGGGTGTTTGGGGAGGAATCCAGACCCCGATGGAGACGCTACTCTGTTTACATTCCTTGTTTCAATTATGTTTCTCTGCAGTCGCTTTCCGTGTTGTCTAACGTTGCTGCTTTTTTCTCATTTCTTAGCACGATGTTTTTCTTCTTTTTTCTTTTTTTTTTCTGTAACGTTTTTGTTTGTTTTGTTTTGTTTTTTCTCATCTCTTCACACGTTTGGGTTTAACGGAGTCAATCCCCCTTTACGAGTTTGGGAGTCATTCCCTGTTCTTCTCTCGGCGTTGAGCAGGTCCTCGAAGAGCGGCCCCCTTGGTACTTCCTGCGGCAAATAGGACAGATGGTGTCTTCATCTTCAGCCTGCGCCATGCGGACCTGTTCTGTCCTCACTGTGGGGCCCCCACGTTAGTGAATAATGGCGTGTCCGTGGATGCCGGTCCGTTAAAACCAATGCCCCGTCCAGCAGGGACGCTGAGAACGGGGAGGCCGTGTGCCTGTGGGAACAGGGCAGGGGGGTGCACGGGAAGTCCCCTGCCTGCGTCTCCATTTGCCCACGAACCTACAACCGCTCTAAACGCCAAGTCTGAATTTTTTTTTTTAAATGACCCATGGACGCGATTTTCCAAGTCGCTCGAAGTTTGGTGTTAACTTGCTCATGTGTGACTTTACCTTTTTTGACTCGAACCCTAACCCTAACCCTAACCCATCAGTTAGCACCCTTTGGCACATCTCCACATCCCTCGCTGCAAATTCTCATATGGAATCATTCTTTTTCCTTATAAGACCATCTACGTGGACATTTTGGGGAACCCAAGCCCCGACAAAGTTGCCTCAAGGAGAGAGTCCTCTGAGGGACATTTTCCTCAGCGACGCCTGTTGTTGATTGTCAGACCCCACCGGGATGAACGGGGTCACAACTACCCAGAACGTTCTGCAGTCACAGCACTGTTTTATTTTGTTGGTTAATTTTTTTTTTCTGCCAATAAAGAAGGAAAGTATTAAATTTGCACCACCCAGTATGGTGCCCACCAGCCACCACGAGCCGCCCTCCGGTATACGAAGTGTGGACCCTGGCCACGTGCCCCTGAATTTGTCAAGATCGTTTCCTTGTGATTCTAGTAACTTGCCCACTGCAAAGTTACAGCGTTACAAAGTTGCACGTGGGTGTATCTTCTTCGTGACAAGTCGCCACCCCCTAGGTTACTCTTTCCTTTGATGCTCGCACAAAAGGGCAGGAAAGGTTGTCACCTTTTGCAAAATGAGCCCAGAGGCTCAGAGAGGTGAGGGGTCTGGTGCAGAGCCACACAGCATCGGAGAATATGGTTTGGGCTTGGAATCTGGGACCTTCCAAGCAACGTGCGTGAGAGCTTGGGATGAGTCCTGGTGGGATGTCCCTTCCGGCAAGTGAGGTTTGAGTCCCAGATGAAAGGTGTGCATGCCCCCATGAGTCCTCGTTGCCCAGAACGTTAACTTTGGCCAAGAGGACATGGCCAGACATCCAGAGCAAAGCGCAGGGGTGAGTCCCCCATGGAGAAATTCATTCTATAATTAAGACCAGGCACGTGTGAGAATTAGTGGGGCCCACCAGAATGTCCCACCAGGGAAGCAGCAGCAGGATAATCCGCAGAGTTTTGCAGGGAAGCAGAGGAGGATTGGAGACATCCGTCAGGAATTGCTTCTCCCCCGACTCAAATAATAAGACCAGAAGAACCATTCACAGCACCGAGCACACACGGAAGACGGCGATACGGGCGTCGACAGGGCAGTCCCCTTTTCCTTCCTTAATATGAAGTGGATTCGGTCTAGGAGGCCAGCTGCACCCCCGGGAAGCACACACCTTTGGGCTCATGCCTTTCCTTTCTGTTAGGAATTGTATCGGAGGGTGTGACATGTGGAGCTGCAGCAGCCACTTTGTGACTGTGAGGCCACAGGATGGCGTTCCCCTGCGTGACTTCGGCTCTTTCCATGGGTGGACTGTGTGCACTTCCCGGGCCCGTGTCTTGGCAGGAGCACTCCCTGAGTTTTGGCAGGATGAGGACACGTGAACCTCGGGTGACCCCAACTCCTCCCGACCACACAGGCTGGTGGGACAATACCTTCGTGGTCCCTGGCGACGTGTTCCAAGTCCAAGTCGAGCAGACAGCGGGGAAGGGGTCCGACTCAGTGCACGAGGCTAGGCTCTGAACCATGCCAGCGAGGGCATTTCCCGTGCTACAGTTGGTGCACACCCCATGCCTATCCGGGGTGAGGTCCGTGCACGGTTGGAATCGCTCCCCAGACTCCAACCCAAACCCTCCGAGGAAAGAAAGCAGGTCTCCTGCATTCCGTGATTTCTTTCCGCACGAGGCGGCTCGAGGTGGTGTGAAAACCCCAAGTGGTTTTTCTCTCCGGCCAGAAGAAGAGATGTGGGTCTTCTACGATGCGGCCCATAAATTACCTTCCCCTGTGCAGCTGCTGGCACTGAAAGCGCGCGCATTCTTCTCCAGGCCAGCGCCTCCCGTCTCCCCGATTTCTGCGGCGTGGGTTGCCCTTGCCATCCCTCATCGGCCCGCACCCACCGAAGCAGCGTCTTGCAAACGCTTTCAAGTCCGAAACCATCTGCTCATGGAATGGCCCAACGCGGCTGCACGTGCGGCGATCCTTTCCATGGCGGCCGCGGACGTCCTCCGGCTCCCAGAACATGTGTTTGCAATCACTTAGGGCTCCCGCTCCGTGCCTGCGGCCCCACCGTCTCTCCAGCCTGCGCCCTGGTCCTAAACGCTCTGTCATGTCATGGACACCGGATTTTCCATTGCACTTTTTTTTTCCTCCTCGAGAATTGTTGGCTGCTTCATGATCCCTCTGTCTCTCCATCTCTCTCTCGCTCTCTCTCTTTTTTTCCCCTCCTGGTACATGATGCCCTTTGTTGGATGCACGTTGGGAACTCAGACCTGCTCACAAGAATTCCCTTCTACAGAGATGCAGACAGACATCATAGAAGATGACAGTTGCTTTCGGAACCGGGGGCGGGAGGGGGAGCCGGGAAGCGTTTTCAAAGAGGGAGACGTGCCGTTACCCATCTGACGAACGCAGCTGGTTCATGTTGTTTCTGTTTAAAACCGCAGCGTTCTCGTAAATGCATTTAAATACGTAATAAATTTGCATTTTTACCAGTTCACACTACCTTTCCTTTCACAGGAATTGTTTTTGTTGTCCGTGTTTTTCTTGTTCCTTTTTTCCCCCCATTTCATTTTTCTTTCTCCTTTTTTTATTCCCGTGCCATTCACTTCGCTTTGACCGTCCGTCAGTCCCTTTGGGAATCTGTAGTGAATGCGTGTGGGGTCGGTCACCATCCGATATCAGCTGTTCTGTCCGTCCAATGCAGGCGGTTCCCGGGATTTCGAATCCCCGTTTGCCCAGAGTTGCTTCCCTCCTGTGAGCTCCTAGCCTCGCATCAAAACCCCAGATCTCAAGGTCTCAAGGTCGGCATTTTAACCGTGCTTTCTTCTTTTTACTGTTTTAAGATTTTATTTATTTGACAGACAGAGATCACAAGTACGCAGAGAGGCAGGCGGAGAGAGAGGAGGAAGCAGGTTCCCTGGTGAGCAGAGAGCCCGATGTGGGGCTTGATCCCAGGACCCCGGGATCGTGACCTGAGCCGAAGGCAGAGGCTTAACCCACAGACCCTGCACGGACCTCCCCCCAGATAGGCACGAGCAGTTCCCGTGCACCAACTGCAGCACGGGAAATGCCCACGCTGGCATGGTCCAGAGCCCAGCCTCTTTCTTGAGACGTGAGAAAAACCCGATGCTGTGTTTATCCAAACACGTGTCCCCGGGAGGGAGTGATTTCGAGGATGTAATTATTGTTGTTTCAACGGGAGGAGACACGGCAACCGGAAGGAAAGCAGGTGCGTCCGAGGCAAGGGCGTTGGTGGTTTGGGAAGACGGTAGCAGGGAGTTGGAAAGACCCTTGCCTGCCGGGAACCCTACAGCCCCGGTTGTGGTGGGTTTGGGGGTCAATGGTATCCAACCAAAATTCACATTCCCCTCAAACCTGTCAGTGGGCCTTATTTGGCAACAGTGTCTTTGCAGAGGTGATGATGGGAAGGATCTGAGATGAGCTCGTCCTGGATGAGGCTGGCCCTAAAGCTAATGGCAGGTGTCCTTGTAAGTGACAGAAGACGAGACACAGACACAGGAGAAGCCACGGGAAGAGAAAGGCAGAGATGGGAGGGACGCGGCCACCATCCAAAGACTGAGTCCCTGTTGGGATGACACAGCCACCCCATCCTACTGTCTGTGAAAATACACGGCGGGAGTGTGTTTTCTTCACCGGCGGCCGGCACAACAAGGGGGGTACCTCCCTCACAAACAGGTGACAACTGCGTGCGTCTGCAGAGAACCAGCCCCCCGGGGCAGCGCGGAGATGGGGACCTCCCGGGACTGAGCATGGAGAGAGGACGGTGTGGACCAGCTAGGCGGGGAGGCCCGGACAAGCAGCACTTGGTGGAAACCCGGACTCGTACCGATGAGACGGCATCTGGGGACGGGTCTGAGCTCACAGTCTCATAGGAATCGCCCACGGGGTTTTATTGGGATTCTGTTGTTTTTGGTTTTGTGTCGTTTTGTTTTGTTTTCTGCCCGTGAGTAACCAATGCTTTCCTCCGTTCCTGTAACCTGTCCAGAGTCGGCAAATGCACGGGGTCAGGAAGCAGTCAGTGCTCACCGGGGCCTGGGGTGCTGGGGCTGGGGTCTGGCTCCTCACGTGGCTGCGGGTTTCTTCGAGATACGACGGATGTTCTGCGACGAGATGCAAGTGCTGGACGCGGCGCAAAAGGGTGCAAATGTGCTCCATGCCAGGGACTCGATCCGTATAAAATGCTTAAAGTGTCGAACTTCGGGTCCCGCACGTTTTCACACCTTTGAAAAGTGTAAAACGTTGAATTTCAGGTCCCATGTGTTTCAGTGCCTTCCACACGCTTCAAATGCTGAGTTTCAAGTCCCGTATGTTTTAGGACCTTGAAAATGCTTACCATGTTGAGATTCGGGTCCTGTGAATTTTAGCATCATGGAAGAGGCGCGCAGCCATGAGAGTCTAGAAAAGCTGACGAAATCCATGGTCTGGTCCATTCTGTGCGTCTGCTTGCGGGAGACAGAATTTTCTAGCGTTCCAGGCCCACGGTGCCATCCTCGGTGCCCGACACGGATTTCCCGCCTTTCCCTCCTCCTCACGCAAAGCACAACCCAAGCCCCCACCGGCCACAGTTACCACAGTCACCACTTGAGTTTTGATGTACTGACTTTCATGCCCGCGACGATTTATGTGGCTGTGCGTGCAGACGTTCAAAAGGACGCCGGCACTGGGAGTCCTTTGTGCTCAAGCTTTGGTACGATTTTGAGCGAGCGAACGCACAGGGGGGTCAGCGGGCTTCGCAGACCCTCTAACCTGAAGCACATTTTATTCAGCCTCGTGTTCAACGTCTCAAGTGTGCGGTTTCCGGTAAGGACGCGCTCGCCAGGTAATAACGAAACGAAATCAAGGGCAGGTCTGTAATCACGGACTGGAATGCCGATTCTTATTTCTGCCCAGTTAGGGGTCCGAGAGGTTCTGGGGGGGGAGGGGGCGCCGGCATTCATCGCGGCGCCTGCGGACGGCTCCTGGAGAAAGCCGAGTTCCCTGAAGGTAGAAACAAGCAACACCGGGGAAGCACTGACGTCGAGCGCGTCTGGCCGGCGTGAGGGCAGACTTACCAGGCCTTTTGCAAATCGTACGGTCTTGCCCCGGAGTTTTGCAAAATGCTGGGCCACCACGTTGCTTCTCCTGCTCCGTGTTTCCCTTGGGGTCGGCCGCACAAAATGGCATTTGGAAGAAGTTTTGAGGGTCGCATTTAACAGCCGTCCTCTCCCGTCACCGGGAAAGACACCAATCTGGAAGCCAGCCTTTGCTCCGTAGCTCTTTGTCCGAAAATACCATCATGTTGAAGTCTTTACTCGGAGGAACACTTGGCCACATGTGGTCTGTTGAGCGGAACCTACTCCTTCAGACTCCACAGCGGCTGTTACCCAAGGACGATGGAAACGCGTCACATCCTGGGGGTGATTCCAGCCTCAGACTGAAACGTGGGCCAACACCTGCCAGGCAACCATTACGTCTCTAGTAAGAGTGAGTTTCTGCTTTAAAGGACTCTGTCCTTTTCCTTTCTAAAGAGCTGTCAGCTTGTCACAGGCCCTCACCAGCTCTGGTGTCACTTCAACCTGCAGCAAAAGAAAGATAAAAATCAGGCAAAGAAGGTTAAATCAGGCACCACCTGGGTGCAGAAGCTCCTGACTCTCGACCTGGAGCTTTGGTTCAGGGGGAGCAGGGGACCGGAAGCATGCTGTGCCCCTGGGGGCGGAGCTCAGGCCCAGGGGTGACAGCAAAATGCATGGGGGGTTGCTCAGCCTGGCTTCTTCGGGATGATCAACCGGAGTCAGGGCGGGTTGTGTGAGTGGGGTTTTGCAGGGTGAGTAGGAGTTTCCCAGACAGCCTTGGAAAAGAGAATTCACACAGACGGGGCAGCAGTTGCAAATGCCCTAATAGTGTGCGTGTCGGGACCTCTAACGGGAATGGCACAGGCGATGCTAACGGCACAGATGGTGAGGGTGCTGGGGCGACAGAGGATCCGGGGCAAAACACCAGAGATTTGGTGAAGTCAGAATCAAAAGGACACGATTCCATTTCTGGTAACAAGCGAGATGCCCAGGGACAGGGCACGTCTTCTTATGGTTGTTGCTGTTTTCATTACTCCTTGGGGGGTTGGAAGGAGAAATCAGGACCATTGGCTGACAAGCCGTGCTTTCTGCATTCATCTACATCAGCTTCTGTGTAAATTTTAGGTGTTTTTTTTTTTTAAACACTCGAGTATAAACATGCATTTAGAGATTTTGGTTCATTCAGGGGGGACCCTTAATTCCCTACACAATCTGCAAACCTGTGCAGACATGCTAAACAGGGACATGGATGAGAAGATAAATCTGCCGTCCCCCACCTCCAGCCCAGCGCGTCCCCCACCCACCAAAAGGACCCCTCCAGGCCATTCCGCTCTCCTTCCTTCCCTCTGTCTTTCCCTATGTTGCTTTTATGTTATTTTAATGTATCAACTTATTTTCAGAGAGTCACTGTTTTGGAACTGGGCTCCCGAAGGGTTCGTCCCCACCTCTATGAGGTGCTCTATTCCAAGAGGTCTGATTCTGAAAAGTGGGGAAACGAAAAAAAATAAGGAAGCCAGAAGGAATTCTGGCGCTCACGAATGTTGGACGAGGTGGCGGGAATGGGCTCTTCTGCACATCGTGGGGAGGCCAGCGTGTGCGTGCCGCCATTTTGGGAAACCACCTGGTCTCCTGATGGGGAGGTGGGTGGAGAGAGACAGCCTCCTTCCCAGGCGGGCAACTGTGGTCCAGGCGTGCCCCCAGGAGAGCTCTGGTCTCGCCCGTAAGTCAACCTAGCCTACTCTGGCCGGCTCACTAGGTGGTTTGAGGGAAGGCATTAAGTCATTTCCTGCATTCCGAACCTTTCCTGCCAACTGGAGTATGGCTTCACTCTTGGGCTTTTCCCCAGGAGTTTTAAATTCTTTATGGAGGGCTTGTAAATGTTTTATTTAATTGCCCTAAAGTAGGAGAATACCATAAAAGTGAACTAGGAGGCATGTGAGGGCATCGTAGGGTTCTGGGGCTGACTGGAGGCTGTATGGGGTTTAGCCCCTTCCCACAGAGGGGTCAAGCCATCCGGGGTGGGATTCCCAAAGGAGGCTTGGCCACTGGGAGAGTGACTTGTGGGTCATGGAGACGTGTTCTCTTCCGATGGGCACTCTTGGTGATGCCAGGGCAGACGTCAGCATTGGCAGAGAACACCCCTTCCAAGGATGCCGTATCCTACATTGTTTGTTCTCTTAACCCCATATTCCTTTCTTTAAGCTCACTGACCTTCTCCCCCATCCTTGGTTTTTTTGAGAAATAATTGACAAGCAGCATTTACTCTTGAAAGCTGTACCACTTGGTGACGTCGTACACCTACTGTAAAGGGATGACAACCATAGGTGAGTTCACACTTTCTCATGCCACATACTTACTTTTTTAGCGGGGCGGGTGGTTAAGGTTGACTATGTGGACTGTATAAGGAAGTCGTACAAATGAACTGCAAATAACCGTGATAATAATAATCTAGCTTGAAAATGAGCGGAAGACATGGATGGACATTTCTCCAAAGAAGACATAGAAATGACCAAGAGACACATGAGAAGTTGCTCCACACGTCTCAGCATCAGGGAAATTTCCAATCAAAGCCACAGGGAGATAGAGACTCACACCCCCCGGAATGGCTCAAATGGAAAAGACAAGAAACCACAGACGTCAGCGAGGACATGGAGAAACGGGAGCTCTTGGGCACAGTTTTTGGGAGTGCAAACCGGTGCAGCCGCTCTGGAAACCAGGATGGAGTGTCCTCAAAGAGTTAAAAAACAGACCCATCCCTCCACCTCCAGCTTCAACACATTGTATCATTGTAACACATTGTATCATTGTGACACACTGTATCATTGTAACACATTGTATCATTGTAACACACTGTATCATTGTGACACACTGTATCACTGTGACACACTGTATCATTGTGACACACTGTATCATTGTAACACACTGTATCATTGTAACACACTGTATCATTGTGACAACCTGTATCATTGTAACACACTGTATCATTGTGACACACTGTATCATTGTAACACACTGTATCATTGTGACACATTGTATCGCTTTGCAAGGCTCAATCAGTCCAATATTCCTATCCACACGGCCCATCACCAGTGATGGACAACATCTTGCCACCGGCTCAAATGGCTAGAATTTCCCTGCCCGGAGCTGCCAGTTGGCGCCCGCACACGGGCCCATAGGCATGTCCGAGGGCACGTTTCTCAGTCTGTAGAAAAACATGCATCCAATTGGCAGCTCCTAGCAGGTCTTTTTTGTTACGTATCAGGAAGTTTATCCATTGGCCTGTGCTCTGAGGGGCAGACGCTGGTCTCGGTTTGCTGTTTATCCATGATCGGGGGAGCTGGTTAAACCAGCGTCCACCAAGCCCGGCCAGGAACGCCTCGTTTTATACACATTGAGACTCAGATTTTGCAGAATGGGCTCCCGGTGTTCTCTCCTCCACGCGACCCACCTCTCTTTATGCTCTGTGACGTTTATCTTCGATGGTGCATCTTGTGGTTCTTAAGCAACACGAAACTCACCGTTCTGTGGGTGTCAGCCACGGTCGCAGCCCGCATCCCTCGCTCCTGTCCATGACTCCAGCCACTGACTGTAAAATCCACAAAACCTGAAATTCACTGATTTACCCTTTGTAAAGAGCACCGCTCAGGGTCATTAAGCTCCTTCGGGGAGGCCGGGTGCAAACCCCATCTGTCAGGTTCCAGAACATTCTCATGCACCCACAAGGCAATCCCCATCTCCATGACGGGTCGCCCTGCCCACGGACGGTGAGCACTAATCTGCTTGCGTATTCTGCACATTTCCCATAAATGAAATCATAGTATCTGTCCTTGTGCATCTGCTTCCCAACCAGGCATCATGTTCTCGAGGTCCCTGCATGGGGTAGCAGGTGTCAAAACTCTGTTTCTATCCATGGCCAAGTCCTCGTCCATCCAGGCATGGACCCCACTGTCCGTCGTTGGATATTTGGGTTCTTTCCACCGTTGTGGACGCGTGTGCCCAAGTACGTGTTTGAACACCAACATTCCATTCTTTGGCGTGGAGACCCGGACGTGGAAATGCTGGGTTGCAGGGTCCCTCTGCATCCGTTTGTGGGACGGCCAACCACAAACCCTTTCAGAGAGAGGAGCTCTCGTGGGAAGGAATCTGGGGAGTGAGTGTCACGGCGGTGTTGGTGGTTGCACAGTATTGTGAAAACACTAGATGCCCAGAATTATAGTTGAAAATGGGTCGTTTTGTGTTAAATAAATTTAACCTCAAGTTTGTATGTTTGTTTTTTTTAAACAAGAGGAGAATGGCACAGCCTCTGGATCTCGTTATGTCCCACAGCTTCCCTCCAGGAAAGGGATGAGGGCACAGAGAGGAGGGGAGGCAGAAGGTCCTTCCCCCGCCCCTCCGGCGCAGAGGCCTCCGGATGCGGGTTGGCCCTGCGCCCTGCAACCAGGCGCTGTCCCCACGGCACGCTCGGCGTGCCATCCTCCGCCCCCCTTATGCGCACGTGCACGTCCCTGCGTGCTGCTAAGAATTGGGGTTTTCAGCCGCGTGGGCAGCAGCAAGGGGGCGGCGGGTTTCCTGCCGCCGTCCTCTCTTTCGCAGTCTCTGCAAGGCGCACTGCGGGAGGAGCAGGGGGCCAGGGGTGGGTGCTGCGAGGCAGGGGGAGCGGGGAATCAGCTATTCCTGTTTTCTTGTAATCCCTACTCTAACGCGATTTAATGGCCCTGTTATTGCCGAGCCAAATTAAGTCCTTATGAACCAACTTACAGACTGCCTTTGTGGGTCCCGGTTTCCAATAATAAGAAAAAGGGTTTGGGTCGTGTTGGACCATCTGCTGCTGATTACCACGTTGCCTGCTTGGGGCTGCCTCTCCGAGCTCGGCGCTCTGTTTTCATTAAACGCCTGGTCTAGCGGGCTGTATTTTTTTCTTTTCTTTTCTTTTCTTTTTTTTTTTTTTTTTTAACATCCAAGCCAAATATAGAACTCCGATAGCAAATAACCTTTAAGAGGAGACCGGAGACTTGGACCTTCCAAATTCCCGTCCCCAAGCATCCCGCTTGTGTCAGGCACGGTCCCTCATGCTGTGGGGCAGGGCGTAGAGCTGAAGCCGTATTTGAACACGGACCCTGGCAGGGGCAACTCTTGTAGGCAACGGGCCACTGGCACGGAGCTGACCGGTAGCAGGTACAGGTGTGCGTGCCTGAGCGTTAGGCAGGGGGCGCCCCCAAACCAGAGGGGTGTCGGGAGAGAAGACACACGTGGGTAGAAAGCACCAGCTGCCCAAGAACTGGCCCTCACCTTGCAGGCAGGCACAGGGCCCCCCCCTCGGAGTGCGCGCACAAGACCCTCCCCCACGCATGCGCGCACAGGCACCCCAACCGCGTGCACGCACAGGGCTCCGCCCCAGCGTGCGTGCACAGGCCCCCTCCACGGTGTACGCGCACAAGCCCCCTCCCACGTGCACGCACAAGGCATAAGGCCCCCTGGCATGGCTCACAAGGCCCCCCCAACGGCATGCGCGCAAGGCCCTCCCAACCCGCCCCCTGCGTGCTCGCAAAGCCCCCGTCCCCGGCATGGCTCAGAAGACCTCCCCACCAACCGCGTGCGCGCACAGGGTTCCTCCCCGCCCCCCACACGTGCGCGCACAGTCCCCATCCGCGGCATGGCACACAAGCCCCGGCCCCCGCGTGCACGCACAAGGCATAAGGCCCCCGGCATGACTCACAAGGCCCACCGACTTGCACACATGCGCCGTACAGCGTGTACACATTTTTTTTGGAATCCTAAAATGCAAGAGGAAATATGACGCCGGCGTGCGGGTCGAGGCAGCGGCACCATCGTCCACCGCCTTTGCACTTTTACCCACGAGTAAAAGGTGGGCCCAGGGGTGGCCGCTGTGAGTGGGGTGAAGGCCTCTTGCTTGGTCCGGTGGCGTGAAAGGAAGCTGGATGCTTTGAGCCCCAAATCGCTTGTGTCCGGCATATATGCACGGGCTGGGGCTCCATGGATCCAGGGACGGCCTCACTCCGAGTCCTGGAGACACCCCATTCCGCACACAATGGTAGAAACTCACGTGATTGCAAAGGCCCTAAGAGCCACGTGAACGAACACACGGTCAGAGATGCTGTGTTTGATCCGGAAACGGAGAGTCTGACAATTTGGCGCAGTATAGGACGGAGAAGGGAGAGTGGCTCTGGGGGGACACTGGGAGCCCAGGCCCGCCCATCCCTGAGGAGGACCGAGGTGCGCATCTGCTGGCCCAGAGGTCTGTCTGATTTGGGGGGCGGCACCAGGCTGTTTGCGGAGTCTGGGGAGAACAGGGTGGGGGGCAGGAAGCCCAGAGGAAAATACATGTTTGCGGGCATGTTCCTGCCGGCCCCTTGTGGACATTCAGAGGAACCACTAGCTTCTGGGGAGAGGGGCCCACCTGATTTCTGCCCCAGCGCACGGATGCATCCTGGGAGCCAGCCTTGGTGTGTGAGACGAGTGCTCCGGCCCCCAGGAGGACAGTGTCTTTAGGCAGTTCCATCAAATACGCGAGCGTCCCTGTCAGGTGCCGTGCACAGCGTCCTCTGCCGCACGGATACGGGACCTGAGACGTGAGTGGTTTGGACAGGACACAGGATCAGAACCCAGACAGCCTGTCCTGCAAGCTGGTGTTTGCAGCCCCAGGCCGAGGGCACCCCTTCCCCGGGGGCTGGCCTGTGCCCCCGCTGTGGGGCTGGGAAGTGGAGATCCGTGCGCCCTTCTAAGAAAGGGAAGGCGGTGCTGGCAGGTGGGGTCCGCCAGACGGTGCATGGCCCTTAAAGATGGGGAGGCACTTGGCCGTGTCCTTTGCAGACGTCTGTGTTCCTCCTCACGGCCCCACGGCGTCCTGCCTCCTTCTCAGGCTGGCCGTGGTGACTGGCTTCCTGAACGTTCCAGGACTCATTTATCCCTCTGCACCCAATCCCCTGCTGCCCCAGCACAGGGTCGTCCCTCCCCGCCCCCGCTGGCCAGTGCTACCTGCCCCTGTGTGCCGTATTTCCTCCCCATACGCCGCCCCTCCCCAACCCTCATGCCTGTTCCTGCCATCTACCCCACGGTGCCGTTCTGTGAGTACCAAATGGATGGACTTGTGCTAAGGCAGGCATCTTTCTTGGAGCACAGAGTCCCATCTCCATCCCAGAGGACGCGGTTTCACACCCACCTGCAGCCCCTGCCCCAGGATCTGGGAACGGGGAAAGGGTCTGACCTCCCCCTTCCCCCAGATACAGGGTTTGCCCACGTTTGCATTTGCTTTGTGGCTGCTTTCGGATCCCTTTCAAGAGGGGCAAGTGCCTTACCCCAGGGATGGAGCCATTTGCATTAAATTGTTCAGTGTATTGGGTGGCGACCTCGGAGATCCCAGCAGCACGGGCACACGTCCCCAAGGAGAGAAAGGAAGGGACGTGACAGTGTTCCTCCAGGAGCGGCCCTGCTGTCCGGCTCTCACGGCTGTCCTCCCTCGGGTTCCAGGAGAGGCCGACGTGTAGTCCATCCGGCAATGCAGTCTTGTCTGGAGTTCTCGCCGTCTATGTGGGGACACTGTGGTGTCACAGGTGGCCATGCCAGGGAACGAGGTCTCCCAGGGCAGGACCGCCATGAGGTCTCCTTTATGCTGGTGGTTGTGCAATTTTGGGAACAAGTAAAGGTCACATCCCTTCGAATGGTGCAAGCTGGGTCAGAGGCCAGGGTCATGGTGGAGAGGATGCCAGTCCCCTTCCTGGAAGGCACCCCAGGCCCAGCATCGTGCCCGAGGCACGGTGCACAGATTGTAGGTGTCCACGCGTTGCCGTGCGCTGTGGAAACCACACGGAGGCTTTCCCCTAGCTGGGTGAGGTCAGAATGGGCGTGGGAGGGGTGCAGCCCCTACGTCCACCACAGGACTGGGTGTGAGTGCCTCGCGTCCCACTGAGAGCCCTGGGGCCGAGCTCACGCCCACGTCTCCCTGACTTCGAGCACCGGAATTCCCGTGCCTTCATGCCCACCGTGCCTGGATCCGAAGCCATTCCCCGCCCGCCATTAATTCCAGCCGACCGCTCGCCGTCTTTCCGGGCCCTGAGTGCATCCGTCTGGGCCATCATTCCCTCCGCCGGGGTCTCATCCGAGCCTCTCGTATGCTAAGTGCCTGTCCTCGCGCGTGATGGAAAGGCCAGCGAGGGACGCCGGTTAATCCATGGAAATGCCGCCTGTACTAAATCAGACCGTTGGGAGCCCTTGCCGGGGCTAAGTGGATGCAGGCTGTTAGGATGCACGGGTGGTTCCCGGGACCTGACTTGCCGTGGGCGCTTTTCCCCGAAGATCGCTCAAGCGCTGAATAAATCAGGCCCTTTTCCGCGGCGGCGTTCGACAGCCTCTGTGTCCTCCCGGCCGCCAGGCGAGGCGATGAACACCCTTCGGAGGGCCCCGTGTCCCCATGCCGATGCCCGAGCTCCCTCCCGCCCTGACGAGCATCGACCCTGACACAGATCATATTGACGGACACGCAGATCTGCTTTCTCGTGGTTACAGCAATCTGGAGGCGACGTCCCCCTGCGCTGTCGAATGTTAACGGATCGGAACCCACGCGGGCATGGGGACTTGCTGTTTGCCGGGGGTTCCCACGGCACAGGGGAGGGGAGCCTGCCACGGTGGGGACATCAGGGTCCCAGGGACGTGCCAACGTGTGTGTATGGGGGGTCGGGGACGCCGAGCTTGGAAACGGAGTGCTGAGCGTCGCCGTTGTCCGTTTTCATCTGAAGATGGTTTACAGGTGCAAATGGGAATGCTTTAAAATGCACAGATCAGGGGGATGCAAACGTCCTGGGATCGGGTCATGACTCCAAGATCCTGGGATCGAGTCCTGCGTCCAGCTCCCTGCTCAGCGGGGAGCCTGCTTCTCCCTCTCCCTCCTCTCCTCCCCCTGCTTGTGCTCTCTTCTCTCTTTGTCTCTCAAATAAAAATAAATAAAATCTTAAAAAGAAAAATAATCTGTCCTTTGACTGACCGATCACAGAGCGCCCCTTCTCTTCCGCCGGCGATCCCCAAAACTTACATTGCCCGGTGACGTTGCGATGAACCGGGAAATATGCATGTCGTGTCCCTTTTCAGTTCCTGGCCCAGAACTCCCCCTCCGGATGTCCTCAGACATGGGAGTCGGGGGATCCCTGTGCCTTTTCCACACCTGAGTGGATGCTCTCGAGGTCCCACCTGGGGGAGGGCAGCTCGTTATCTAAAGGGACAACGGGTGTCTACACGATTGGAATTTTCAGCCCCACCCAGACCCGCAGGGAACAGGGAGGACAGGTTGCATTTAAAAATCCCCAATGACCGTTGATGTAGTCCTTCCCGCTGTGCAGCGAGATCTGCCTAACGTGAAGCAGGGGTCCGGAGAGCTCCCGGGCCGGGGAGGTCGCGGACATCCCGGAAGCGTGTCGATCCCACAGAGGAAACCGAGGGTCCACAGGCCCCCAGAGGGCATCGCTTCCGTGTAGACCTTCCTGAGCTGTAACTTCTAATAAGCCGGCAAACGTCCCCAAAGGGTTGTCCCGGGTTCTGTGTGTCATTCCGCAGAATGATGGAGCCGTAGGGCAGGTCTCGGGAAGCCCCGAGGGGCAGCCGGTCTGTCTGGGGCTCTGTCTCTGTGGGCAGCGGATGTCTCACGCTCCTGAGTCGTCCGTCCGTGGGGTCTGTGCTCACGCGGGCCTGTGATGGCCCCAACTGAGCACACGTGCGGGACACCTGCTCCTTGTCCACTAAGAAACGGAGCAGTGGTTGGTGTAGAAAACCCTCACAGTGACAACCAGACGTGCCGGAAGCCACAGAAGAAATGCTTTGTAGGAAATAGCTGGTTTTTAGCTGAGTTTGGTTCTTTCGTCTTTGGTTTTTAAGGATTCATTTCTTGACTAGTTAAACCTTATCTCAAAATGTCCTCATTTCAAGATACAGCGTGCAAAGGAATGAGCCCACTGACCCGGCAAGGCTACACTCAGGGGCTCGCCAGAAGGAACACCCCAGACCCGTGGGCTTTGAGAGCCTCTGAGGAGCCCTGGGGGATCGAGAAACGTTGAGCAATTCCGACACGCGGCCGGGTGCCTGTCCCCAGATGTCAGCCTGTAGGGAATCCCGGGGATCGCGGAGGAGGCGGTGTGACCAGGCACGAGGGCTTCCCCAAGAAAGGGAATCGCAGGCCTCACAGGACCCAGCACGTCCACTCCCAGCTGTGTGCCCGAGAGCATGAATGACAGGTGCTTGCACACAGACTTGCCCCGCCGGGCTCCCAGCGACGCGGCTCACTGTGAACATTGAGATGTGAATTGTGCATGTGCGTGTGGCGGGGGGGGAGGTGGGTGTGTGAATCTCACTGGGCCGGGGGGTCCCCAATACTCTGCCCCACGGTATTTCTAGGTCTGCCTCTGAGGATGCTTCCAGAAAAGATGAGCCTCGGAGCTGCTGGACTGAATAAAGCCGACCCTTCTTTCTGGTGGGCCACGTCTAACCAGGTGACGGTGTGGCTAGCACAAAAAGGTGGGGGGATGGGAGAATTCTTCATCTCTGTGTTGGTCTTTCTCGTTCCTTCCCTCCTGCCCCCAAATGATGAGCTAGGACATGGACCTCCTCCTGTCCTCAGATGTGCGGACACCACGGGCCCTCCTGGGTTCCTGGCTTCCGGAAAGGGCACAGGCACGGGACATGTCGGCCTCCAAAAGCATGGGAACCACTTCTGTATAATCTCTGTGTGTGTGTGTGTGTGTGTGTCTCCCCCTTTCCACCCACCCGCAAAGGCCACGTCGTGTGCCATCCCATCCCTAGGAATGGAGCAATCCAGACAGAGGAGATTGGTGACCGCCGGGGCCTGTGCAGGGAGAGGGCGAGCGAGGGCTCATGCAGACGAGGTCTCGTTTCCAGAGGGTGACGAGCCATTTCCAGAAACAGCGGTGACGGTCACCCCATATCGTCAGGGTGCCGAAGGCCACCGACGTTTGCGTTTGGAAGCGGTGAATCGTGGGCCGTGTGTGTCTGGCGTCCGTGGAAAATAAAGGTAAGAATCCGCGTGAGCCCCCAGCCCGGGATCCAAAAGTTTGGAAGGTCCCCACGTGCCCCAGCTGTCCCCGGGCAAAGCCTGGCTCCCTGTCTCCCCGGAAAGGGAGTGTCGTTCCCGCTCTGCCCTGCGAGCCGAGATGGAAGGGGAGGTTTTGGGTGCAGGAGCTCATTCTCTTTCTTTCCCTTTTTCCCCTCCTTTTCATTCCTGAAACGGGCATTCCAGGCGGCCAGGCGGGGGCGAGGCACGGGTGCAGCGAGGGCTTTCAGACATTTCTTCTCGCTGTTTGTGGGAAAATGGAGGCTGCGGAGAGGGATTTCCCGTTGATGTGGGGGCAGCCTTTGAAAGCCATGATTTGCTTTTTTTTTTTTCTTTTTTGCTTTTTCTGTGCTTTCGTGGCATTTCGGGGAGCGGAGATGAAACACACGGGGGTGTTAAGGTCTCAGCTGCCTGAATGGAGGCTCCACAGAGAAAAGAGATCTCAGCCCCCTCCCTCCCGGGATGACGGCTGGGAGCCCCTTTGAAGGGACGGCAGCCTGGTACCAAGTGTGCAGATCCTTCCGGTCCACGAGGATGAGACCAGCCGAGGGGGCTTGGCGGGGGGCTGAGGCTGGGTTTTATCTTGCAGGATAAGGTCGATGCTCTAAAGCTGGGCAACAGGAGTTTTGTGACGCAAGTTCTGAATTCTGGGGTCCTTTCCCCCGGGTTTCCCCCTAGAATGCCTTGTCAGGAAGCCATATGGTTAGGGGTAGCAGGCAAGGGGATCTCGGGGTCCCCGTGGGTGCTGAGACACACGTCCGACTCTGTGGGTCGCTGGTGTTGTAGTCATGACTGCCGGGACTCAAGACCTCCTGGATGCTGCTTCTTGGAAGAAAGCATCCCAGAGGAAGAAAGCAAGGATCCCGATCTTCCTGGAAACTGCATTCGAGTTTCTGGTTCTACTCGGTTTTATGAAAGGGGTGGATGGGGGAAATAAAGAGCTCTCATTTATATTAAGTAGATACTTCATGCAAATGCATAATTGGAAAATGGTTTCCTTTACGGGAATGTTTCCCAGCGGCACTCAGGTGTTGTTGGTGGGTTTGGGGTCGACTCCGACAGGGGGTTCTATGACCCAGCTTGGAACAGGTGCGATGATGGCCCATGAGCCACTTGCCTGTTTCCTTTGACTTGCTCCCCGTGGACAGTGAATGTCTGGCCCTGAGATGTCAGGGATGTCCACAGAGGAGCCGGATATGGACTCCTCTACGTTGCTCAGGGCAGACGGGCTGTTCTTGGGGGACACAGAGCCCCTGTCGGTACCCGTTGCCGGGCTGCTTCTCTGCTTGCTTGACAAATGCATGTCTGACGTCTACCAAGAACACCTTAACGTGTTCTCCAGAACTTCCCTGTCCCCTAGCCTCAAACATGGCGGTCTTCCTTGGAGTCCACTGAATGGATTACAGTGGCCGCTCCAAACAGACGCACAGAAAAGAGCGAGGTTTCGCAGGGAGGATGTGGGGACGCGGGAACCCTTGTGCGCTGCTGCTGGGAACATAACATGTCAGAGCTCTCATGCAACACAGTATGACAGTTCCTTGAAGAGAAAACACGGAATGAGTGTGGGATCCAACCATCCAAATCCTGGTACATCGCGTGGAGACCTGGAAGGTCTTGGAACGATATCTGCACACCTGTGTTCACGGCGGGGCCACTGCCAATAGCCAAGACATGAGGAAGGAACCCAACGTCCATCAACAGATGTGCAGATAAATGACATGTGGTTATGATGTACATAAAATGTGTGCACAGCCTATGTATTCCTTTTCCTTGTCCTCCTGGGAGGACGAGGAGGACGTGGGGAGCTCGTGTTTCACGGGGTCCAAGCTACGGTTAGGGAAGAGGAATCATTCTGCAGACCATTGGGATGGACGGTTGTCCCAACAATGGAAACGGACTTCATGCCAGTAAACGTGACACTTAAAAATGGTTAACAAGGTACATTTTATGTTGTGGGGTTTTTTTTGTTGTGGTTTTTTTTTTTTTTTTTTGGTTTTTGTTTTCTGGATTTCTTTTTTTTTTTTTAACAGAAGTAGAAAATATTTTTTTTCCAAAATGGAAGTCAAAGAATGTGGCCAGAATGTCCCTGCAGGCCACACCTGGGGGTCGCAGCTTGGACACTGTACCGTCTTGCTGGGTGCCCACCCCTCTTTATCTGTCTCCCTACCCCACACTCTGGGTCATCTGAAAATGCACATTTTACTCTCCATAAGGAACTGCTGCCTGACGCTTCCCCGTCTTGGGCGACTTCTCCTCAAAGTGTAGCAAAGTGTTCGGGAACAGGATCCCCAATTTTTTGCAAGTGGGGTTAGGGCTTTATGGGAGACCCGCATCCTTCCTGACGTAGAGCTCATGGAATGTCTTTGGGTTACACAAGGTTGTCCTCAGCTTCTGGCTTTTTTTAAAATGTGAACTTATTTGATAGTCAAAAGTAGGACTCTGGTGCTGGGTTATTTCCAGTTGAATTTGAATTCTGCCTCAAGGCATCATGGGAGACCCAGGGCTGCTCCTGGGGCACCATGACATGGACATGTGAGAGCTACCCCACAGCACGGGGACATGGGAAGGGAAATAAGCATCTTTTGCCAAGCCTTCTGGATACATAAACCTTGGGGGTGCTGACGAGTGATAGTGGGGTTCTTGGTGGTCTTGGGGGAAGCAGTTTTGGGAGGGTGAGATAACCCTTTGAGCCAAAGAGGGTTGATGGGCTTGTGTTCTGCCCCAGGAAGTACTTTGAGGTTTCAAGAGGGCTCTGTGAGAGGCACCCATAGGGCTGGGATCCAACCATCTGGAAGTAATAGGGTGGGATTCACAGGGTTGTGAGCCATTATGTTGGGACTCAGAGGGCTTGAACCCAGAGAGTGGGGATCCATAGAGCTGAGGTTCCTAGGGCTTGAATCTCTAGGGTTAGGCCCATAGCATTAGGACCCAGAGGGCTGGGACCCTTAGAGTGGGGATCTACAAAGCCGAGGTTCCTAGGGCTGGAATCTGTAGGGCTGGACCGATAAGACTTGAATCCAGAGCACTAGGACCCATAGACAGGAGATCTACAGAGCTAAGGTTCCTAGGGCTGGAAATCTAGGGTTGGATCTGTGGAACTAGGATCCAGAGGACTGAGACCCAAGGACTGAGATCTTAAGAGTCAGAATCCAGAATTGGATCATATAGGAGTCCATAGTTTTGAGTCCATAGGGCTGAGATCACACAGGGTTTGATTCATAAAGCTAGGGTACATATGGTCAGGATCCATGGGACTAGGGTTGCAACTCATATGTAGGACCCATAGGATTGAGATTTAAAGGGTTGGATCCATGGTATGGGACCCAATCCTATGACAGGTTTTGAAAGATCTTCCTGCTAAAGGACATGGTTGCTCTGTTTCCTGGGTTCTCCTTTTGGACTTCTTCTCCCACACCGTGGCCTCATGCAGGACACTTTTCCTAAATCACCAATGACATTTTTGTTGTCCTGGTCAAAGAACCAATGTCATGCCTTATTGTTCTTGCCTTCTCCAGTTCCTCCTCCAACAAATATTTATTCATGAGTTGACCTTCCAGGGACCAGGCACCAATCTGGGGGCTTGGGTGTACCCATGAGCAAATCACCTGTCTTGTCAGACTGACTGACATTGCAGCTGCATTTTTAGCAATGAGTAAGAAAATTGTATCTTTTTTTTTTAATGTTTTTATCACCTTGTATGTCCCAGGCATTGTCCTACATACATGCATGCATCCAGGAATTAACCTACAGCCCTCACTGAGCTGACATTCCAACCATTATGCCAGAAAGGAATACAGAAACTCTCTTTTCAGTTTTAAAACCATGTGTTCTATGGGGAAATGAGTGGAAGAGGGGGCAGATCAAAAATGTTGGGGAAGGAGGAGGACCAACACTTGAAGTGGGGCTTGGCCCTTGTCCCAAGAAGAGTTCGAGAGGGCTTGGCTATGAAGGTGAGGTTTGAACAAACGTTTGAAGCAGGAGAAGGAGTAAGCAGAAGCCTGGGGTGATGGGCACTTAGGGAGCACCATTAAGTGCAAAGACGCTACAGCAAGAGCATGTCTGGAATGTTCCAGAGTCAGAAAGGAGGAGGGGCAGCTGGGGCTAGGTAACGGAGCAGTTGAAGGATAGGCGATGAGGTCAGAGCAGGAGTGAGAAAGTAAAGAACCTGGTTATGGGGTAGGACTTTGTCTTTTACACTGAGTGAGGCAGTCAGGCTCAAGAAAGTGTGTCACAGAGTAGCATCCTTTGAGCAGGATCTTAAAGGAGCATGCGGGCTCCCTTGTTGGGGATGGATGGCCAATGGATGCAGCAAGATCAGGTGGGAGTCTTCCACAATCACCTACAGGGCTCGCAACCATGCAGACGGAGGTGGAGGTCAAGATGTGACAAGTGAAGCCACTCCATGAGTCTCCTGTGGCCTGAGCATCTGGAAGGATGGAATTGCCATCAACCTAGATGAGGAGGGTGTAGGGGGGTTGGGGATGTCATCAGGAGTTCTGTCGGACATGAGACATGACATGTGAGGTCTCCGTTGGACTAGATTTCAAGACTGGATTTCCAGAGAGAGATCCAGGTGGGGAGCACATACTGAGCATCACTAGCACATGCATGAATGTGGGAAGGTGGTTACGGATGAGTTTGTTCACCAAGGAAGTCTGCGCAGACAGGTAGAGAAGAGGACACATGACTAAACCTGAGGACTCTCCTTGGTGAAGAGGTTGGGGAGAAGACTGAATGCAATGGAGGAGATCAAGAAGGAGAGGGCAAGATCTGATGGCCAAGGGAAGAAAGTGTTTCAAGGATGAGATGACTTAGGAGTGTATGGGACCACTAAGAACATAGGGTGCACAGATGTTTATAGCAACAATGTCCACAAGAGCCAAACTATGGAAAGAACCTAGATGTACATCAACAGATGAATGGATAAAGAAGATGTGGCATATATATATATACAATGGAATACTACGCAGCCATCAAAAGGAATGAAATCTTGCCATTTGCGACGACGTGGATGGAACTAGAGGGTATTATGCTGAGTGAAATAAGTCAAAAGTCATTTCAAGGGAGCAGTAGGAGCCAATGGCTTCAGAGCAGGTGGGTAAGTGGGTCTGTGAGCACTGGGGGTCCATGGGAGGCCTCTTCTGATTGCTTCCATATTCTCAAGTCAATAGGAAGGACATCACCAGGTGAGGATGGAGATGAAGGGGCCTGAGGAGAAAGGAGAGGATCTGCAATACCCCAGGAGGAAAGAAGAATGGATACAATAAATTATAGGGTGGTTCCTGGGCAGCAACCAGCACCCCTCCATGTTTAAGGAAAGGATCTTCATAGCAGGACCGATAAAGAGGAGTGATGTCCCCATGAGGACACGGGGGAGGGGACACCAAACAGCGACTTTCCTTTTCTGAGAACAAGGTCCAAGAAGGAAAGAGGGCCAGCATCCAGAGACTCAGCCCACTGTCTCCACCCCATGAAGCTGGATCCCTGAATGCATGCAGAGAGACCAAGTGGATTTAATTAAAGAAGATACCATTTCCCCACAGTCCCTTCCCAGCTCCTGTACCCTCTGGGGTTGTCTTATTGTTCTTTGCTTTATACAATTTTGTTGTCTATTCCCCTGCCCTGGAACAGGAGCTCCAAGAGAACAGGGTTGGAATTTTGGCTCTGTGCCTGGAGTGTGCTTGATGCATATAAGGTGCTTAATAAGTGTATGTGGGATGGGTTGATGGGCAGATGGTGGGTGGAGGATGGAAGGAAGAATCGATGGATGGTTGGATGGATGGATGGACAGATGGACAGGTGGGTAGATGGATGGGTGCACTAATACATTGGTGGGCAGGTGAGTGGGTAGGTTAATGGATAAGAAGATAAGTGTACAAATGGATGGACAGAAGGATAGGTAGGTGGATGGATGGATGGATGGATGGATGGATGGATGGATGGGTGGGTACATGGGTAGACAGGTGACTGGATGGACAGGTGGATGGATGGATGGATGGATGGACAGATGATGGATGGATGGATGGATGGATGGATGGATGTTGGATGGATGGATAGATGGATGGATGGATGGATGGTTGGATGGATAGGTGGGTGGGTGAGTGGGTAGATGAGTGGAGAGTTGATTCTGTTTCCATGCCTTTCCTAGTTTCCCAAAACTGCCTACATTCCAGGACCATGAAGAACCAATCCTTCCACCAGTCTGGGGGATTTGGGTCGGCAGCCCCAGATGGGTGACGCACAGTTTGAGAAAATAAAATCAGCCAACGTTGTTTCCGGCGCGGTGCTCGTCATGAACATGAAATCGAGTGAGTACCATTCCTAGCATCATCCGTCTTGACCCATGTCCGTGTCCGGGGGCCTCTGAGTTGACATGGCAGGAATGCCCTTACATGATCGGAGGTGGAGAGGGAAGGCGTGGCTCAGGGGACAGAATCTGTTTCCCAAGCGACCCGGAGCCTGTTCATTGATTAGAACATCTCTTCATTCGTTGATTGGGACGATTCACGTTTGCGGGCCGGGAGGCAGCATGGGGTTGGACAGAACGTCCCCGCAAAACCTTCCAAACGGACCCTCCGTGTGGCATCTCCCGTCTCCCGGTTGACGAATTCTCCCTTCCCTTCGGGTTTCTGTGAAAGCACGGGGCTTTATCAAGGCCAATTACACGGACCAGCAGGCAGTGATGACGAGGAGACATCCCTCGAGGAGTTGGGGGCAAGGGGGCCCCTGTGTCTGTCAGGGGCTTGATGAAGACAGCTTGTCTGGTTAACGAGGCAGGGAGCAGAGCGTGACAATGCTGTGCTCCCAGACAGGAGGCCACCGATCTCCTGTCTTGGAAAAGTCAAGACCCAGTAAATTGACCTCCACGTTGAAATGTTTCCAGTTGCTGCTCAGAGCCCGTTTTCAACCGCGAGGATTTTTTTTTTTTTTTAAAGATGTCCGAGCCACCGGAGATAAGTGTTCCTTCCATCGAAATCCACAAGCCTGGCTCCTCATTACCGAGGTCCCTGTCATGTCACGGGCGGGAGACCGTGGATGCGGCAGAAGGAGGTCTCAGGGACGGCCGTCTCTCTTGCCCATCCTAAACGAGGACGCCGGCTATGCAGGTGCAGGGCGGTGGGAGGGGACCATCGTCCGATGCTGATGCCCTCGCCCCAATGTTCTTGGGGAGCCCGGCCGAGGTGGCCCGTGTGCAGCTTGTCCCAGGGGGCCAGGAGGAGGTGGGCTCCGCGGAGAGGTTTCCTGACATCGTTTTGTTTCCCCCTCCGAGGCGCGGGGAGCACGTGGCTTCCGAGCAGCCCTAACGTGCATAAAATGCCAGCTTGTCAGCCTCATCAGGCGCCCGCCGCGGGAGTGGCGGGCGCGCCTCTGAATGCTACCCCAGAGTCAATTAAAATACAGTCAGGCTGACATGCCGAGAATACCGCATGATCAAAGCCAAAAATGCCCATACAGCTTCTGACACCAAAAAAAACAGTGTGTTTGGCGGCCGACTGACACAGCGTAACAGGTCAGATAATTATGAGAAAATGTATGATATATCTGTTGCAATTGCTTATCTTGTTCCCATTATCACAGCCATCAAACACACCAGCAGGCTCCCTTCCGCGGGATCTGAGAGCCGGTGACATGCCGGTGACGGTGATACAGATGGCATCTGCAGCGCGGCTGAATTAATTTGACAGTAAATAGGGGAGACCGCTTACCGGCTTGTTTAAATATATATTTTTTAATTGCGGAGGGATGGGTTTTGTTTTGGCTTTTTTTTTTTTTTTTTTTTTTTTGCACATCTGGGAAGAGCCAGGGGAGCGTGCCGTGCCATGGTATTTTCAGCCACGCGTCCTTCTTCTTGCGTTGGGGGGGCACACGCGTGAGCTCGCGGGCTCTCGGGCTGCACGCGGATGGGCGGCCGTGGTTTTATCGTTTGACTCCTAATTACTGGCAGCGACGCATTTTTTTCCCCCTCTCCCTCTCTCGGTCTCCAACCCCAACATCGCGGCCCAACACGTGCGTGAATTACGATGATGAAGGAATTCTCCCATCTTTGGCCTCGATGCGATTATTAAATTAATGAGGGACGTGACAGATGAGCCTCGGTGCTCGGGGCACGGTGGGGCGAAAGCCATGGGTGTATTTTAGAAGGCCGGGGATTTTCAGCCCGGCTAACACCGTTAATTGGCTTAATGGATTCTCCGTTGAGCACGCTGGCTGCTTCCCCCATCTCCAAAGCAAACTAATTACGGCTTTTTGCATGAAACCCTAATAGATTACAATTTATCTCCTCGGAATTATCGCAATAATTACCGGAATAAATTAGGCGCTCGGACGCCATTCATCAACGCGGGATGGGTTTCACGTCGTAGCCGCACGTTGTAGCGTGAACTGGCTAAGTGTGGGATAATGGCCGGGTAGACGCGTTGGCCAGAGTGGAATTCAAGTGTGTGTGTGCGTGCGTGCCCGTGTGTGTGTGTGCAAGCCAACCCGTGACTCATTCCCAAAGTCTACAGACGTTTCCCACAGAAGAGGGTTCACATCAAAGTTGGGGATATGTAGAAATAATGATTTTGCAGAACTCCGAGTCTCCTCTCCTTCCTGCTCCCTTCCCTCCCGCCCCCGGGTGTCCTCCGCGCAGGCTAACGCAGCGCCCACACAGATATGCATCCCAAATGTTCCCTTTGCTGAGCGAAACGCTCTCTGAATTCCATTTACATGACCGGCGCCTTCTCTTCCATTTTAATGGCCTCCCATTATTCTGGCGGAGGAGGAAGGAGCCTGCCTTGAGCACCTTAATCAACTTCCAGCAACTACCGTTCCCGCCGCCCCCAGATATCAAGCCCGGACACACTTCAATGGCCTGGACAGACGTCCGGGCTTTATTTGTCACTCGGTGTCAAAGCAGACTGTCATGTGTGGGCTGAGTATGAAGTTCATGCTTGATTCCGATATAAATGGTAACAGGACAGATGGCCCCAGATTTTTAGAGATTTAGACAGCCGACTTCTTCCTCTCATTCTTTTTTTTTTTTTTCTTCTTCTTTTTTTTTTTTTTTTTTAAGGTAACTAGACCCAACTTTCAGACTGGCTTTCAAAACTCTGGAGGTGACGGTTCAAACGCACTCATATCATTGAAGAGCTTTTTTGTGCAGAAAAGCACAAATGCAACACAATGCTCAGGTATTATTTTGGTCCTTTTTTCTTTCCCCCAAATGTGAGCATTTTCGTGTTTCTTAGCGCGTTAGAATGGCAACGCTTTCTTTTGAATCATATTTTCGAGTTTCTTTTTTCCTTTTGCTTCTTGGGCTTCTAAGGATTTCAAAGCAGTTACTTTATGTACGTGCACACAGCTATGGAAATCATCATAATAACTGTTTGTCCTGGAAAAAAGTTCCTGTTGTTGCAAACAATCAATGTTTGCGCCCATGTTTTGGAAAAGGGCTGCACACAATTTCTGCGTAGGGTAAGGTAGCAAATATTTTAGGGTTTCTGGACCGTGCCGTGTCTGGAAGCCTACCATGATAGCACAAAACTCACCATAGAGAAAACATAAAAGAATGAACAATTTCTGTGTTCCAATAAAACTTTATTTACAAACGCAGGTTGGGGGCCAGATTTGGCCCTTAGGTTCTGGTTTGCTGATCTTAATGATTCAAGGGGCTTAAACACAGCATCTAATCTTCCTGCCTATTTTTAAGAGACATTTGACTACTTTAAATGTCATTCAAGATTTATTTTTAACGGCATCCAGGTCGGCTAAAATAGGATAGAGGGCTCCTGTTTGCTTATGAAGACATTGTCGTGAATACGCAAGTGTGATGTAAGCCAGGAATTCTCCCTCAGCATCCTTCTCAACGCAGCACATCCAGGAAGGTCCTGTCCACCGACAGGACCAAAACGCAACACAAAACTTCTTCGCTACCTTGACTTGTACTGATCCGTGAAGATGTCACCACCAAGTCTTCCAAGATACATTTTTCTTTCTGAGAAGCTGTTGGTACGTGAGCCTCAAAGGACTCTTTGAAATGCATGATGAATCTTAGCTGTGCAAACCCAGAGAAGCTCTCCACGAGCCCTGAGCTGGATGCCTATGCGGCGGCCAAATATCTGTCCTTGGTCTGAGAAACCGTTAACCCACAGTGGCGTCACCGCTTCACATGGGTCCCCTGAGACGTTACCCAAAACTCCTCCTTCTGCGACAACCAGAGCATCCGGGGGTCTGATCTCTGATTTAAGATGCCGTTCTGTGGCATCGTCAACGCGTCAGAAATGCAGGATGAGTGTGGGGGGTGCACATGCAAGACAGTGCCTTCCTGGCTCTACTGAAAGGCAATGAACGCCGTTTCTCTGGTTCTCTCTGGTCCAGCTCCTTCTCTCTCACAGGTCTTGGAGGCAGGGGTGAGGGATGCGCCTTCACTCCTTTTTCACCTCCTGTATTCTGTCCTTCCTCTTTTTTCCTTGCTTCTTCCCTCTAGCTGTCCTTTCTTTCCTTTCCCTGCTCTCTCTTAGATTTTTCAATAGATGATAGATAGATTACTAACTAGGTGGATAATAGATCAATAGTAGATAGGAGGATAATAGATAGATAATAGATCGATAGATGGATACATGGGTAATAGGTAGTTAGATAAATAGAAAATTGACAGACCAATAGGTAGATGGATAATAGCTATAGATAGATAGATGTAGAGATGATGGATAAGTGGATGGAAGGATAAGGATGATAGAAATAGATGGATAGATAGATAGATAGATAGATGATAGATAGATAGGATGGATACATACAGATGGATAGATATGGATGGATGGAGGGATGGATGGATGGATGGATGGATGGACTTGTGGATGGACTGAGAGGTAGATAGATGATAGGTGGGTGGATGGATAGATAGATAAGATGGATAGATATAGATATGGATGGATGGATGGATGGATGGATGGATGGAAAGATGAATGGAGATAGATAGATGGATAGGTAGGTGGGTAGATAGATAGATGATACATGGATGTAGAGATGATGGATAGGTGGATGGATGGATAGGGATAATGATAGATGATAGATGGATGGATGGATGTAGGGATGAATGGATAAATGGATGGATGTAGGGATCGATAGAGGAAGGGAAGGATGGAAGCACAGATACATAGATGTAGGGATGGGTGGATAGATAGATACATAGATGATAGATGGATAGATGATAGATAGATGGATAGATATGATGATAGATGGATAATTGAAGGGTAGATCAATTTAGGATAGATAGAATAGAAGGATAGATAGATACTTAGATCTGTAGATCCATAGATAATGATGGATAGATGGATGGATGGATGATAGATGGATGACAGATTAGATAGACGGAGATAGCAAGCCAGACAGGGGCCATGGGTACAGGTGAACAGGGACACCTGTTGGATGCACGTCTTTGTAACCTCGGCCCCTCACGGTGCTGCTGGGTCTTCCCCAGGCACAATGGCTCTGCAAGAACCCACCTATGGAGGACACTTGCCAAGGGGCCGTGGTGGACCCTTCCCCTCCCATTCCTCCTTCAGCCTCCCAGAAGGACTACAAACCGTCCGTGGTCAGGCCTCCAGAGGGAAGTGTCCAGCTGACCCTGTCCCTGGGGTCCACTTGGGAGGTGTACTTTCAGGGCTGGCGGGCTCTGTCATTCGTGGGGTGCACGCTGAGCACGACCTGCTCCGCCAGTCCAGCACAGGGCCTCGCCGGCCCCTGGCCGATCCTCAGTAAAGACCAAGCACTCTGAAAATGTTTTACCCTGAGACAGTTGTCACAGTCCTGCCCTAGCCACAGAGCTGCACAGCTCACCTCTGGGGACCACCGGACCTGTATGCACTCTTCTACGTTTTCTCCTTCTTGCTGGGTGAAAGGTGGGCATGGAGGCTGGAGCCACAGCAGCCATCAGGACTCTGAGGCGACGCTGGAGATGGAAGCCTGGAATGGAAGAACCTGGGTCCTGGAAGGACCATGCCAGCCCTGATCTGGCTTCCAAAAGCCCTTCCTAGCATGAGGTACAAGTTCTGCTCTGGTTTAGGGTGCTGGCTTTGGTTCCATCATTTGGAGCTGAACATCATGTAAAGGCAGAGCCAGACAGGAATGTGGCTGGGGGTGGGGGTGGCCGGTGTGGCTGTTTCCCTCTTGAGGAAGGAGAATGTCCATCATTCCATGTTCTTGGAGGGGAGGAGTATCTACCACTCACACTCACATGCCAAACAAGAAAATCAAATGCCCTAGGATGGCACATACAGTCCATTAGCCAGCTCCAGCGGCCCTCATGAAGTCCCACAGACGAGGTGCCTTAAAACCACAGGAACTCATCCTCCCCCCACTCTGGAGACCACAAGCCTGAGATCCAGGCGGGGCAGGGCCAGTGAGATCCAGATGGGGCAGGGCCGTGCTCCCTCCTGAGGCTCCAGGAAAGGGTCCTTCCTGCCTCTTCCAGCTTCTGGGGCTCCAGGTGTCCCTGGACTGATGGCCGCGTCCCTCTCATCTCTGCCTCCATCTTCCCGTGGCTTCTCCTCTGTGTCTGTGTCTCCTCTTCTGTGTCTTACGAGGACACCCGTCATTAGATTTAGGGCCGCCCTGATCCAGGATGAGCTCATCCCAAATCCTTCCCTTCATCACATCCGCAAAGACCCTGTTTCCAAATAAGGTTTCCCTTCCCAGCTTTGGAGGTGAGGGCATGGACATAACTTTCCGGGGCCACCACCAAAGGCATTGCTCTGTGTGTGCACGGAGACCCCCGGGGTAGAGAACACAGGAAGAAGGCAGAGAAAGGCTGTAAGAGCTCATGTAGACATGTAAGCAGGGGTTATGTCGGATCCGCCAGAATTATGTCATTTAATTAGTGCCACCGTATCTACATTTTCTAACTATCCCCCAATGGGCCAGCATTGGGACTATCCACAGAAGCGAGAAAATACAAATCCCCCGTTGTTTGCTTTTCGAGGAACGGAGTAAAAAGGAACAGAATCTTGGGAATTCCATAAGAAGTAATTGTACAATAAGGAAGCTCTTGAAGATGCATGGTAGAGACCCAAACATGGAGGCAAATGGACTTGGCAGGGCTGTCTTTTGGGCCCCAAGGCTGAAGCTTGGGGCACAGGTCTCAATGGGGACGTCTTGGGGTCAAGACCTGCCTCGAGGCTTATCCCGGCTCCTGGGCCCTTCCTGTGGCCACGTCCCCAAAGTGCTCCACAGCAGCAGAAGCAGACTGAGACCCTCCCCAGGCCGGTCAGGGAGGTCTCCCCTCTGCCCTGCCACCTGGTGTCACCGCTCCGTGCAGAATCAAAGGCCTTTGTCCCGTTGGGGACGCCTTGGATAAAAACGAGCACAGACAGGGAGCTGGGCACGAGGGAGGGAGGTGTGACATGCATACATTGTTGTCAACGATCAGAAATTCATGGGGGGAGAGAAGTCATCGTGGGGACTCAGCAGGCAGCACAGGGTTTGGGGCCACCACACGTGGCTGTATTTCTGTCCAGCCTCCCAGGTGGTGGCTACCCACGCCCTCATCCGTCCCCACAGGGAAGCAGAAATCAGCTCCTCGGAGCAAAGGACATGATCTACCTCTCCTGATGGGAGCCAACATTGGTTAGAGGCCCAGAATGAGCGTGAGGACACGACTTGCCTCGACACTGCTCGGGGATCCGGGCGGCCTCGAGTCTGTCAGCTGGCATCTGCCGTAATTGCTTCCCAGGGCAGGGCATCCCGGTCGGCCGTCCAGACCCGCGGCGGCCAGGGTGCTCAGCTCGGCAGTGCCCCGGGCGGTGGCCAAGGACCGCAGTCCGGCTGAGCCATGCGTCGCCAGGGTCAGCTATGGGCCGGGTGGGGAGGGGGCCGGGAGGAAGAGGAGGAGGTGGAGGGGGGAGCACTGTTTTGTTTGGAGGAAGCAAAGGAGACTAAGTACAGACGGGGTCGGGATGGAAACCAAGGTCGGCTTCGTTCCCTGACGAACCAGATGGTTTTATGGCTACTGAAGTGTTTGCCCTTCAAGAGATGTATGTGTATGGACACATAACACTCGCGTTCTGTGTGTGTGCAAAAGGAGGTGGAGGGGTGTGCCCGTTCCATGTGTGTATGCATGCAACGTGTGAGGGCAGGTGGAGGGAGCGGTGTGCGTGTTCCATACATGTGTGCACGCATGCCTTCTGTGTGTGCAACGGTAGCGGTGAGAGGTGTGTATGTGTGCAAGGAAAGGTGGGGGAGGTGTGTTACATGTGTGTGTCATACATGTATGCAACGTGCATTCCATATATGCGGGGATCCGCGGAGGGAGCCGTGTGTGTTACATGTACGTGTGCGTACACGCGTGACATGCATTCTATTGTGCTGGGATAGGTGGAAGCAGTTGTGCTGGCATGTTACACGTGTGTGTATGCGTGCATTCTATGCATACACGGAGAGGTGGTGTGCATGGATTACATGTATGCCTACAGGGCATGTGTGTTACATGTACGCATGCACGCGTGTATACAGCACATGCATTGTGTCTGTATGCAGAGAGCGAGAGACAGTGAGATATGTAGGTGACACACGCACATATGCCCGTTACTTGTGTGTAATGAGACTGTTTTATGGTTTTCGTACATGTGTGCACACAACACGTGTTTGTATGTGTACGTTTCCAGAGAGAAAAAGACAGGTGTGTATACACAGATGATACGTATACCGAGAGGGCGTTATATATCATATGTAGTAAGTTTAGTATAATAATAATATTAGTAACCCACATTCTATAGGCCGCGCACGTGTTTTCATGTTGCATGTACAGAACACAGGTGCGATGACGGGCGTATGTATGCACACATGTAACGAACATGACTCTGTCCATAGAACATTTACATGCATGCTCTATGTGTAGCACACGTGTGTAGCATGATGCCCTGTATATGTCGGTATAGAAAGGAGCATTTGGTATGTTTCGTATACGCAATATGCATTTGCGTATTGTACACGTGCTCGTGCTTGTCTATGATGCAGATTTCCCTACCACACATACCGTGTGTCCCCGTTCGTGCGTGCACACGTACACGTGTGCACGCTTCTGGTTACGTATGGGCACACGCCCTCGTGTACTCGTTATCAGACAAATTATGCATTCATAACGCATGCAGGTTGTGCAGGAAACAGGGAACGGGACAGGGAGGCATGGAAACCCTTCAGATGCAGCCCGCCCCATAAGCAGCACTGCACAGGGCCGTGTCCACGTGTTCTGAAGAAGTGGCCAAAAGGCAGGTGCCTGCCCACTGGCTGGACAGCAAGTGGGGGTCGCAGTGACCGCATGGATGGATGCAGGGGGACGGGAAGGACGGCAAGGGGCATCTGTTTTCGGGCAAGTGGCCCCCAGAAGCTCCCGACTCGTGGGAAGAGGGGCTGGACAGGAGTGCACAGGGTGGACAGGAACGGCCTTGGTTCCAACGCCCGTCATGCCAACTCTGCTTCCTCCCCCAGGGACCCTGCTTCCGGACTCCACATCACCAACAAGGTGCTGGCCGGTCGGGCGACCTTTGCGCCCCTCCCTGTGCGCCTGCTGGGAGGAGAGATGTTTGACCCTCGGCAAGGAGGGGAAGCCCATGTGGCCCCAAGTTTGAGCAGACCGGGGGGCACCGGGGAGACACCAGGTCGCTCCGCATGCCATCGCCCGTGAGCACACGGACGCGTTGCAGACTGTGACAAATCCCACGCCCTTCATGAGCCCATAAACATGCCGAGGTCAGTGCCAACCATTGGGATGCTTGAGCGACGTTAGAAAACGCTCATCTGCCTGCCCAGAAAACGGCAGTTGAAATACGGTACATCTCGGAGCTCACGAAGTCAGCCGCCGCCGTTCCCGGGCTCACCGGGGCCCCGGGGGGTCTTGCTCAGACACACCTCCTGATGCCCTTGGCCTGAGTGGTGCCAGGAATAGCAAACGGGCCAGGCTCCCCGGAGATGCCCGGGCCTGTCCCACGGGAGCAGCTCGCACCTGCAGGAGGGGCTGAGCCCAGGGGATGACAGTGACCCCCACGCTGGGACCCGAGGAGCTTTCTAGAACTACTCTCGCCTCTTCCTGAAGCTCACACAAGAGCTGGTGCGTCCTCGCCTGGACTTCTGGATTTCCCTCCTGAGATGGTTCTCGGCCTGGGACGCTGCTTTACCCTGTGGTGTAACCTGATTTGTCTACCCACCCCTCTGCCCCCGTCAGCAGGAAGGTTTCCCCACGCCGGGGAGGAGACATCAGGTCACCCCGCACGGCTCTGGGGTTGCCGTCGGGACCTTTCTGGCCCTAAACACCCAAGACCACAGAGACCCACCCACCCCCATCACCAGCGTCTGTTGCTGGACGTCCAGAAAAGCTAGCAGACAAAGAAGGGGAGGGTCTCCGTTTCCCTAACACCCGAGACAACACGTGCATTTCACAATATTAATCCCAAACAAGCAAACATGCTTTCAGGACAAAAACCCATCGGAAATGTAAGTCTGCCGTTTGGGTCGGTAGTGAGGGTTTCACACTCCTGTAATCGTACCCCAATCAAATGTTAGCAATGCAGCGAAGACTCCTAAAACCCTACTCTGAGCACATGTGTTTGGGATCATAATCCCGACATCAGAAATTAAAAGTTTCACACAGATGCACGGGGAACAACAGAAAGGCAGGAAATACATCAGTTTTGTCGGCTCCGGCGGAAACGTCAAATTGCACGCACAGTTTGAATGACAGGTGTGCGTACAATTTCCAAGGATTCTGAATTTAAAAACAGTGCATCACGGACCAGAACCCCTGCAACCCTGAGCTGGGTGTGGGGACAGCAGGGGTCCTGGTCCCTCATGTTCCCCAGGGGCAGGTGTGGGGGCAGAAGGGGTCCTGGTCCCTGATGCTCCCCAGGGGCAGGTGTAGGGGCAGAAAGGGTCCTGGTCCTTGATGCTCCCTGAGGCAGGTGTGGGTAGAACATTGGAGAACACGGCCTTTCAAGGCCCCCACACAGGGTTTCTGTAACCACTCCAGGAAACGAGCCTCCCGTCACTAATATGAACCCAACACAATGAAATGTGTCGCTCCAATTAGCTGCATTATGCTAAGTGCCTGGACCCCAATTACTGGTGTAAACCTATCACTAGTCCATTTCTCCTTATAGGAATTAAATTGCACGTTTGACCCCAGAAATGATAAACCTGGACTGTATCCACTCATATTCTTTTCAGTTTTAGGTAACAGAAGGGCCTAGAAATGACAGTGAGAAAAACATATAAACCAAACCTCCGGCCTCAGGCCTGGCGTAAAATTAAGGGACGTCCATCATTACAACTAATTTTTCCTTACATTCCACACGTGTGATTTCACGTCAGCGTTCAGCACCCACGGAAACCACCACTGGGGTCTAAGGTCTGTCCGCCGGGGTCATGTGTGTCCGGCAGAAAGGCGGCGTTTCCCAGTCTTGCCCGTGGGACCCTCGCATGTGGGGACAGGCCTCTGTCCCTGTGTCCTTGCTCATGTATTTGGGGTAAACAGCACCTAACTGCTAAGATATGGGAATTCTACTCACCGATCCCCCCCCCGAAAATATTCAGAACATGTTCCTGGCAGGTGCGGACGCCCCGTCATGACTCAGCGCTACCTGTGATCTCAGGCTGCCGTGCTTTCCTAGGTACGTTCCCTCGCGGACATGGAACACATTTGTCCCCACAGGAGCTCATGTTGTAGGGACTATGGAGAAGACGTCTGCACGGGGGTTTCGACAGTTACCCAAACATTTTTTTTTCAAGTTCCTTTCCCCGTGGGGCCCCACCTTCACATCTCTGAGATTCGCCCCCGTATAATGCAGAAGATACACCCCAAGTATATCAGTGGAGCGTCCCGTCTCGTCTTGAGGCAAGAAATCCTGGCGTGCCTTCCGTCCGTGGCGTTTCGGGATCGGTGGCAAGATCCGTAGGTTGAGACGGGAAAGGGTCTTTGAGCATCTGCATGTGAGGGCCTTCCCTGGGTGTGTGCAGTTCCCCCAAAAAGGGTCAGTCACGAATGCAGAGGGGTTGATGTCGACCGGGAAAGGTAGGGGAGGCATGACGAGGTCACCCGCCCTCCAGACGTCCACCTGCTGCAGGGAGCGAGGACCACAGCTGAGCCTGGAGGCGGGTGCGTCCTGGGGGAACGGTGAGCAGCAAGTCCTACGGCAGAGGGATTAGCCTTCTAACCCCCGACCCCAAACACTCACGCAGGCATCCAGGTGTTTCTGTGCAGGAAGGAATCCCAGAACACTGCTGTGGTTCTTTGGGAAAACAAACCAGCTAGAACCAGCAGGCTGAGAGAGGGACCCCACTTCTGCCGCTCACTCCCGGGCATGTCCGGGGCATGCACACCCTTGCCCCTGGGCATTACAACCTACCGAAGGAGAATAACCAGCCAGGTGTGCAGAAGCGGTCGGCTTCACGGGACTCCCGGGACTGTGCCGAGTCAGCTCGGGGACCTCGCGCCTGCGTTGAGCTCATTCACTTGCACCTGTGAGCGGCCACGCATCTATGCCCACTTACTCCTGTACCTTGGCGTGTCACCTGCTTCTCACCCCAGCTCCCCGGGCGACCTGGACCAGGGACTGAGGGCATCCTTGCAAACACGCAGGTGTACATGAGGTGTCGATGAGGAAATCCACAGACGGTGCAGGTGTGAGTGCAAGGACAGCTATCGGCAGATGAGGCAGACGCAGGGAAGGATACAGGGACCTACGTGATACACAGAGGTGATCAAGGTGTGTGAATACGGATCTGGAAACAGTATAGATTAAAGATAGGTAGAGATTGGTGATACAAATACAGGTATGTATGGAGAGAGATAGGTATGCGATACATAGAGTGATGGAGATAGATGGATACAGACGATGTGTGGATACGTATGATACGTGGATACATGTGATACGTGGATACATGTGATACGTGGATACATGTGATACAGGGATACATGTGATATATGGATACGTGTGATACGTGGATACGTGTGATACGTGGATACGTGTAATACGTGGATACGTGTGATACGTGGATACGTGTGATACAGGGATACGTGTGATATATGGATACATGTGATATATGGATACATATGATATATGGATACATATGATATGCAGATACAGGCGATGTACAGCTATAGGTGATACAAGTGAAATAAGGGTAGAAACAAACACACAGGAGCACACGGATACAAAGATACACCAAGACAGAGACGGTATTCACAGCACCTGTGCCGACGCAGGACTTGTATGCAGACGAGGAGACATTCCTACAAAGTCATCAGGAAAGGCAGACAGCCAAGAAGAAAATAAACAAAGCAAACGCAGACCATTCACAAAAGGAGGGAGTCGGGACAGCCGACCAGTGAGCTCCGGGTAAGACACCCGCGTCATTGGTTTCCAGGGAAATGGGGAGGCAAAGCTCCATGGGAAGCCAGAGCACGCCTGCTCCCTGGAACATAAAGTGTGAAGCCATTTAGGGGACGTCTGTGGATGACGCTGAGCTTTCCGCCGTTTACCTGTCCATCTGCTCAGTCAGGGACAAAGCTGCCAGGCTCTCCCTCGGAAAGGGTTGTTGCTCTGGAAGGCACCGGTCACTGTGCACAGGGCGTGAGCCACGTGGCTAGTCACAGTGTGTGGGAGAGATCCATGTGCCCTCCAGACTCGCCTCCAGAATTCAAGGGGTGTCATCGTCTTTAATTCTGGGTTCAGCATTGGGCAGCTAGGGCGGCTTTAATAGATGACCCCACACTGGGTGGCTTGAATCACAGACGTTCATCCTCTCTGGGCGTGGAGACCAGAAGTCTGAGATCCCAGCGGGACAGGGGTGCTGAGATCCAGGCGGGGCAGGGGTGCTGAGATCCCGGCAAGATAGGGATGCTGAGATCCAGGCGGGGCAGGGCTGTGCTCCCTCTGGAGGCTCCAGGGGAGGGTCTGTTCCAGGCCCCCTCCCTGTATCTCTGACCGTCTTTGTGCTTCCCACAGCATCCTCCGTGTGTGTGTGTGTGTGTGTGTGTGTGTGTGTGTGTCTGCCTCTCATTGCAGCCTTGTGAAATAAGGATGCCGGTCCTATTACGCTGGGGCCCACCCTACTCCGGGATGACCCCATCTTAAGTACCAGCATCTGCAAGGACCGTTTTGCCAAAGACAGTCCCATTCAGAGGTCCAGAGAGGGGGCGGGAGTTAGAACATCCATGTATGAATCTGGCTGGGGGAGACACGCCTTCGCCATTCGCGGATCCCATGCCTGGAGCCCCCAGGGTTGGGCTGGTAGATGAAGACGGAGATGCTGCTGTTTGCAGCAGGTGGTCTCAGAGCAGGGACCTGGGCCCTGTTTGTTCTGAGAACCCCCTTCCCCACGCCTCCTCCCAGGCCAGTAAAGCTGGGATTTCGTGAGAAGCCCTTTCCACTCTGTTTTGCCTCAGAGCGTGTTTGCAGGAGAAGCACCGTCCGGCCCCCCGCCCCCGGCCACCTGCAAACCCTCGCTGGGGCGCGCAGCATAACCCCCACACCTCTCCTCTCGTCATAGGTGAACTCGCAGCGCTGGGTCTGCCCAAATTAAGGCGTCCGTAAATTCCGCTTCGACGGGCTGTTGAGTCAACAGTGTCGAGTCTGTTGAGTAAATGAATCAACACAGGCTTTCAAAACAATGTCTGACGCGGGCTGTTGGTGTCGATTTGCATAAGTGGTTAAGCCTCGGAAGACGCGGCCAGAGTCTGAGACGGTCGACATAAAAAGAAAAAAAAAAAAAAAAAAAAAAAACAGGAGCCTCCAGGCTGGCCCACCTGTTTTCAAACCGTGCCCCCTCCCCTTCCCCGACCTCTGCAAGAAAGTTCCAGAACACAGGATGCTTTATTCCATCCACAAGGACGTCGACTTCCAAGGGACCCAGTCCTGGCTTGGGTCTGTGTGTCACGGACCCGGGTTGGAAAATGAGCTCGTTGGACTGTGGATTTCGACCACGACCCTCTGCAACGAGGTCGGGAGTTCAAGACGGTGTCCGAGGTCTTTGTCGCACGGCCCCGAGGGGACGTCATTGGCCCAAACGTTTGCCGTGATCCCTGGCACTTGGTTCTTTTCTATCTGCATGTTCTGTGTCCCTCACGTGTTGGGGCTGAGTTCCAGAGTTTGAAGGCACCGTCGCTCCTCGGGTCGAGCCGTCTGGCTTCATTTTGAGGTCGGGTGAGGCGGCGAAAGCTGAGGGAGGGAACAGCGAGTTCGTCTTTGGTTCACACGCACTGAACTCCCTTTAGAGCACGACCTGCGTCCTCCCGGGCCATTGGCGGAGCACCGTCTGGGTTCCAAGTGGAGTAAGACGGTGGCAAGCGTTTCCCAGCTTGATCCTCGTGCTGACCCAGCCAGGCCCTATTTGGGAATGAGGACAGCCACCGCTGTGAGTGTTGGGTGCAAGCTGGTCAGGATCAGGTAGCTGGCAGCTGCGGGGACGGGAGTCAGGTGTGGCTGATTCCGGGTACAGGGTCCCTGCTGGCTTCAGGGAGGCTGCGGGCGAGGTCCCCAGGCAGCCTCAGTGCCGAGTCACTCGCACAATGACAAAAGATGGAGGGTCGTCAACCTGCCTGGCCAGACCACACGGGGCCCCCATGGGATCCTCCAGATGGAGACGTCTTTGAACGTGGAGACCAGGTGCCCCTTTCAGATAGAGGCGTGAGACTTCCAGACCCCCAGTGCCTGGATGCAGGACCCTGCTGGTGATGGGTGCTTTTGGACAGAACAAAAACCTCCATTTCCTTTCTTGGGAAATACACCCGACTCTAGGTACACGCAGAGGAAATGCCTATTTAAACATTGCCAAAGGGCTGATTTCGCAGGCCCTGGCTGGAAGGCTGACAGTGTGTCCTGGGACGCAGAGGGCAGGCCAGGGCATGGGGGCGGCGTGGAGCGGGCGCCGGCAGGCTAACCTGCGGCAGGAGGGGACCCGCAGGGTGATGCTGGCGAACGACAGCCTTCTGGGAGTCAGGACCCTCAGAGGGGTCCTGGGAAAGGGACACGTTTGTGTGTATGCATGTGCATACTGGTGCGTCTGCATGTGTGTGTTCACACTGTGTGTGCATGGTTATGTGTGCTTATGTGTGCGTGTGCACACTGGTATGTCCACGGTTGTGCATGCTGGTGCGTGCAAGCACATGCTGGTGTGCCTGTGTGCACGCAGGTGTGTCCCTGCTATTTCCCTGTCCATAATGGAGGGTAGGATAGAGGTTAGATCAGAAACTTCAATTAAGCCTTTAAAAAGCCCATCTGCCGAACGTGACTGGGGTTCCGTGTAAACAAAGTGCCTGCGCTGGTTACAAACAAATGATCTTATCTACTGCATTGTGTTACAAATTAAAATTAGATTAAGCCACCTACATGGTACCTTGGCTGCCTCTTCCACGCCTGGCAGAGGCTGAGCGTCTCTCCACGTATCTTCACCCCGCCTGATGAGCCCTCATTATCTCTGCAGAAGCATTACTTACTGTGCACAGCATAATCAAAGCCTGGGGGTACGTATTAATTATCCTTTTGAATAGTGATGAAATTTTAAAAAGAGCTCCTTTAGGCTTCACACCATCAGCAGATGAAACAAAGACGCGCACAGCTTGTGCACGGAGACTCACATGTGTTTTTACATCTGTTCAGGACATTTCAATTTGAAGCTCTACAAGCAGAGATGGGGATTAAAGACGAGGATGGAGAGAGAAGGAGAGGGAGACAGAGAGAGAGAGGGAGGGAGAAGGGAGTCCAGCAAGAACCCCCAGGCCCCACCCTAGCTCCACGACCGGTGAAGAAAATGAGCTTCCTTCTTGGGAAATGCTCGATCGCTTTCTTCACGTGTCTATAACTGTGATTCCAACACGGGAACCCATGCCTGCGACACATGGGGACATGAAGACCAGCAGTGCACCTGTTAGTTCTCAAGTCGACTTTGATTCCTCAATGTGTGTGTGTGTGTCTGTGTGTGTGTGTGTGTGTGTAGTCTCCAGTGGTTTCCAGGTTTGCTGGGGGTTGAGCCACCAGATTTGCACACGCTTTGAAACCTAGGTGGAATTAGAACGTAGCCATGGGGGTCGGACAAAGAAAGAAGCACTCCGTGCCTTCATCGTGGCTCGGGGGGTCAGCGGGAGGAGCCTGCGGAAGTCGAGGGAGTATTTCACACAGTTCTCTCCCCTGCAGCGAAGGTTAGCGGTGATGCCACCGGAACTGGACGCCGTGAAGACAGAGCTCGTGAGCTTTGTTGAAAACCTCCTTCCCGCTTGCATGCACGGTCTCGCATGAAACCCTCGGTGCTTGCAAATGCCAGTCGGCTTTGAAATCCCGGCTTGAAGTGGTGCAGAGGGTGTCACGAAATGCCCACGCCAGAAATGTTCCTTTGAGTGATCTTAGAGAAATCGAAATGTAATCAAAAGCCATTTGAAGTGTGCGGCAGCTGTGTCACTGAACGGTGCTCGAAATGGTATTGAACTCAACGTGCCTCCTCTCCCGATGCGCTGATGAACAGAATCCCAAAATGAAGTAAACGTTCAGTGTCGTTTTGTACGTCTCTGTTTTGATTTTTCTGGACAATTAGAAGTGCAATGGGGCCTCTATCAGCAGGGGAACCGTTGATTAAAATCCTGTGAAGAGGAACAAATGGTGACAAGTGAATTCAATGGAACTAATATCCCATCCCTGGCACACATAAATCCTACAGATTTTGCAAAAGTAGATACTCCCATAAGCAGGATTGCCAAGTTCAGAAATGTGAGGCGACATCCACCTGCCCGTGTCTACTCTGTGCTATCAAGTGGCATTTTTGCATCCTTTGGTTGGAATCCCATTGCAATGTCCTCATGGGGCAATTGGGTAGGGACATGGCCCCGTGGCCATGGATCTGTGAAGGAAAAGGCAGAGATGGGAGGGATGCAACCACAAGGCGAGGGATGCCCGGAGTCCCCAAAACTGGAAGATGCAGGAAGGATCCTCCCTTGGAGCCTCTGGAGGGAGCTCAATCCTGCCCCGCCTGAATCTCAGCAGCCCTGCCCTGCCTGGGTCTCAGACTTCTGGTCTCCAGAGCTGGAGAAGAAAGGATCCCTGTTGTTTTATGACACCCAGTTGTGGTCATTTATTATGGCTCAGGAACTTCTTGTAGTGTCCAAGCAGGCTTTGGGTGGAGTGGAGAGGGGTGTGGGTCAACTCTAGATAGTTTGACCCCTGAAAACTTGCAGCACAGTGAATGTTTTATCCACCCAAGTATAGGTGTTGGCTTGAACGTCCTGCATTGGCTCCTGGCTCCTGCAAAAGTGACATGGGCAGGCATCCCACCTAAAAAACATCCAACGACACAGGAAAACCATGTGAGGAACCAAACCTATAAGACAAGACTACAACCTGTCATCCACGCAGACTCAGAATAGCAAAGAGTGCATGTGACCTTGGAGATCCCAGCAATGTGCTCTTGGAACCCCAACCCGAATTTGTAGTTGGAGAATCATGAGTCTTTTCAAATTGGGACAGAGGTTTGCTTCACGCGGCGATGTTCAAATTGGAATCCACCTCAGTGTGGCCCCACAGCAAATCCCAACCAAGTAGATCCAATGGGAACGTTTCCTAACAGTGCTCTGGAGACAAGGAGAAGAGGAAGAGAGGGGCATGGGGTTTCAGTAAGGAGGAGTGGATTAATAATTAGTCTAGAGGTTTTAAAAATAGGGCCAAGTTATAAGGTTTGCATTGTAAGACCCATGAGTTCTAACCAGCTTATGTTACTCCATAATCCAGTAGATTGAACCAAAAGTAGAGAATATAACACAATATCTGATTCCTTTCTTGAATATACACATGTTTATGTATCTTTTCTTATGTTCCTCATTCTGTGTACTTGTTTGCTGGTTCACAGGGCCAACGAGGATGGCTTTATTGTCTTTTTCAAGCATCAGTACATCAGTACATATGGTGTGGATTTTTTTTTCTCTGTCCCCCAAATATCTAGACCCTGACCACTGAATGATGTGAATATTTGAAGCCACATGGTATTTATTTGTCAAGATTTCTGCCTTCCCCACTCAATGGCAGCCTCCAACAGAGCTGGGGCCGGTGGGTTGGCTTACAGATGTATACCTGCATTTGGTGTTAGCCAGTGAATAAATGAGGAGAGACATCGTCGTTCTGAATGGGGGAAGTTTTCAGAGATGGCACATTTGTGTCTTCGGCAGCAACATTCATCTGAGATACCTCAAGGTATCCTGTGGAAGGAGTCCAGGATCATTGGTAGGGTGGCCCCAGAGAAAGATGGAACAGGACTGAAACAAGCAGGTCACGATACGGGCAAAGGATAAGTTTGGTCAATCTCTACCTCTTGGGAAAAAAACCATCCTGGGGTATGGGAAGGAGATGTGAATTATTCTAGGGTAAGAATTTCAGTTGTAGGAGGGATCAATCAGGGTAATGCTTTCCAACTTCTACCACATCAAGGACACAGAGGACTCATTGTCTACCAGGGTGACACCACGACTGAACCCAACCACGAGCACAGAGTGGACACAGCTTTCCAGGGTGGACCCACACTGATTTAATGACCTCAACTCAGGCTCCCAGGTGGGTGTTCCAGAACTGACCCCAACCAAATGAATCCAATGGACATAACTCAGTGTGGTCCCACAGCAAATCCCAACCAAGTAGATCCAATGGGAACATTTCCCCACAGTGGTTGCAACAGCTGAGTCCAATCAAGTTGACCCAATGGATGCCTTTTTAGGATGGTTCCAGAACTGACCTTGAGAAAATGGACCTAATGGACACAGCTTCCCAGTGTGGTCTGGAAGCAAACGCCAACTGAGCAGATCCAGTGGGAACATCTCAGACTGGCCCCACAGCTGAGTCTAACCAAGTAGACCCAATGCACACAGCAAACCCCAACCAAGTAGATCCAGTGAGAACATCTCTTCACAGTGATGCCACAGTTGTGTCCAATCAAGTGGATCCCGCAGTGGATAACTCATTAGGATGGTCCCAATTTCTAATGATGGTTAAGCTTTGCTGCCAATGGCTGCTAGAAAAATTTGCAAAAAGGGATCCCCACAATGGAGAAGAGCAGGGATATGGCTTGGAGACCCATCCATCTGCTGATATGAGGACCCACTGATCCCATTACTGCCTCCATGGTCATCCATGGGCATCCCGTTATACAGTGCTCTTACTGAATCACCCAAGGCACAGAATTCCACATAATCATACCCTCTGTGGTTGTGCAACATGGCGGCCCCCACGGGAAGGTGGGTGTCCGATGCCCAGCTTCTGGCATTTGAAACATCATTGAAATTCACTCTGATGATCTCTTGCCATGACCGGATTTATCTTTTTTTCTTTTTTTTTTTTCCATCCTGCCTTGATTTTCCTTTTCTTAATTTCGTCTCTTGCTCCGAGGCTGAAATTTTCTGTCTCCTTTCAGCCTACAGCGAATTTTAACAGCTGAGTTAGAAGCCCCTAAAAATAGGGTTCCACAGCCAAAGTGCTGACACCACGTTCTGTCCCAAGGACTGAAGGTGGCAGGGCTGTAATTAAAAGGACATGGGCTGGTCTGTCTTTGACTTCCCTAAATAGCTATCAGGTTGACTTAAATACAGTCTCTCCGCGTTGTGGGCGTCTGCAGGACACAGAAAGCGTGTTCTTCCCGGCCACGACAGAAAAAAGAACGAGTTACCCAACTCACACGATCGGTGAGGGAACGTGAGGTTCTCTACGGCGTTCGAAGCCGCGCTCATAAAATGTTCTTTGAACGTGCCCCGCGACTGGTCAGCAGATGGGGGGACGTGCCTCCCAGACCCCGTGCAGAAATGGCCAGGCTGCGCTGCTCGGTTCTCGGCAAAGACGCTGGGGTCTGGAAAGGGGCTCGAGCCGCGGCCGTGTGATGGGAACTGGGCTGTGAATACTTAGATCGCGTATTCGGTAATAAAAAAAAAAAAAAATCGACGTCTTTCCCTCCTCTATCTCTTTTCTCAGTACCCTGCCTTTTTCTATTTTTTTTTTTTTTTTAATCCCCTCTCTGGATCCAATCGTGCATTTATTTCCTCGGCTCGTGAGAACGAAGGCATCTGGAATGATTTTTCATTTTCATGTTTCCTTAATAACATTTTCTCGGGTTTCGCTGGATGCCTTCATAAAAGCCCTCGTGCTTTATAACTTAGCTTTTATGATTTCCCTTCACCATTGTTCCCGGTCGGCTCGGGGCTCTTTCTTTTCTTTCTCTCTTTCTGTCTTTCTCCCTCTTTCTCTTGCTGTTTTTCTTTTCTTTTCTTTTCTTTTCTTTTCTTTTCTTTTCTTTTCTTTTTTCTTTTCCTTTCTTTCTTTTTCTTTTTTCTTTCTTTTCTTTTCTTTCTCTTTCTTCTTTCTTTTTCTTTCTTCTCTTCCTTTCTTTTTCCCTCCTTTCCTTTTTTCCTTCCTCCCATCCCTCCCTCCTTTCCTCCCTCCCTCCTTCCTTCCTTTTTTCCCCCCTGTGTTGATCTTACATCTCCCTTTGCTCCTTATCTCCAGCGCACATCGTTAGAGAAGAAAAAAAGACGTTTCCCGGAGCTGAAGATATAAGGTGTGTTTGGGTTTGTTTGTTTGTTTCCTCCATGCAGGCATATTATTAGTGGGAAGTTCTCTAGGGACACTTTTCTTCTGAATAGGAAGGTTGGCCAAACCCTGAGACGGGGGCTGTTGGGAGAGAGGAAAGGGCGTCTGGCAGGGATTACATGCAGAGCCCGGGAGGAAGCTGGAGTCATGTACGGGCTATTCTAAATCCACGAGACGGGTTTTAGAGACGGAAAGTTTCCTGCATCGAGGTCACCGTCATCCTAAAAGCAATAGGACACGTATCTGCATAAAGTTTGAGCACATTTTTCCGTTTCTCCATGGTGTGCCGGGTTTCAATGCTGATTCCCTGGAGACCCCCTTCCCGGGGAGTCTGGTCGCCCATCAACCAGGATACTCCAGCCCCCCAAAGTCTGACCGCCTCCCTGTGCAAACCTCCACCCCAGGTCGTGGTTTACAAGGGCCCCTGGATGCTGTCACCTGAGCCTGGGGGTCCTGTGTCCACACCGTGAAGGACATTAAACAGGGTTTGATGGGTTTGGGATGGGGAATCTGAGAAACTCCAGGAAACCTGGCAGGTCTGGAAACGTGGGGACAGGGACGCTTCTATTCTTACGATGTCAGTAATGAGAACCCGGTTCTGTCTTTGCTGCCTAAGCCGGGCTGGGGGACGTGTGACGCAGCTGCGTGTTCCCGGCACAGCCGGGCTGGCCAGACGCCACATATACGTTCGTCTCATGCCCTCTGCTGGGGGAATCGGGCTTCTCTCACCAGCCTTCGAAGTCTGAGTCCTGGACCCCTTGGAGAGGGTGTTGGCAAAGGACCCAGACTCATTCTCTGGGTTGGGCCAGAGTAATAGGAAACCCCATGTGCACACAGAGCCTGAACCCACCTTCTGACAGGACCGCCTGGAAATGCCAACACAAAGCACGGGATTATTGGTAGCAGCCCCGTGAAAAGACCAGGAAAGGCACCAGAACTGAGGGGACCATGCAGGGACAGATGGGGTGCTAAGAGCTCAGTGTGGCGTCCAGCAAAACCCGCACCTCCTGGGTACCAGAGCCAACGATGGGGACCTCAGCTGTCCCGACCGTGAATCATATGCAACAGGGGTCGCAGTGCGTTTCCAGTGTTGCTGCTATGGACAGAGTCACTCAACACACACTGAGCACCTCCCCGTTTTAGCAGTGACGGCCTCTCTGCACTGAGCTCGCGGTGTCAGCTGGTTCCTTTTGGAAAATGCAGGTGAGAATTTCCCCCTTTGAAGCCTCCGGAGGCATGGCACCCCGGGACACACGGTCAGAGCACCTGCCCCTGGCCCCCGCCTCTGTCCCCACAGCCTCCCTGATTTGGAGTCTCCTGCCTCCCCGTGATGACAGTGGTCCCCTGGGCTCTAGGACCATCCCCAAACCTGGATGCTCAAGGTCACCCTCTCTTAAGCCCCATAAGTCTTATGCCCCGTCACAAATCCTAGAGATTCAGGCTGGCTTATCTCTGGGGACACTACTCCCTCCACCACGTGGGGATCAGGGCATGGACATCTTTGGGGACATTATTTGCGAGCAAGTGCATATCCAGATGTCGACATCTTTAGGGAACTATCCAGCACCCACCACATGCACCTGTGAACGGAGAGCCACCACCAGCAGGAACGCACCAGATGCATTATCAGGTTGACCGGGTGGCACCTTTCTGCCCCCCGGGAGTCACCCTCAGGGCTGTGGAGACAGCACACAAGATCCCAATGGACTGAACTCTCACAGAGCCGCACCTACTTCTGGCTCCTGGTTCCCAGCTCAGCCAGACTGAGTTTCCAGAAAACACGCTCCTCTCGGGGGACGGGCAAGACACAGAAAAGACCCCGGGGACTCAAAGTTCACCGATGGGCAAGGCAAGGCATCTGGGGACACTGAGCTGCGGGGTCCAGCTGTCCTTGCTGCCCAGAAGGTGCCCCTCAGGTTCTGTCAGAGCAAACAAATGGCAGTACTGTGGGATTCCGCTCCAGAATGCCATCCCGAGTAATCAGGAGGGGTAATTCCACCCTGAGTAGAGGAGGCAACCCTTGGCATGTGGGGTCAGCCCTCCAAGATGGCGGACTGTGCACAGAAAAGCCATCTCCTCTGATCTGCATCATATTTACAAGCTCAAGTCAAGTTAATGGTTTGAGTTTGGGGAGGGGCAGGGGAAGGCGGTGGTTTAATTTCCTTTTCTTTTGTGCATTTGTAATTAAAACTCTGGAGTTAGCCAACGGATGGAGAAAAGAGACCTAATGAACCCCCAGCTTGGAATGACACCATGTTTCCTCCTTGGAGATGTACTGATTTTAAGCAATATCCATGCCTGACCCATGGCCTCAGGGGACCTCCTCTCTCCTGCAGACGTGGAGGCTGCCCAGCACCCCACACACATGGTGAGCACACGTCACACAAGGTTTCGAAGGGAGCAGCCACACATGGGGCCCCGTGTTTCCTCTGTACCATGACATCCATCCATGAGGACTGTCTAACCCCTGGAAGTTATGGAGGGAAAACATGGTTTCCAACTCCTATTGTATATCAAACGCACTTCTCCACGTTTGAGAAGGTAATGAAAATATCAGGAGTATCGTACAGCCCAGCTGCTCACAGGAGCCCCATCCCGCTAAAACCTACAAGGCATGTGTGTGCACTCCAAATGATTGTCTGCACAGAACCACACCAACGTGGGAAATGTCCAGGCTCCACATGGTGGCAGACACAGCAGGGTCCTTTGTGGATGGGGGCATCAAAGGGATTCTGCAGATTTACTCACGGATCATGGTGGACACATGCCGCACACTGGTTGGGGTGGCTTGTGGACACAACGGTCCTGTCATTTGGGGATTTATTTAAACCTATGGGAAGTGAGTGTATGGATGGATGTATAGATAGATAGATGGATAGATATGATGGATGGATGGATGGATGGATGGATGGATGGTTGGATAGAGAGATAGATATGATAGAAGGATGGATACATGGATGGATAGATAGATATTTAGATAGACAGAATGACGGATGGATACATGTTGGATGGATATGCAGATGATGGATAAATGGATAGATGATGGATGGATGGATCAATAGATGGATATGACAGATGGATCAGTAGATGGATGGACAGATGGACAGATGGATGGATGATTCATGAGAGATGACAGACATAGCTATAGATCCACGCATTCGTACATACATACGATGTGTCATCTATATTTATGCCGCACACATCCTGCACATTATAAAGTTTGATGCGTGTATACAGACACACATGTACATATGCTTATGCACATACATATATGTGCACATCCTAAGCTTCATAATGTTGAAGCTCCGTATATATGTGGAGAGATATATGCATGTATGTGCAGTAATGTTTGGTTTACAATGTTCATGAACACGGTATTGGTCACAGCTCTCCAGATGAACAGAACCAACAGGAAACAACATAAGCGGAGCATGATTTTTTTTTTAAAGGAATTGGCTCATAGGGTTAAGGAGGATGAGAATCCCATGTCCTGTCACCTGAGTCCAAAGGCCTGAAGGTCCAAGGCGGATGGCACAAATCCCAGTCCAAGGCCAGGAGCAGGCTGCTGTGCCAACCGAAGCAGTCTCACACACAGAACAAATTCTCCCTTCCGCCACCTTTCTGAGCTATGCAGGCCTTCGACTGATGAGACAAGGCCCACCCACATCAGGTTAGGCCGTCTGCTTTACTCAGTGTACCAATCCGAGTGCTCATCTCATCCAGACACCCTCTCCCAGGCACAGCCAGCACCCTGCTTCTCCAAATATCTGGGCACCCCGTGGCCCTGCTGACTTGATACACAAGATTAACCAAGCCAGATCCACACACGTCTCTGCATTAAACTTTATGTGTGTTTATCTTTTTAACGTATAAAATATTACCACAGAAGGTTTATGCACATATGCATAATATATGCATATGCATGTCATTAAATGCAAACTTTAAAAAAAAAAACTTCCCTTTTTGTAAGTTTCAGATTTATAGACAAATCACCCAGACAGTGCGGAGTCCCCACAGACCTGAGCCCAGTTGTGCCCTGTTAGGGAAAGGGTGAGTTCAGGCCGCTGTTGGGGGCGGGTCTCCGGGGCAGACCACACACAGAAGAGAGATCCATGGAGACGGGCGGGGACGGCGGGGCTGAACAGGAAGTCAGACGTGGAACATGGGGACTTCACTGTATCCTTGGGGATCTGGGCATGTCATCCTTACATGTATGAGGCAGCATGACCACCAGCACACGCACGCCCACGCACACACAGGCACACACACCACTAGTCCTGAGCCTTCAAGATCAATAGGGTTTGACATGAAATAGCATTTTTCCTGGAAGCACTCAGCGGCCCTGTTGCCTCCTGGAATCCGGGAGTCCTTTTGAAGGTTAGAGCAACGATTACCTGCGTTTCATAAATATGGAATTACCCACTAATGCTCCTGGTTATTAAGTGGGATACGGCTTCTAAATGTGTTAGTCATTGCGATCCCGTGCCGCAGGAATTCCTCTGTAGGAGGTGGGAACAGCGCTTTGATGTTTGCGCCCAGCAGAACCACATGTGGCCAGGCTCCCCTTCTGTTTGCTGTTGGAAAGGGCTCGGAACCACCTGACATGGCCGTGGTCCCTGCTCTCCCTCGGGTGCTGGCTCCAGGGACAGAGTCTGAGATATCCTCCCCGATGGCATGGGGACCGAGCCCAAGGAAGTGGTCCAAGTCCAACAGGGAGGTGGGTAGGATCGTTTTCCTTCAAGTGCACAGGACCTGAAAACCGTGGGACTCTACGAGACACAGGTCCTGTGGGACACATGGCTTCAGGAGCAGGACACAGGCTGCCTGGGTTCTGGTTGCAGGTGTGGAAGGGAACTGGCCTCTGTGGGAGATAGAATAGTGGCCCCGAGGTGTCTGTGTGCCGATCTCCACGTGGGGAAGAATAATGTCCCCGAAGATGTCTGCATCCCCATCCCCACGTAGTGGATGGGATAATGTCCCCAAAGACACATATATCCCGATCCCCACATGGTGGACAGAATGATGTCCCCAAAGACATCTACATCCTGATTCCCACATGGTGAATGGAATCATGTCCCTACAGATCTCCGTGTCTTGATCTCTGCCGTGGATAGATGAGAAACAACGCAGGAACTATCAGCATAGAAAGGAGATGTCCTGTGGGACCACCAACCTGCAAAGTGTCACACCTGCAAAGAGACATCTGAATCTTAGGGTCTTGCACACAACCTGTTGGGGGAGCAGATGCAAACATCTGGTTGAGTTTCGCACACCTCGCATCGATGACCCTTCTCATGGCTTGGAACACGGGTCTCCCGTGGGATTTGTGGCATGATTCTGAGGGGGTTCCGGCTGGGCTTCTCTGCTTCCAAATCCAGCCCCCCACCCCACTCCCCACGACATCCCCACCTTCCCTGCTGGATGATGCCCCTGGTTTCTCTTGTCCAACAAATCAGAAGGCGTCAGAGGGAGCCCCCCACATGCCACTCAGGGGCTTCCGTCCCCTCCTGTGCCATCATCCTTGCCAGCACTGCGGGCAAACCACTGGCTCTCCTGTCTACACCTTCCTCCCTTGGGAACAAGGTCTTCCATCTTCTCCTGAAGCGAAACCCTGCCTGAGTCTGTGTTCCACGGAGACAAGGAACCATCATGGGTTAGATGCAGAGAGAGCTGCAGATGCAGGTGCAGGTGTGGAAGCAGGTGCAGGTGTGGATGCAGGTGTGGATGCGGGTGCAGGTGTGGAAGCAGGTGCAGGTGTGGATGCAGGTGCAGGTGTGGAAGCAGGTGCACGTGTGGAAGCAGGTGTGGATGCGGGTGCAGGTGTGGAAGCAGGTGCAGGTGTAGATGCAGGTGTGGATGCAGGTGCAGGTGTGGAAGCAGGTGCAGGTGTGGAAGCAGGTGCAGGTGTGGATGCAGGTGCAGGTGTGGAAGCAGGTGCAGGTGTGGAAGCAGGGGCAGGTGTGGATGCAGATGCAGGTGTAAGTGCAGGTGCAGATGTGGATGCAGGTGTTTGAATACAGGCACAGGTGTGGAAGCAGGTGCAGATGTGGATGCAGGTGTTGGTTTGGATGCAGGCACAGGTGTGGAAGCAGGTGCAGTGTGGAAGCAGGTACAGGTGTGGATGCAGGTGCAGGTGTGGAAGCAGGGGCAGGTGTGGATGCCTACCTCACCCCCTGCCGCACACAGTTATCTCCTATCAAGGTCACTAATGACGCTAGGTGACAATTCCTTGCAGGACATACCATCAACATGCATGTGCTCCAGACTCCTGTGTCACCTGGCTTGCAGGCTTCTGGCTCTTTCCCTCCTATCTCTGTGCCCACACCTGGCCAGCCATCGGGAACATTCTTCCAGGTATCCAGTCTCACGGCAGCTCACTCCTCCTGTGTATTTAACACACAAACAGCTTCCACACTCCCACCCCATGTCCTCCTGTGCCTTCTTCCCATAGCACGTAGGTCCTCCCCAATGCACCCCAAGTCTGCTCACTCCTTACATTTCCCCTCACCCTGGCAACAATGGTACAAGTCTCACGAGAAGGAGCACCGCGGTTGTCTTCCCGCAAACCCCCTAACCCGTAACGGGGACACGACACACGTCCTCGAACGGATGGACGCCACATCCCACGCTCCCAGGTGCCCTCTTCCCAGCTCTTGGGGGACGACCACCAGTGTTTCTCTCCCTCTTTGTGAGCAGGACGTCCCCGTGCTTCTCATTAGCCTGTAAACATTCTTTCCCCGACTGGCTCTGTTTTTAGCGTATATTGATGTATTAGCCCACGCTTGGGCCTTGCCTCTTGCAACCTATTTCTCCTCCTAATGGGAGACAGAGCGCGCCGGGCATGGAGGCCCCATCTGGGGTCCCGCTGGCATCCGTTTGCGGCACTGGGCCTGATGAGGTGCTAATCGGATACAGCGGACGCGGAGGCACCCTGGACATTTTTGTGTCCCGTCCGTATGATCGACGGCCCTAATCTACGGGACGTTCATGGGGCGCTCTGGAGGCATGTGTGTCGGCCCTGAACCCCCTCCCCTTCCCAGCCTTTGCCCCCACCCTGGGCCGCAGCCTTTGAACGTCTGTGGCTCATTTCCTGAACATCGTGCATGTTGGGACGGCCCACGCTCCCTGCTTGGGAGAAGGCGCCGCTGCCTCTCTGTGCCTCGTCTTACCACCATCTCGCAGCCCCCTGGTGGCCTTTCTTTCTCCCCCGGGCTCTGGACTTGAAGAGAAGCTACAGAAACTTTCTGGCAACTACAGGGGTGTTGGAGGCCCTTCCCGCTTTGTCTGCATTACCCCAGAAATCAGCTCGGAACGGCGTTGGCTCAAGAACTGAATTCCTGCCTCCGTGTGCTTCTCAGACGGTAGACCCGCGTCCCGCTCGTTCACGAGTCCATGTAGGACCTCGTCATCATGCCTTGGAAGGGGGTGCATGTGTGGGCAAAGAAGGCAGCAGCCCCTGGTAGTTGGGAACTGCCCCAGTGGAAAAACCACTTTCGTTCCCAAAACCTAGGAAATATCATTAAATATTAGTCTTCTCACGTTGAAATGATCCCACACGACAAGCCTGAAACCACAAGAATTCATGCTTTCCAGGTCTGGAGACCAGAGACTGAGATCCAGGCGGGGCAGGGCTGGGTTCCCTCCTGGGACTCCAGGAAAGGCTCCTTCCTCCTCTTCCCTTTCTGGGGCTCCAGGCGTCCCTGGGCTGCTGGCCGCGTCCCTGGGCTGCTGGCCGCGTCCCTCCCATCTCTGCCTTTGTCTTCCCTTGGCTTCTCCTCTATGTCTGTGTCTCCTCTTCTGTCTCTGACAAGGACACCTGTCATTGGATCAGGACCACCCTGACCCAGGCCGAGCTCATCTCAGATCCTTCCCTTTATCACGTCGGCAAAGACCCTGTTTCTAATTAAGACCCCATTCCCAGGTTCCCAGCATGCGTGCGTTTTGGAGAGATGCCGCTGAACTCCCCAAAAGTCCTACGACGTTCCTCTGCCACCAACCTGTGCCTTCCCCTCACCCCAACATTCCCCACAGGCCAGAAGATCCTGACTCACTTGGTGGAAGATCCGGATGCGGGACGCAGATGACTATTGATCCGTCCTTGACCAGTGACCCTCGGGGCTTCCGGGAAATGCCTGTAATTGAATTAACTATCACTCGTGTCTGCCATAAACCAGCGGCTTTGGGGCTGAAAAGGGCCCTGAGCCTTTTCCGTCATCCCGGCCGACCTGGTCACAAGATCCGTGACGCTCGAGGGAGACGCATCCCACGTTTCCTCCCTCCAAGTGCTGCAGGGCTGGGTTGCCAGCAGCTTCCAGGAGCAGGGCCGCTGCCCCGGTCTGTCCCCATCAAGTTCAGCGATGCCTCGGCCGGCGTGGAGCAAGACACATGCGTTTGTAAACCGACAGGTGTCGACAGGCACCTACGGGGGTTTTCAGAGGATGCCGGTCCCCGCGGTGCTGCCTGTCTGGGGCACAGGGTCCCTCCGCGGACCTGAACTCAAGTTCTGCAGCCTCCTCCGTGCCATCGTCTCTGACCTTTCCGTGTGTGCGGAGCTGAGTCCGCAGGAGAAGATAAAACCTGACTCCCCCTCACCCCCCAGTGGCTCTGAGGACAGTATTTTGCGGCACTTGTCTTTTGAAAAGGAAAAAAACGCGACCGTCCATCCCTGGAGCACAGAAGGTGTTTTCAGGAACGTGAACATCTCTGCCTTTTCTGGGAGGTTCTGCAAAGCAGGGGATCCCATGTTCTGGGGCTAAGGTCCCATACTGCGGGTTTTTTCTCCGAGTATCCGGAATGTCACGGGGATGCGGGCAGAGTGACCGCAGAGTTCAAATTGTGATTTTCAGATCTGTCCTCTCAGGAAGCAGATCTGAGTCCTTGTCTGTCTGACGTACATATTCATGATTTATTTGCTTCTTTTTGGGGGGCTGGGGGGGCGAGGTTCTTGTGTGTGTGTGTGTGTGTGTGTGTGTGTGTAGGTTTTAGTTTAATTTGGGGATTTCAAACTGCCTTCCGATGCCCACATTCATGGACAGGCTTCAGGCGTTTCTGAAGATCCTAAAAAAAGAAACACATTCCATCATAGCTCCCATTTTGCACAACGTTTGCCTATGCCCCCGATTGGGGCCAGTCATGTAGTTTTCGGGATTCCCACGGCCAAGCTTTCCCGGGAACTCACGTGGACCAAGATGGCAAATGAACAGAGCTGAGGGATGCAAAATTGAGTTAATCCACGGTTCTGTATTTATGTGAGACTAACCCACGCGTCTTAAAACCCGTTCGTGGGGAGACGTGTCACTCAAGCCAGTATCTGTGCTAATGAGGCTGTCTGCTCTGTGGCTATGCGATCCCAGAGCTGCAGACGTACGTCACTCAGGGGGTGTCCCGGCAAACATCACCTGTGGTGACCTCATGCCCAGTCTCGATAGCCCGGAGAGCCATCCAGTGCACAGGTCCAGGGGTCCAGCTTGTAGGACTCCCTGTCTTTGCAGAGATGCTGGCGTCCTGAGCCTCAGTGTCCCCAAACACTGAGGGGCTTTCTGCAGCGGGGGGATGGCAGGATGCTGCACACAGGGGACTCAGGTGGACAACCACATCATTACGATGGCAATGATTTTTACTTCGGGAGGCCCTCGGGAGGGGATGGGATCGTTCCAGAAAGGAGAACTTGAAAAGTCTCTTCCCACATCAAAAGCATCTTCGTGCAATGGAAAGTCCAGGTGGAAAGCTCGGCGGCCCACGTCCCGTCTCCCGTAATCCCCCTGATGGTTTCCACAAACACCAAACACACTTGGTAACGATCCGCGAGCCAGGCAGTGTCCCACCCTTGGATTCTGCGTGGGTATGTGTTTTGGGGACCACTATTCAATCCCCAACCCTGGCCTTGCTCTTATGACATGAATGTGGCCCCTCCTGATTCTTGAGAGGGTCCCCAGCCCTTGAGGACCAGAGGGAGCCTGGGCTCAGACCCAGGGTGGGAATATCTGCTTTATGTCACCCAGTCGGGACTGCTTGACCCCACCCGCAGACCCCCGCCCACGTGTCCTGGAGGAAGAGGCCATACAGACCCAGGGCACCCCAAACCCAAGGTCTCCTGGAAACTCACGTTGTCCCAAGAGCCCCTGATGGTGGGGGCATTCGAGACACGTGAGTTACAAACATGAACAGGTGTGGAGGAGATTTTTATGAAAAGCACAGGAACGTCCCCCTGATTGTAAGTACTAGAAGCATATTTGAGAAACAGGAAACTAGCCCTCAGGGACTAATTCGGGTCCAGGGCAACCCAGATAATTGAGTTAGTAATCATGGAAATGCACCATCATGGTGCTGGGTTGCAGTCTCGTTTGGTGCATGTGCCGGGACGATTATTTGTAGGTTAGCGTTATCTCTACAATAAAAGATTCATCACGGAGAAAAAGGATGAAGACACTTAGTGGGAGAGGAGAACAAGGTCATGTTCCCCAACAGGATGACAAGAGAGGGAAAGCCATCAAGTTGCTCAAAAACAAAAAAAATTGAGGCCGAAAATGGGAAACATCATGTTTGTTCCGACAGGTGCAGAGGGCAGGAGACGGTCCAGTGTTCGGGGTCTTGGCAAAGCCATGTGTTCTCTGGGCTGATGGGTCGCCATGGTCCGGGCAGATAGGGACCCAGAAAGATGGACTTTCTTTGTGTCCACGGGGCGGGGGGACACCCACAACCAGGCACGAGGGGGCCTTCTTCCTCCTAAGTAAAGTTCCAGTGCAGCCATAAAGTGTCCATGCATACGAGCCCCCTTTCTATGCGCTTAGTCTCAACTGCCCGTAAAATAGGATGCTGATTGGATGACAGCGAGTCTGTCTGCAAAGCCCTCTGCTGCCTCCAAGGTCACCTGTGAAAGCCATCACTTCTGGCCAGACCAACTCTGGTAGCAACTTTTCCTTCAACTGATTAGACCAGGCCCACCCACACTACGGGAGGGACTTCCCCCCCAACTGATTAGACCACGCCCACCCAAATTTGTTCTGCTTCTCTTCCCTCCCCCCACTGATAAAACCAGGTCCGCCCATTCTGGGAGTGACATCAACCCCCCCCCTTCAACTGATTAGACCAGGCCACACACGAGATTGGGAGGACAATCTTCTCCACCTGCTGCACAGATTCAAATGCCAGTAATCATCCAGAAATGATCCCAGGGACACACCCAGAAATAATGCCAAACCAAATATGTAGACACCCCACAGCCACGCAAATGGACAGATTAACCATCCCATTCAGTGGCCATGAAATGGAAAGAAGAGCATGAAATCAGGACACCATTCCATCCTTGCAGTATTGTACAACAATTCTGGTTCTTTTGTGGGACAGGTTCCGTTATTCCTACATTTGTATTCATAAGAAAACTTAGCCACCATTCTCCAAAAGCATGTGGACGTCGCTCTAAACTTTGAAGTGCTTTATAAGTGTGACACAGATTGTGGGCATCTTTGGGGCCATTGTCCTGTCCATCATACGGGGATCAGGATGTGGACACTTGTGGGGACACTATTCTGTCCATCACAAGGGGGTAGGAATGTAGACATCTTTGGGATCATTGTTTGTCGACCACGTGGGGATCCATGATGTGGTCATCTCGGGGGACATTGTTCCATCCAAGTGCAAGGATTGGAATATGGACATCTTTAGGGTCATTATCCTGTCCACCACGTGGAGATCACAACGTGGATGCTTTGGGGCCATTATTCTCCATGCAGGATGCATGGATCAGGACATATACATCTTTGAGAATGTTGTTCAGTCCACCACATGGGATCAGGACATGGTCATCTTCTGGGAGTCCTTTTCAGCTCAGCACAGGTAGCTAGCTCCCTGTGCCCCTGGCTCCCAGACCCTTCAAGGTCTCACTGCAGTTTTGTGCCACTGGTACAAAGTCTGTACGTCTCCAGGAGCCCGCAGGCTCCCCCAGCCCCAGCACTCTTTGTTTGGGTCTTTGCCTCTCTCTTCCTGAAAGTCCAGGAGCCTCTGTGCTTGTCACCTGAGTGTCTGCAGGAGGGAATGAACCCCAGAGATCACCCTGAGCATCGCGATTCAGTGGGACGTGTGGGGACTGTCTGTCTGACCACTCCTCCCCACGGCTTCGAGGAAGGGAGAAGACCCTACCTCCTACCGACGGTGAGACCCGCCTGGATCTTGGGGTCGCAGGCACGCAAGCTTCTGCCCCGACATCTTCTTTTTCAGGCTCACCTCCTTTATTCCATCCGCCACAAACTCCCTTTTCTTATAAAGGGAGGTTAATGTCCATAGGGGCGCCAAACAAATGGTATTTTCTTTCTTCCAAATTCTGGAAGAGAGGGGAGCCCTTCCTTTCACGTTGAAACTATGCACGATTTCCTCCCTTCCATCTTGCCCCAAAAGGTGCGTGAATGTGATTTTTCTCATAGGGGTGGCCAGGAAGACGGGTACCGTGATCTATGTTACAGGGATCCATGTGGCAATGGGAATGGCTATGGCAGGTGGAAACCACGTTTGGGTGACAATCATGGTCCTTTCAGAAAAGCAAACCTGGTTCTACTGGAAACGGGGAGGGTTTGTTGTAAACAAAAATTGCTTCAACACTGAGTGTCACAGCCACAGCCACAGCCACGTGAAGAGAACTGTGTCCCCTCACACACGAATTCTCATTGCTCAGATGTGCTCAAACCAAACTAGACCATCACCCCATCAGCGTGTTGGCATTTGGGATTCAACACTTCGGGGGGATGTTGTGTGTTGTGTGATGTTGAGTGGGATCCCTGGGCTCCACCTGTCACATGCCAGAAGGATGTTCCTACCTCCACTGGAGACAACAAAAGCTGTCTGCAGACACGTGTGCAGTGTTCTCTGAAGGTAGTGTCATCCCAAGGGTCGAACCACTGTCTATGCAGGTAGGTAGGTAGGTAGATATAATAGGGGCATAGACAGATAGATAGATGATAGATAGATATAGATCGATAGGATAGATGATGATGATAGATAGATACGATGGATGGATGGATGGATGGATGGATGGAGAGTGGATGGATGTGTGGATGGATGGATGGATGGATGGTGGATGGGTAGACAGACAGACAGTTTCTCACGCTAGACCAGGCTGTCTCAGCCTCAGTAGTACTGACATCTGGGGCTGGATCATCCTCTGATGTGCGGAGTCCTGGGCACTGCAGGGCGCTGGGCAGCATCTCTGGTCTCCACCCACCACCCATCCTCAGGTAGGATCATCTCCTCACCAGCCACAAGAGCCAAGAACATGTCCAGGTTTTGCCGAGTGTCCCCTGGAAGCTTGATCGCCCCCAGCTGAGAACCCCGATTTCAGAGGCTTCTCTGGTGTGGGAGCAGAAGGCTAGACCCATGCTGCTATCTCCCGGGTCCTGCAAACGTGTTGAGCCAGGAGGCCATACCTTTTGCCACCATGAATGCCCTACAGCTTGCACTGCCCTGGAATGGGGTCCAACAGCTCTGCCTCCCCGCTCCTGGGTCCAAGATGAGGTTTCAGCACGGAGAAAACACCACCATGTGGCTGGCCTCTCACCACAGTGGGACAGTCTCCACTTCTGCTTCCCGGTCACCACCTGGGAAATAATCCTCGTCCCCCTAGCCCGGTTCCTACACCCAGGAGCAGGGGGGTTGAATTCCCCACTTAACAGATGGCCCATCTAGGGCGATTTGTGTGCATGTCAAGTCTGACCAAAGCCTTGGGAAAGAAAGCTTCCTTTTTACTCATATTCTCCAACCTTTGCTTTTTTTTTTTTTCTTTTTTCTTTTTTTTTAAGCTCACCATAGAACACTTCTTTTATTTATTTTCTCCCCAACAATAATCTATTTAGCGCATGCCGTCCCTGGCTTCCCACCTCGGTGGTCAGGTCATGAATTATGACGCTTGGCCGGCGGCTGCAGGCGAGTCCTGGCTGGTCATGCTCTGGGCGCAGAGACTGGCAACAGTGGGGGCTTGTCCAGGAGGCCTGGGGCAGGGCGGGGGCCCCCTCAAAGGGTTTCTGTGGCTTTGAGGAAGGGGGAGGGAGGACAGGCAGCCTCCCCAGTTGCCGTGCATGACTAGGTTCTCTTTCTATCCCCCAGAGGACGACGCCAAGCTCAGCGTGGACATGAATTGACCCCGGGCCCCCTCCCTACCCTGTGCCTCGTCCTTTCCTGGGTGCAGGGCTTGGAGCTCCAGGGGCTGGGACAGGAGTGTCCTGACTCCTTGATGTGCTTTCTGTCTGCAGATCTTCCCCATCACAGCGGCCAAATGCATGCACACCAAGGATCCATTCATGGGACCCCGGGCCCCAGCCCTGCCAGCATCCACCACCCCACTCCTCCTGTCCAGGTGAGCCTTTCCTGGCCTGACAGCACCTTGCATGTGCTCTGTGTCCCCCCATCTCTGTTCCTTCCTGCTGTTCCCAGCGCAGGAGGACTGTCCATCCTGCAAACTGAAGGCGAGCTCTGCAGGCAGTGCCCGTGGGGCAGGACCAGAGCGGGCACACACACCGTGCGAGTCCTTGGAGACAGAGTGCACTGCATTTGGCGGTGGGGAGAGGATCGGCGTGCGCCCCGGACAGCGGACGTCTTTCGTCCGAAGGCATGAGGGACGCGGCTGGAAGGACAGGGACAGAGCGGCATCCCCGCTGTCCCGGTGAGCTCAAATCGCCGATGCGCGGGGCTCGTGAACGGACGCGGCGGGAGGCGCTGGTCCAGGGCAGAGCTGGCGCTCCAAGGGCGCACGGTGGGCAGCTGGAGGCCACGGGCAGAGACCCTCCGGCTCATGCGCCCCTCCCGCAGTCGTGCGTCCGCGTGCGTGTGCACACAGTGACACGGGACACGTCGCGCTCGCACTCTCCCACGCCTGCCCGCGCATGGGCTTCCTCCGTGTTCCCAGCGCGCGGGAAGGGTCCCCCGCATGCAGCACCGCCGGGCCTCTGCCCCTGGAGCGGCACCGGACGGTTTCAGGCGGAGTGACCGGGAGCCCGTGTGCGAGGCCATGGAAGGGGAGACTGACCTGGTCACAGCAAAGAGATTCATCCGCGGGAAACTCGCGTCTACACCGACCCCAATGGCTCCTGTGCAGGAAACCTGCACCCCTGCCCACGACTTTCTCCGCATATTTTGGACACATTTTATTTTTTTTAAAGATTTTATTTATTTGAGAGAGAGCGCGAGCACGTGAGCACAAGTAGGGGGAGCAATAGAGGGAGAAGCAGAAACCCCGGGAGAGCCCGATGCGGGACTCGAACCCAGGACCCTGACTTCATGACCCGAGCCGAGGGCAGCCGCCCCGGATGTGGTTTAAATTACGTTTTCAAACTTACCACATTTAAACTGAATCAACCACCGACCTTCCTCTGCAAATTCTCCTTCCTGGATATATTTCTTCATCATAAAATAATAATAATAATAAAATTTTTTAAAAAGAGTTTTAAAATAGTTTAATGGAAAGACTTTTACAAAAAGTTTTTAAGGGGTGCCTGAGTGGCTCAGTTGGTTAAGCCTCTGCCTTCAGCTCGGGTCATGATCCCGGAGTCCTGGGATCGAGCCCCGCATCGCGCTCCCTGCTCCGCGGAGAACCCGCTTCTCCCTCTGCCTGCTGCTCCCCTTGCCGTGTGCTCTCTCACTCTCGCTCTATATCAAATAAAGAAATAAAGTCTTTTTTTTAAAAAAAAAAAGGTTTTAAAGTAAAGAAAAGTGAAAAAATTACCAAAAAAATGTTGAACTGGCGCAGAGCTGCCGTGTGGGGAGATGGAGAGGTCTGCGCTCAGGATGGGTAGATGCTGGCTGCAGAGTGATGTGGGGCCAGCTCATGCCACAGGGCCCTGCGATTTCTAGGCGCTAAATTTTACGCTATAAATATTTTACCAGAGTTTAAGAAAGAAAGAAAGAAAGAAAGAGAGAAAGAAGTAAAGAGAGAGAGAAAATTGAGAGCAGAATGCACTCCCTGGGTTCTTTTCTTTCTCGTGGACTTCCCGGGTCATATCGCTCATCGTACAAAGAACAACCCCTACATTAATGTTGCCCTCGGGACGCAATAAAATCCTACTTACGAATAATACAAACCATCCCTCTTCCCGTGCGAACTTGGGCCCTTTGAAGAATGCCGGCGGCCGCGCTCAGCCTGGGCATTGTCTGAGTGGGAAAGCCGGACGCGCGTCGCCGGGCTGGAGGCGTCCTGCTTCCCCTGGTTCCGCTTTGCACAAAGCCCCATTATCTAGAGGAAAATGGTTCCCGCGCAGGCAGTGGGATGGCCGTGACCCGAGCACCTGCCCGCCCCCGGCTCCTCCAGCGGCCCGCACACCTGCTGCCCACATGGCCTCGCGCCCACCCAGACGCTGCGTCTGCACGTGCTCAGGACACGGGCGAGTGGCCCCCACCACTGAAGGGGGAGAAGAATATGGACCAAAAAATGCCCGCACATCAGCGTCCCCAAAACGCCTCCAGGGGGACCTTGGAACCCTCACCAGCTGCGTCCTGGCAGGACACGGTTTGGGCGTTCACGAAATCACAGACCTGCAAATTCTGCCTCGGGAGTCTGACCCCTGATGAGTGTCGCTGGCTTCGGGTAAATTACACACCGGGCCGAGTTTCAGAACCGGGGCCTCGGCGGGTGCCACTGCGCCCTGACCGCGGAGGTCAACGGCCTGCCCTTGAACACTGGGGGGTGTCCAGCCAACCACGAGGAGGTTTGGGGTGATGGCAGTGCACATACAGACACGGGGTACCTTGGGGTTTTACGTGATTTTTGAGGATGGGTTTGGTGAGACTTGACCCCACCGCGAATTTCCTGTGTCTTGGAAAGTTCCGTTGGGTCGCGATGTCGTGGTTCCAGATCAGGGGCGTCTTTGCAGTTTCCGATCTTGCATTGGCTTCAGAGCGCGGAGGAGGACGGCACTGATGGCCCCGCAGCAGCAGGAACGCGGACGCATGCTCCGGGGAAGCCTCTTGGCTGTTCCTCTCGCCTCCGAGCCCATGGTCGTCCCCATAAAAGGAGCCTGTTTCCATCACGCTTGCAAAACTATGCGTGCAACATGCGTGCCCCCCGCCAGCAGGACCTGGGCTGGAGGAGGTCTTGCTTCCTGACTGCAGCAGCCCGCCGGTGTTGGGCTCATGCCCGCGCACGTGGGGGTCCGCCCACCCCCCTGCTGCTGGGCCCGAGGGGTGCTTCTGCCCCCGAACTGTCCCTGCAGAAAGGCTTTGGGGACAGAGGGAGAGGTCAAGGAGGGCACAGGCAGTGGAAGGAGGCATCGGTCCATCTGCATAGAAGCAGGTGACAGCCGTGCTCTGAGCCGTCTGCAGGGTTGGGGTGGGGGAATGGGGCGCTGTCACAATTGCATCCTGCTTCTGTCAAGAGGGGTGTAAAGCCTGGTTAGCCCACCAGCTACAGCCAACCCCGGCGAGTGACCTTGAAACCCTCAGGGCATCTCCCAGCTCCCTCCTGTCACTTTCCCTTCAGGTACAGACCCCCCCACCACCACCACCACCTACCTATGCCTATACTGGGACGTGGCTGGTCCAACCTGGGACCCACATGCCATCTGCCACCAGGAAAGGGACGCCCAGACGGGGGCTCTGCCACAAGGAAGAGATGTGTGTCTGTGTGGGATGGATGGGTTATCACGTGGCACTCTCTGTGTGGTTCCTGTCCGCGGTCTGAGCCCTGATCACAGCACGCAGTGTTTCCTGCTTGTGTCCCCGAATCCGGCCATGCTCTGAGAAGCCACGGACACTGCTGCCACCCTGTGGCATGCAGGGAGCGTGGCCCTGGCGGCCGGTGTTCAAGGAGCCTGCTGTGCTCCGTGTCCCGCTGCTGGAATCCACCGTGAAGCTCACAGGAGAACCAAAGGCATTGCCCCCGGGTTCCAAGTGCACCCCCACGCCCCCGCGCAGGTTGTGTGTTCCCGGAGGCTCCCTTGGCGTCTGCACCTCCTGCAAAGCACCGTGGACTGTTTCCCCTGTCTTGTAGGCATTCTGCTGCCCAGATCAACAGCAAAGGGCTCCTGCCTCTCCCTCCAGGCAGCCTTCCAGGACCAACAGGCCCGGGGACTGTGAGTGGACGTTTCCTAAGCATGCATGTTGAAGACAGGCTCCTTGTCTGTGCGGAGACAAGCTGTGTCCCAAGTCCTGGCCCCTATTTAGGCGTCACCGATCTGGCCAGACTTACCTGCAGACTTAACACCTTGCAGGGAGCAGGGAGCCAGCCCAGCTGCTCAGACGGCCATGGGGGAACGCATGCCCCGGGTGGGATGCATCTGTGTGTGCGTGAGTGCGTGATGTCTGTCCCAGGACTGACAGGATCTCGGCACAAACCAAACCCCCTGTTAGCATCCTGCCCCATTTCAGGGAGGAGGCCTGGAGACGCTTTTACCTGCAAAGCTACGCCAGCGTCTGGCTCGGGGACATTTTGGGTTTTCTCCTCTGCACATGGGTGTTTTCCGAGACCTGTGTTTGCCCGGCAGGGAAGCCTGCGTCCAGGCACTTCTGAGGGCGTCTCTGGGATCCTGCAGGAAGGAGGTAAATTGTACGTACATTGTATTCTGTGTGCATGCGTGTCGCATAAATGCCCACGGGAAACATGCCAGCGCGGAGCAGAGCCCTCGTACAAGGCTTGGTTTGCTTCTGCGACCGGACACAGAGTGATCTCGGGCTGGATGCAGTTGCCTGCCCCCCGGGACGGCCCCTCCAAGGGCAGAGAGGTGGCCGTGCAGGTGCGATGCACCTTGTTTCCAGATTTCGGCTCCTGAAAGAAACGCCTTGCTCCTTTGGCGTTTGCCATGAATGGACGCTTTCCGTCTCTCCTTTCTGCTTTCACGGGATCCAGACAGATGTTCCCGTTCCTGAAGGCCCATGAGGCCGTCTTGTGGAAGGCAGGGAGACCTTTGAATTCCCCTGCTTGCAGAATTATAGGTAACGCCTTGATGCATGAAACTGTCTTTGCAGGCCATTGTCCAGAAAAGTGTGCCTTTTTTCAGAAAAAGCCAGATTTTAAAGGGAGAGTGGCAAGCTGAATTGGTACTCAGGAGTTCGAGCAAAAAATAGAGATATAAAAATCAGTCTCAACCATTAAGAGATAATTTTTTTTTTTTTTTCTGGTCAGGGGACCAGCTTTGTCTGCTGGAGCCTCCTTTAGGGGACGCAAATGCAGACCTACGTGTACCTAAACTACATGCTTTGCTGAAATGAGGCAGGCTTGCAGAAAGGGAGGGAATCGTTGCTCAGAGAGTGGACACACTCCCCAAACCGTGACTCTGTATGCAGAGGGGAACAGAGACACAGATCTAGCTCCTACTGTGCAGTCCAAACGCAGCCACCAAAACTCTGAGCACCTTCCTCCGAACCTGCTGCCCACACCCAGGCCACAACCAACACCCACCCTCCCCCAGCATCGCAAGCAAAATCCTCTCCATCCACGATGCTTATGGCCCCATGCCATGCCCATTGTTGCAGAAATTATCCACCCCTGACTTTGCAAAGGACATTGTTCAAATCTGCAAACAAGGAGACCGGACTGTGGAAATAGTAGCATAAAATGTGTCTAACCTTAGGCATTCAGGGACAAAGGAATAGCAGGAAACAATGTATCCATCCTTAGAACCCTCGTGCAAACAAATAGTGGGATACAAATGTATCAAATCCTATGCAGAGAAACAGGAATGAACGCGAAAATTGAATGTATCTTATTCTACACAGTTAAGTAGAAACTGAGGAAGGGAAGACGATGCGCCTTAATCTTACGCATCGAGGTAGAAATAAATCGTAGGATGAAAAGTATTTCATCCTCTGCATTTAGGTAGAAACTCGCATCTACCTAATGTTATATATTTATTTGCCTAATAAATGCTCTAAGTGGGCCATCTCAGACTTCCCTTTCTCGCATGGAGAGATCTTGTGTATCAATGAGTTACCAACAAACAGATGGAGCTTTGACGTTGCCGCTTACACCTTCATTATCCCCAGAATCGGGCTTACTAACAAAATAGGCTTCTTGACTCTTCATCATTTCCAATCTCAGCGGCTCAATTTGGGGCACCCCACACACCTATCCCACCTCCAGGAGGTTGGGGACACCGCGTCTGAGAGGCCGTGAAGGGGACCAGGGTCTGCATGGGGAAGGCGTGTGTTCAGAGGGAAAGATTTTGGTTCACACATTTCCTCCTCCAGCTTGGGGGTCAGGGGGTCCTGCCTGCTGCTACCCACAGTGCCTGTTTCCACATGCTTGTTGCACGAGCTCAGAGGAGGCAATAGGCTGGGGTGGGAACATGGGGAGCTGCTCCTTCTCTGGGAAAGTGAGGGGGTTGTGAATGCACGGGCGTGCCTGGCGGAGAGATACAGGTGGGTTGCACGCACAGATGTCTGTCCTTTCCTAGACAAACAACTCACAATGGTCACTGTGCCCCCATGCACAAAACACGAGCACAGGACTCAGAAAAATGCACCCCCTTCCCCAGAAGGAACATATCTGAAAGCAAAGACAGCACCAGGCTTTGCAAGGAGGGGGAGACAGTGCACAGACCGCTCAACTCCCAGGAACATCCAAACAAGCTTCCAACCATCTGGATCGTGCACCCAGGGGACCGCAAGCCGCCCTGACATGCTCAGAATCTGGCAATGCACAAAGCAAACGTGGCAAACTGTTGGGGGCAGAGAAGACTCGCCCCGCCCATGTGGCGACCCGCCCCGGGGCCAGAGGGCGAAGAAAACAAAGACCGTTCTTGCAGGCGCCTTCAGGGTCAGGGGTCCAGGAGGAGGGCTGGTGCAGAGCCCCACATCTGAGACCAGGACAGAGAGACGGCCCCTCCCCTCTGAGGGGTGAGGGCTGGGGGCGGGGAGCGGGGTCAGGAAATGGGAGAATAAATTAGAAGAGGGCCCGGCTCAGGAAGGCCCAGCACAGCTGCACCTGATGGAGACTCACGTGCCCAGCTGCTGTCCCCAGAACTTGGGCAGTGGGGGTGAGACCTGGAGGTCTGACACAGGTGTGGAGTCACATGGACTGTATTCAAATTCCACCAGGCACCCACATGCTTGGGTTGTGATATTGGATGCTCTCTGCACCCTTCCCCCTGCGCCATGCACTGGGGGAGAGGATGTCCCCCAGGTGTGGAGCATGCTGGTGCTGGCACTCACTGGCTCACTTCCACAGGGACACATCTGTCCCTGGGGAGGGCGAGCACGTCCGTGAGGATGACAGTGTCCAGAATGAGCTGTTGCTGCCGTCTTTATTAATATGTATATATTGTTATTAATATGTATACAATGGTAATATAGCTATTAATCGGTGCCCAATATGGGTTATTATACTGATAGGGAAGGGGTCCAGAATGAGCCATGGTGGTGGCGTACAAATTATTCTGAGCTGAAAGCATCTGAGTTTCTCGAAGTCCTCACCTGTCTGGGAGCAGGCCTCCCCCCCAGCAACGCAAGTGTCCTAAACCCTCTCCTGGGAGAAGCTCTAATCTCTTCTGGGAGATCAGGGGTCAGCACCACATCCAGACTTTGTTATACAAATATCATATCTCCTATTTATTGTCCAAAGGACCCACTCGTCTTTCAGCAGCCATTTGTCCTTTCTCTCCCCCTTCTAAAGAGTCATTTGTTCTCCTAGATGCCCTCTGTCCCTCCTCATTCCATATTAGCATAGAATATAAACCCAAAATTCTAACTGCCTCCTTGAGTCAGATTTCTCTGGAAACTCCTGTGCATATGCATGTAAGTAAATCAGTTTTATTTTCTTACTAATCTGGCTTTATCAGTTTAATTTACATGCCCCAAGGACAGAACCCAAAAAGTTAAAGGAGAACTTTTAGTATCTGGCAATAGTACCAGAGGGAAAGTTGATCAGGCTTTGGTCAGTTTAATTTGCATGCCCCAAAGACAGAACCTAAGAGAGTAGAGGAAAACTTTTTCCCACCTGGCACTATTAATAGAGGGGAAAATAATCTGGCTTTTGTCCGTTTAATTTGCATGCCCCAAGGACAGAGCCTAAGAGGGTAGAGGAAAAGTTTTTCCTACCTGGCAATATTAATAGGGGGATAAATAATCTGGCTTTTATCAGTTTAATTTGCGTGTCTCAAGGACAGAACCTAATATTAATGGAAGGAAAGATAATACAGAGCAGCAGCATCCAACCTCGCCACCCCTTGTTCATCTTTGCTCTTGTTTTTTTCCCTCTTCCTCCCTGAATATCTGCCTCCCCAGGCACAAATGAAGGCCAAGGTTTGAGCTTTCTTGAAGTCGCTCCTCTAGTGACCCTGGGGTTGGGTCCAAGGTGACTGGGTCTCCCACCCCTTGCATACATAGAGGAAGGGGTCCTGGGTTCCTGGTACCCAGCCGCCATGTGGGGGGACATCCCAGAAGTGAGAATCTGAGTGGTCCCACTGGGCTCATTGGAACGCCACGCCCACCCCCTCCTGGGTCCTTGGCATTTCTCTCCTAAGAGACATGTGAGTGAGTATGTAGATGCCTGAGAGTTTGTGATGGCGGCATGTAGGTAAGCGGGTGAAATCTGATGGCCTGCCTGGAGGAAAGTGGTGTGGACACTGGAGCGCACAGGGAATGAACATGGCTCTTGGGCACAGGGAATGAACCCTGGCACTTGTGGCTGCTCCTAGGCAGGTAAAGACCTCCTTATGCCCATAGGAGGCCATCCCCGTGATGGGAGTGTTGAGCCCACACTGACCACCACGGGCTGTGGCATTGACAGGAAGGCTCCATGGCAGGAGACATGAGCACAAACCATCACTCGGCTGTGGCTCACGGACTCAGCACTCCCTTCCCGTCACTGGGGAGAACACCCAAATACGTCCCTAAATCTTAAGGCCGTACCTGCCACATGACCTTGGCCACTGGTTGGGTGTCTCTGTTGCATGGTATCAGGGCAGAGAAAACCCTTCCATGCCATGCTACCCTGTCTGCATGAACTGATCAATTCCCACGAGACTGTGCACTTCAGGTCTGTGTGAGTCGGGCTAATGTGAGTTAAGCCTTCAGGGTTGCTTGGCCTTGGGAATTGGGATGAAATCAGATTGCTGTGTCCGTAAGGTCTGAGGGAGCAGTCCCCCAATGGGGGTGAATCCTGATTCAGAAGCCACCCTTCGGGCCCCACACAGCCGTCTGGTGTTACAACCTGTAACAAGCATCACAATAGTGGAAAGGGTTAATAGTCAAAAATAACAGAATAACTGGTCTGAATTGTTGTACAGAAAATGTCGGTGTGAGGACGTGGCCTCCCGAACCTGGCTTGTATCACTTCCCCGCCTGGGGTCCAGAGACAGACACACACGGTCGACGATCACAAGGTCTCCTTGGAGAAAGCTGTAGAGTCTTCTCTCTCTCCTTCTCCTTTCTCTGTCTCTCTCAAAAATAACTAAAAGAAAAAAAAAAGAGTCATATTTGTAGAATCACCATGGAGTAGTGACCGCCATGGGCGTGGTGGAGACCTTCATCCATGAAATAAAGTTTCAATTCCACGAGATGGGTACTTTCCAAACACCTGCAGAGCAACAAGGCACCTTCCCAATTTCTGAAGAGGGTAGATCTCCTGTTGGGTGTTATCCCCACCCAACCCCCATCCCACACCAAATAACTTTTGAAATGAACAAATGAAAATGTCAGTGTCTCAAAAAGCAAAAAGAAGAACAGGATTCCGGCAGAACAAAGGAGAAGAAAGGGCTCAGCCGATGCGACATGCAGCCCCAGAGGGGATCCTAGCCATGGAGGCAAAAATGTCAGAAACCACGTTATCGGGACAATTGGGAACATTTCAAGGAGGCCTGTGGCGTTCCATCAACGTTGAATTTCTCCCTTTGGAAATTTTGACTGATCGTGTTGTTGGAAAACCTTGATCTCAGCACAAACAGCCGTGGATGTGTTAGCCAAAAAGGCTCATGATGGGTGCCATTTACCTTCAAAGATTCGGTGACTTTTCACGATTTTTTTTTTTTTTTGCCTTTTTCTTCCTGCTTAATTGTGATACAATCGACAGGGTACTCTGTGTGAGTTTAAGATGTAGGACCTGAAATGCTGGTGTGTTTGTATGGTGCACAACGGGGACCACAGTGAGGTTGCCCAACAAATTCATCACTTCCCATAATTACCTGCCTTTTTTTTTTTTTTTAATTTGGTGCTTAAAGTGTTTCAGATCTAGTGTCTTGGCAGCTTTGAGGCCCACAGCCCAGCTTTGCTGACCACGATCCCCATGCCCAGACTCTTTCATCCTACTCCTGGGAGCATGTGGCTCTGACCCACGTCTCTACATTTCTACATCTCCAGCGCCTAGAGACCACGTGTCTACTCTCTGCTTCTGTGAGTTTGACGACTTTAGATGCCACCTAAAAGTGAGCTCATGCAGAATTGGACTTACCTCGCAGAGCGTAATACCCTCTAGTTCCATCCGCATCCTTGCAGAAGGCAAGGTTTTGGTTCTTTGATGGCTGCATAGTATTCCATTGTATATATGGACCACTTCTTCTTTATCCATTCATCTGTTGATGGACATCTACATTCTTTCCATAGTTTGGCAACCGTGGCCGTTGCTGTTATGAACATTGGGGTACAGATGGCCCTTCTTTTCACTACATCTGTATCTTTGGGGTAAATACCCATTCGTGCAATGGCAGGGTCATAGGGAAGCTCTATTTTTAATTTCTTGAGGAATCTCCACAGTGTTCTCCAAAGAGGCTGCACCAACTTGCCTTCCCACCAACAGTGGAAGAGGGTTCCCCATTCTCCACATCCCCTCCAACACACGTTGTTTCCTGCCTTGCTAATTTTGGCCATTCTAACTGGTGTAAGGTGGTATCTCAATGTGGTTGTGATTTGAATCTCCCTGATGGCTAGGGATGATGAACATTCTTTCATGTGTCTGTCAGCCATTTGTAGGTCTTCATTGGAGAAGTGTCTGTTCATGTCTTCTGCCCATTTTTCAACGGGGTTATTTGTATTTTTGGTGTTCAGCTGTATAAGTTCTTTATATATTTTGGCTACTAACCCCAGATCAGATATATGATTTGCAAATATTTTCCCCTTTCTGTAAATAAACCTGGTTTTTTTTTTTAAATTATCCCTTCTCAAGGAGGCTTTTTTTACATTTTTGCTACCATCCCTCCCACCATGTCTAGAATATGTTTATATAATTTATATAAAATTGTGGCACATAGTTAAAAAGGGCAAAATGTTTTCACTTCTCGGTGATTTCCCCTTTTGAGGGCTGAAAGGCATTATACGCGCACAGACACACTGATATGACAAAATGCACACCGTTTGGTAAATTTGAGTAACGTCTGTGAGTTCTTATTATTCTTGCAACTTTTCTGAAAGTGAATTATCTCAAATCACCTCAAAATAAAAGGTATTTTTTAAGCACACCGCCTGCTTTATCTTTCAGACTTTGTCTCTGGCTTGTATAACTGTGGACTGAGGATTCCTGCAAATTTGACTTTTGAACAATCCCAAATCACCTCCAGTGATACGGGGTAAGGGGTGGGGAGTGGCCCACAATGATCTTTTAATTTTTTTAAGTTTTATTTATTTAAGTAATGTGTATGCCCAAGTGGGGCTCGACCTCATGACCCCAAGATCAAGAGTGGGATGCTGTCCAGACTGAGCCAATGAGGCACCCCTCACAGTGATATTTTTAAATGACAAGGGTGCCCTGCCGAGGAACATCACTCTTGATCTGAGCCCGAGGGTCTCTGCATGGGGACCTGCAGGGTCCCCCCCTGGGAAATCAGAAATCAGAAACACCCTCCACCTCGACATCCATGAGGGACCCCGGGGCCATGCCCTGACCTGTCCTAAAACTGGGTCTCCCCAGGGCTGCATTCATGCCCTCAATCTTTGAAGCAGATGCTGAGGGTGCTGTGTTTACCCCAGTGGAGATTGTTCCTGTGGTTGTTTGTATACGACCCGGTGTCTGCAGGCATTAGACAAACCCACCTGCCCATGCCCACCTACAGCTGTGACCCTGGGGCTAACATGGCTCCATCCAGGAGAAGACCCCTGGGGCTGAAAATAGGGGCCTTTTGCCTTGGTGATTGTCTTCAGTATCGCTAAGGATTCAAGGGTTCATATTCTTGTTCGGGCATAAAAGAATTTACCACGCTGGATCATGAGGGAGTTTGGAGACAAGCCCCCAGCCCCAGAAGGTGGGTGTTTGTCATACTGAAAATTTCGAGCTGCAGGCTCTTGAAGATAGCAGGTGCAGGAGAGACTTTGTCTCTGAACTTACCTGCCTCCGGTTCCCCGAAAAGGGAACCGATTGTCAGCAACACCCTGGTGGGGCAGCATCAGCTAGGAGGGTGGACGCTGATCTCAGCAGAGGTCACAGACATGGATCCCACAGCCAGACAGACTCTGTCACAAACCATCACACCCCCTGTCTGTTCTTCCAAGGACATAAGTCATTGTCTGTAAAATGCCCTGTTCTTCCCCAAAACACCCACATGCCCTCCACTTCCCCTATTAAAAGGCTGTCTAAATCCTCAAATTTCTCTGCTTTTTTTAGGGGAGTTGTAATAGTGACCACACATAAATGTGTTCACCCTTTGTCCTATAAATGTGCCCCTTCTCTGTTTATGGCCAGGACCTATTGTGGAATCAAGTAGGATGGAAGGAAAGTCTGTCTTCCCCATAACCATACGCAGGTCCATCCAGTAAATCTCAATATACCCAAAAAGTCTACAATCCAATAACATGTCTTCTCTGAAGGCAATCAAGTTACCCCGGAAACCACTAAGGAACAGAAAACCAGGAAACCCCACATGTGTGGACATTCAAAAGCACACATTTAAAATTCGGAGGATAAAGAAATCACAATGGAAAAAAAAAAGTGTTTTAACTGCCTCTGAATTCGAGGACAAGTACAGTTCTCTTTCGAACGCTGTGGGTTGCAGGAAGTAAGGAATACAAAAAAGGCAAGTAAAGTTTGTTTTTCCAGAAAACTGGCAAAATTGTCAACCTTTCTGCTGAGCTGACTGGAGACAAAAAAAAAAAAAAAAAAAAAAAAAAAAAAAGAAGAAGAAGAAGAAGAAGAAAAGAAAAGAAAAAAAGAAAAGAGAGAGATGGAAGGAACAAGTTGGTGATACCAGAAACATAAAAGGGACAACAACTAGAAAGCTGGGAGCAGTAGACAAGAAGAAGAATGATAATTAATGACCTGATCGATCATTGTCTATCTAGATGATTCTGGAATAATATTAAAGAAACCTGGGAGCACCTGGGTGGCTCAGTGGGTTAAGCATCTGCCTTCAGCTCAGGTCATGATTTCAGGGTCCTGGGATGGAGTCCCACATTGGGCTCTCTGCTCAGCAGGAAGCCTGCTTCCCCCCACCTCTACCGTCCTGCCGCCTGCCTCTCTACCTACTTGTGATCTCCGTCTGTCAAATAAATAAATAAAATCAAAAAATAAATAAATAAAAGAAAAAAAGGAAACCTGGACGACTGAGGGAGCATATCACACAAGAACCAAATACAGAATCAATATACAAAATATCCATTATCCTACCCACTCACCAGAAAGGAAAAGAAAAGAAACAAGGAGAGGTAAAATGTAACAGAAAAGATCGTATTTAGGATAGCATCAAAGGAAGGACCTAAGAAAACACTTCCGAGGGCAGACGGGAAGGACCTTCCATCGGGGACACTTCAAAACCCAGAGGGAGCGTCCCAGACGCAGGGGAATGAAGACGGTCAGCGTTTTAAAGACCCATCGGACGCTGGTGAGAATTCCAGCTGCCTTTTCCGCGGCATCTGACAAGCCGGGAATGCAAACCTCGGATTTCGGGAAATGCAGGGGGACACACTCTGGACTGGGGCCCCAGAGACTGATGAGAGCTAGGGACAGTTGCCTGCGTTGGGCACATTTTGACAGGAGGGGGCGCAGGGGTAACAAGGGAATGTGTGGCCTTTGGAGAAAACACCCTGCACCCCTGCCTCCCAACCGACCCGGATTGGGGGGGGGTCTCCCTGGGAGGGATTTTAAGCTTCAGGGTGGAGGGGGAAAAAACTCCAGTTCCTGCAGGAATTTGCCCAAAACCTCTCATGATGTTTCTGTTGTCTTTCTAAAGTCGTTCTTGGTCCCACCGTGAACAGCAGCACCAGAGAATCCCGTTGCTTTTATTTTAATAAAATAATTTTATTTTGTTTTTAATGTTACCCCATCATTTTGTCCCTGGCAGAAATATGTCTCCTTATGTGGGCGATGATCCACATAGTTTTAACACATCGGTCATAAATAGATCTATTTTTAATGCTATGCAATCATTTCGTTACTGGAGGAACTATCTATTTATTTGGGGAATGATTTGCATTGTTTTCACACACCTGTCCCATATATATATATACTTTTTTTAACGTTATACGGTCCCATATATATTTCTAATGTGATGCAATCATTTTGTTATTGGCAAAATTATCTCTCTTTTTTTTTAATTTGGGGGACAATTTAATAGTTTTAGTCCAACTGTCCCATATATATATTTGGGATATATATATTTATATATATGTAAAATATATTTTTATATTTTATATAAATATAATATATATATATATTTTTTAAATACTATCCAATTATTTTGTTACAGGGAGAACTATCTTTTTTTTTTTAATTTGGGGGGACAGTTTGGCATAATTTTAGTGCAACTGTCCCATATATCTTCTTTATGTTATCTTTTGGTTATAGGCAGAATTATCTTTTTTGTGTGTTTGGGGATGATTTGGCCTAGTTTTAGCATAACTGTGCCATATATATTTCTTAATGCTATCAGATCACTTTGTTGTGGGCAGACTCGTGTTTCTTTATTTGGGGGCTGGTTTCGCATAGTTTTGGTACACCTGTCCCATGTGCCTTTGAGAGGAAGGAGCTTATGTGGTCTGGCATCCTATGTCCCCTCTGTCCCCTCCAGGCGGGAAGTCAGGCCGCCCTGCCCCCTCCTGGGGCACCAAGGGTCATGTGATCTGCCTTCCTGCAGAGGAGAGAAAACAACATTCCCCAGAAAGGGTTGTGTTTGTGGCTCTTCAAAGAAACCCCAAATACGTTTCCCCCGGACCCCTCCAGAATTCAGGGCTTCACTTTTGTCCCCCTTCCTCTGCCCTTTGTGCCCCGGAGCTGGTGTCAAGATTATTTTGAGCTGAAGGCAGAGGCACAAAGAAGCCTTCTTCGGAGAGCTTCCCTCCGTCAGACACAAAGCCGCAGCTCCTGGGAAGCCGAATTCCATAAATTCCTCTTCTGTCTGGCTCTCCGCCCAGGCATGCAGAAATCAGTAACACCTACCCAAACCCCTTGTCCGGGCCACTTTATGGCCCAGCAGGAGATGCAAAGACGTGTGTGTGTCTAGACCAACATCATTGCAATGTCTCTTACCTGATCTTTAATCTCAGAGAACACACTGATGGGTCCCAAAAGTCATTTGTGTTCCTGTAAGGGCTTTTTCTCCCCACTCCCACTCTGCCACCTGTTAGGAGGGTATAGACACCCCGATTCTAGCCATCCAGTCAGCCACTCATGACGGGGGCCCCAACACGCCGCCCCCAAAATGTGGATTATTTTGAGCTTAAAGGATGCTAAGAACCAGGAGAAGCAGGAGATGCTCTAGGAATGAGGCACCCTTTTCCAAAGAAAATTCACATTTATAAACGAAATGTCCCCTTGTAGAGCTCTCCCTGCCCCCCACCTAGAAGAGGACCCCCTCTTTACAACCCTTATCGATAGAGGAGGTGAGGACTTGAATCTGCATAACAAATACTATGAAACACCCTTGTTCACTGTCCTATCCTAGTCACTTCCCCATAACTTGCTTTCCTAGCATAGGAATCCAAAATCCCTCTGCCTTTGTTTACCCTGAAAAGGTTTATAAGCCCCTTCTAACCACCTCTTGGAGTTACTCATCCCTGGATACTCTCGTGTGCAAGTATGATGTAACGTTAATAAACTTCTACTTGGGTTTCCTCTTATTGATACATCTATAGCCAGTGTCATTGACAGGACCCCACCCAGAGAGGCCAAGGTGGGAAGAGAATGGTTTTGCCCTCTGTATACTCATCACTGAACTCTCTTGTGTGTATGCACACCGAATGCCTAAATCAACTCTTTTTTTATTTCCTCTTGGAAATGTATACTCTCAGTTTAATTGACAGCCCTCAAGGACTGAACCTAAAAGTGTGTGGGCGTTGCATAGAGATTCCTCTTGAGAACCTCTTGAAACATGGGCTGCTCCTGGAGACTTGGTTTTGGAGCAGTGTCCCAAACACTCCTTCGGGTCCATGAGCCCAACTGTCTTGGGGTGTGAAGAATGCCCCTCAGGCAGAAGGATGCTCTGTCATGGGGCTTTGTGGAAACTAGAGCTGCTCATGACAGCATTACCAGTGGGGAGACTGGATTCGGCGGGGGCGGCCATGAGGTTAACGTAGCCCATCTTCCTTGCTTCTTTCCTCACCAGGATCCAGGGGCTGTGAAGCCTGGGGACGGCTCTGCATGTGGACCTGAAAGCTTTCTCCATATGGTTTGGGTTGGTGCTGGCCTCACACCATCATTAGTTGCCAGGGCTCTTCTGTCTCCCTTTGAAAATCAGCATCCCACATCGAAGGGGCAGGCTGGGTCCAGGCTCTTGTTTTCCTGCATCAGAGAGATAGGACGCAAGAGGGGATCTCGGGGACACCGTTGTCATTCAGAGCATTCTGCACAAGTGCTGACTTGATTTCCTAGGGCAATCATAACAAAGGACCCCAAACTGGGGGAGCTTATAACAACAGGGCTTCATGCTCCCCCAGCTCTGGAGACCAGATGTCTGAGATCCAGGTGGGGCAGGGATGCTGAGATCCAGGTGGGGCAGACACACTTCTTTTGGAGGCTCCAAGGAGGGTCCTTTCTGCCTCTTCCAGCTTCTGGGGCTCCAGGTGTCCCTGGGTTGGTGGCCGTGTCCCTCCCATGTCTGCCTCCATCTTCATGTGGCTTCTCCTCTGCATCTGTGTCTCCTCTATTGTCTCTTACAAGGACTCCTGTCGTTGGATTTAGGACCACCCTGATCCAGGATGAGCTCATCTCAGATCCTTCCCTCCATCTGCAAAGACCTTATTTCCGGATAATGTCCCATTCTGAGGTTCTGCATGGACATTAATTTGGGGGGACACCATGAACCCACCACCACCACCGAATTACCTACCATTCTCATTGTCCTGAAACAAAGCTAAGCTCAGGAGGTAACTTTGTCTAGTTGAAACCTCCAGCTCCGTGAGGCATGGGACACTCAGTTCCGATCTCCAACTACAAGACATAAAACCACTATTGGAGATGCCATCACAAGAACCATGCAGTACTTACCAAAGTGCCTGAGATACGACCAAAAAACCAAAAATGATAGTGCTTAGGAGTAGGTGGAAAATCCCACCACACGCACGGTGGAGAGGAGAGATTTTTCCAACGCTCCTGTTTCTGTCTCTGGTTGTAGGGAGGATGGGTCCTTCTCAAAAAGGCATTCAAATCAGGAATTTGGAAGAACGCAACCAATGTTCTGCAAACAAAGGGACCTATTAGCAGACAAAATTGGGCATTCGAATTGGACATCTTGAACCAGAATAGGAACCAGGTGGATGGATGCTATATCAAAGCTGTAAGTTCCAATCTGGGAGGTAGATACACATGGGTCAGAACGGAAAGATCTGGAAGCATGAGGGAACACAAAATTGAGAAGAAGTCAGAATTCTATTGCAGAGCGGAAGGGATGCTGTCTGACAGCTCGTTTGAATTAGGCATTTGGGAAAAATCCATTTTTACTGTCCCCCCACACCCAGGAAGGAAATCACAGATACGCTGAAGACGTAAATGCCTGATGGTCCCATCGCTACGTACGTCACTGTGAGAAAGCACTGAACGTTCCAGAAAGCTCTAGGGAAGCTCATTCTTTCTAGATTTGCACCCTGTAGACAAGAAAACCAAGGTGAGAAACTGAGCCCCTCTTATCCGCGCTGATAGGGACTATATCTCCAAGGCCAACGATCGGCGTAGATAACATTACGTCGCCCAAATCACATCATTGTATTCTATAAACGTCGTCATTTCAAACACCTGCAAAACCCATACAGTAAACAAATACATGTGCGTAGGTATGTATGCATATCTATAAATATGCAATAAATATTAGAAAAAATAAATATTTGGAAAAAAAATATGAAATGCCTCGCAAGTGCAATATACCGTAAAGCAGGAAAGACACGACGTTTTCCATCTTTGCGGGTCCCCCATTTTTCTCACAGAGAACCCACAGCCACAGTGAAGGGGTTCCGTACAGAGCTGGGACACGAGAGGGTCAATCATACCCAAATTCTGGGAAGTGATTTGGGTGTAAAATTGGAGAGAGTCCAAAATTAAAAAAATAATAATAACAAACATAGTTATTGAGGTGACTATTTCCATGGATTGTTTGATTGATGATTGATTGATTGATTGATTGACATAAGGTGTACACCCAATGAAGGGCTCAAACTCACGACCCCGAGATCAAGAATCCAGTGCTTTACCCCCGTTGCTGGCCAGATGCCCCTTGAACCAACATGTTGACAGAAGACACGTTGCAAAGCATTTTAGGGTCCAGCAATTAGAGGAGGGGGTGGTAAGAAATCCATAGTTTGTCCCCAGGAAAGAGGATTTCCTTCGTTTTAATACACGTCACAGCAAACAGATCTCGTGGGTGAAACAAAGGGGAACTCATTCTGGAACACGGACGTGTCTGAGGCTGATTTGCAGTCTGTGGAGGAGAGGAGTAAGGGGCGTCATGCCTGTAACCACTGGTCTGGCTCCCAGACGTGTCCGGCACCACCACCCGGGAAGCTCACAGTCTATTCCATAAAGTCAGAGCGATCCATCCAGGAGACCTCTGCAGGGTACACATTCCCCCTTGCTCCTGTCAAGGAACTGCTGCATCCAGAGAGCATCGTCAGAGGTGCAGGGCTGGCCGTGCGACCCGTGCCGGCCAATCACAGCAGCCCGGCGTTTGCGGCACAGCTGGGTCCTGAGGGCTGACCAGGAGCATGGATCCTCGGGGACAACTGGGAGCCCCTTCTGCACTGTGGTAACAGAGGCACCAGGAAGAAGGGTCACGAAGCACGTGTAGATCCTCTGCTGAGAAAACGCACGTTTTTGCAAAAGGACAGAAAAGAGTACCTACGAAACATGGTCAGGCCGGCTGTGTGGACGACGGAGAGGCTGAGGGAGGCCCTGAATGAATTTCCAGTCAAAGCCAAACGGAGGCTCTCAGGGACACGAAGAGACGATGTCTGAAGACGAAGAGACGATGAAGAGGTTTGCAACGCGGCTTCTGGACGCGGATGGAAGGGAAAAGGACGCAGAGATTTTTGAAGAAGAAAAAAGAAAAAAAGCGGGGAGGGGACGGTATGTGTCCTGGGGAATATCAATGAGTAAAGTTCAAGTGAGAGGTGCCGGACAGGCTCAGTCTGAGAAGAGTGCAACGGTCGGTCTCAGGGTCCTGAGTACGAGCCCTACGTGGGGTATGGAGATCAGAAAGAAAGAAAGAAAGAAAAAAGAAAGAAAAGTAAATAGACTTAAAAAAAAAAAGTGGTTTTAAGCATGAAGCATTGGGGGCAAGAATCGAGCAAAGACACATATGTCCATGCGTAAGTGGGGACGGGGGAAAGATGGATATTTTAGTGGATGGTGGACGATTGGCTGTTCCATCAAGAAGAAAACGAAGTTGGTCAAATCTTCGTGGTGAGCATGATTTTTGGCCCCTAGGCCCGTCTCCCTTTGGTGCCACCCCCGTGTATAGGTTCTGACGCTCGTCAGCCAGACTATGGATATAATCACCTACTTACCGGCTGCGAGATTGGGAGATTAATGTACGTGATGGGATCTGTCACGTGAGCCCTGCCACGGTGGGAAGAAGAAAAGGGAGAGGCAGTCACAGCACAAGAAGCAGGTGAATTCTGCCAGGACCCGGAAGGAGCGGCAGTGTGGACTCTGGGCAGAAACACAGCCCCGCAGACACCTTTGATGAAGATTTAGGATATGAGTGAGGCTCAGTGGAGTGGAGTCCGGAGCCCACGACCAAGGAAGAATTCTTGAGACGTCTTTGGTGCAAAATGGTGGCTTATTGAAGTGCAGGGACAGGACCCAGGGGGGCAAAAGAGGCTGCTGTCCCCGGGTCATGAGGAGTGACTGATTATAGACTATGGGGTTGGGGGAGGTAATGAAAAGGGACATTTCAAAAGAACTTTCCTATGCGGAAGAGGACCTACAAGATACCAGAGGACTTGCCATTGCCAGGTTAAGGTTGCTTTTCCTCTCAGTAAGGCATTAACAGTAAGATAGTTGGGAGCTTCACGGAGGAACGTCACACTCCTGCTGCCATCGTCCTTATCAATGAGCTTCAGGTTTAGAAGAAATTTAACTTGATTTACATTTCCCTCTGCTTCAGCCTCCCTCAATTTTATGGAAGAGAAGAGGATGTTAGGGCTCCGGGAACTGAGTTATGGGTCTTTGGAAGTTGGACTATGGATAAGAAACTTCTTCCTTGTACATCACTAGGACATTTGTAGACACTCAGGTCTTGTAGGATTGTGGTGTCGACAAGTTAACTATTGTTTTTCCTTTAGGACAGCCAGGAGCACCTGAGGAATGTCCCATATTTCCGATGGGGGCATGGTTGTAGGGTGCCGGCTTCTGGTGTGTCCTCACTGTGCCTTCTGTTCCCTCATCACCGTCATTCATGTGACTAGACCCCGAGCTGAAAACACAACGTTTGCTTCAACAAGACCCCAAAAGTGCATTCTGCAAAGGGAAGGAATCCAGGTTGGAACCGTCATCTCCCCAGATCTGGGGAACTGGGATCCTCAACAACCCTCTAGAGAAGGTGAGGGAGTTCATTAGAAATATTGTCTTCGACGTGAACAAGTGGAGGGAGGTCAGGGCCAGTCATCATGGGTCAACGCCGCTCGCGTTTCACGTTTGTAGGAATCCAGAGAAATCTGGGACCGGACAGAATTCCTCAGCCGCGGGCCTCCCCGTGCGAGACACGCAATCTCCACACACTATGTCCATGACCCTTTCCCTGCAAACGGTGTCAGGGGCAAAGGCACACACGCAAATGAAGCCGACCTTGAAAAGTCCTCCAAGTTTGCTAAGACGCGTTTCCCAAGTCCCCTATTTCCAGCATGACGGGCGGGGACCACCCAGACGTGAACTCCAGGCTGGGAGCCAGAGGAAAATGGAAAATTCCCTCTTTACCGACTTCTCGATCTCACCATCCGTGCCGTGCCAAACGCACGCAGAGAGAAGAGAGACTGGGCTGCTCAGCAAATCACAGATGGGGAACTTGCCGGCTTGTTTGTTATTAAAATTAAACTGTTCTCAAGAGGACACCCGCGACGGTCTGGGGTTTTTAGAACGGGAACATGGCAGTGCGTGGGCTGATCTGGATTTTGGTTCTAAGGACTTCGTAAAGGAGTGAATTTGAGTTAAGGCTTGGAGGGTCCCAGGCCATGGAGCTCAGCACCTCTTAAATTCGTGTTTTCTTGGCAAGCCTACGGGGAGGTACAACGAGCAGCCTTTATAAATAGTCATCTGAGGGGATTTTTTTAAATTGGAGACGATGTGAGAATGTAGAGAGCAGTGATGCGAACGAAACACGGGCATTTTTACGACGTATTTTCCCAACTGAACCGGAGGCCCCTCGCGATGCCTGGCAAACGTCCGGGCTCTCTTTTCATTTTTATTTTTTCCTATTAGAATCCTCATTGCGTCTCCCGCGTAACGTCAGCGTCCGTCGAAGGCATCTGCTAGTCCTGGTCTCCAGGGTGACAGGATTCTCCGATCCTGGCCTCCCAATATGGACGGAGATTTTGGTTAAAATGAGGGCTGCTGTGTCCGCAGGGATTTTTCTAAGCTTCTGCTTTTATGGCTGAATTCTGAACGCACAGAAACGCTGAAGAAGCATCACTCAAGCAAGCCGTGTGTATTCTGAACCTGCTTTCTGTGGATTCCGGGCGTAAGCTAATGCACGGGTTTAACGGGGATAATGGGAGTCGTATTTCTCACAGTGGGAGAAAGATGTGCATAGATGGGAAGACAGAGAGAGGCACGGACTCGGAGGTGTTGCACTAGGCTTGGGGTATTGTCAGGATGTGAATCACCCAGGGGCAACCGCAGCAAAGCAACATAAACCAGGTGGCCCAAAGCCACAGAAATGTATCCCCACCCCCCACCCCCAGCTCTGTAGACCGGACGTCTGAGATCCAGCTGGGGCAGGACCTCTGAGGTCCAGGCGGGGCAGGGATGCTGAGATCCAGGCGGAACAGGGTCATGCTCCTTCCTGAAGCTGCAGGAGAAGGTCCTTCCCCCGTCTTCCAGCTTCTGGAGCTCCAGGCCTCCCTAGGCTGGCGGCCGCGTCCCTCCCATCTCTGCCTCTGACCTCATGTGGCTTCTCCTCTGCATCTGTTCTGTCTCTTACGAGGACCCCCATCACTGCATTCAGCACCATCTTGACCCAGGATGAGCTCCTTTCAGAGCCTTCTCTTACATTTGCAAAGACCACGTTTCTAATGAAGGTCCCATTCTCAGGGATGAGTAGATGTGAGTTTGGGGGCGGGGGGACACCATTCAACCCATGACATGCTCCCGTTGAGTCAGAACCTATAAATACACACTCAGCAGATAAGTGGTGTACGTCCTCCAAAATTCAATTACAAGAGTTCATTCATGAGTCTTTCCGAAACTCTGAGGGGTGTGCCTCGAATCGCTCATCGTGAGGGTTTTTAGGAAGTATTTTTGGGGTCAGTAATGGGTTGACATACTGGTGAAGTGTACGTGTCCTCCCCACAGAAAAGCAGATGTAGGGTGCCCTCACAGTTTCCTGGTGTGAGTCTAGGGATTCATGTCCTTGGGGTTGGCAGTGGCCACTGGCGAGCCGGCATCATTGTCGGGAGAGGTGACATCAGGGACCTTTGCTCATTTCCCTGCTGTGAGCTGGTGGCACCCACAGTCCCACGTTTCTCCCATCTTTCCATGGGGTGCTGTGGACTGAAATGGGGACAGAAGGGGCACAAAGGAGAGGGGACAACATTTCCTCATCCCTCAAGAAACACAATAGAGAGGGGACAACATTTCCTTATCCCTCAGGGGGGCGCAGAACCCACATGAGGGACATGGCCAGTAGGCCACTGGTTCCCTGTGCATGATGCAGGAACTCTGCATCAGCCCCAGGTGAGTCCTGTGCCTGTAAGTGGGACGGGAGGGTAGACACGAGGACAGATATTCTCACAGAGCAGCAGCCACAGCAAGAACCAGACACAACCTCGGGCACGTCCGTGGAGACCAGGATGGGCAGATGCAGAAGACCCAGACTCCTGCCCACAGGTCCAGGATGCTCCGCAACCCCAGACAGCCATCTTTGCTACCTCCTCCAGGAAGACCCACAGGATGAGCCCAAAGTGCTCCAAAAACCCACATCTCGTCGGACAGGAGATGATGATTCTATCGTCTTGTATTTGTGTCCTCAGTGGAAGGAGTTGTCATCAAGGTAAGTTATGCACATGGGCCGTTTTATCCATTCATCTGCCCGCGGGTACATATGTGGCTACTGCGTCTTGGCTGCTGGGAATTGGGGGGTCAGGAGCACAGGGCGGGGGGCAGGTGTCTTCTTGAATTAGGGATTGTGTGTCCTCTGGATAGACACCCAGCACAGTACCGTGTATTTTCTCACTATTTCACACGACAGCATCATCTTCCACAGGTTCTGTCCATTATGGTCCCCAAAGTGCAGTTAACGTGTCCCAGGGTTCCTGGAGCCCCATCGTCCAAATGGAATGGATGTTTCTCCATCTAAATCCAAAGTCGTTAACCGCAGGGACAGAAAATAAGGGGGTGGTGCTGGGCATGGTTATTAAAACGAATCAGACACCAGAAGCCAAACATTTGGGGGCCAAAACCAAACACTGAAAACCCGGCACCCTGACCAGACGTATCCCCGGGTCTCACCGCGTGCTGTTTCCAAGCCCCCAGCTCGGGAGGTGGGATCTGCAGGACAATCCTGGAGCCAATGTGTCTCCTGGGTCACCAGCTTCTCCTCCTATCAAACCCACGTGTGCGAAACTTTCCGGCAACCCCGGTGCTTACCCGGGTGGCAGGACTAGTTTCCGGAAACGTCGTTCAGCTCCCCGATTTAAAGCCTCCCCTGAGGCAGAGAGAGAAAGAGAGACACAGCCCAGAGGCACCTGTGGAATGAACCCCCGCACCCCGGGTGGGATGCACACCAGCCTTCCGGAGGCTTCCATGCCCTCTGGTGCGTGACAGCCCTTCCTCTTGATGCCATCGTGCATAAGGAGAAGAGAAAGACTGGCTTTTTGCAGGCTTTTCGAGGCTTTGCGATGCCACATTGTGCCGGGAGGATCTGTGTCGGTAATTTTAAACTCAGTAAAAAAAAAACCCGGAACTTTCCGTCTCGCAAAGTTTGGCAAACGAGCTAGGAGTCTGGATAATTTTGCTGCCATGCCGAGCTACAACAGAGACTATGTTGCAGGAAAATGTCACAGATCGTCTATTCCTGTCTGTGTGTGATACATAGTAGCGTGCACGGGATACAAAACGCACAGTATGAACTCGGAGGCATCGCTGGGACGTAGAGGAAATATTCTCCCTTCTAAGCCCGAATGTGTCAGTCTGAACATGGATTTTGTCCCGTAAACTCTACCAGGATCCCGTGTGCACACATGCATGTCTTGCATTTCATGCCTATAGACGCTGCGGGAGAGGCCGTGTGGATTTTCATGCCAGAGAGGAAGGCTCGGAGAGGTTCAGCACTGCCTCAGGTCACACGGCCCGGCCCGGGGTCTGGACAGCAAACCACAGGGCTGCTCACATTCCTGGAGGGTCTGGTCCTTCTCAAGGTGGGTGGACAGAGGGGCAGCCCTGCCCAGACAGCAGAGTCTCTCCTTCTGCCATCAGCTTGTCTGTGGGGACATCCCCTTTCCCTTTCCAAGGGGCCAGGGGGAAACAGGGTGCACAGGCTTGCAACTGGGGTGGGAGGCCATCCTCAGCCTTCAACCGTCGTCCGTGCTGTGGGTCATGAGAACCGCCGTGTGGAGTGGGGATGGGTCAGGGAGGGCGTGGGCCCCCAGACTTGGGAACAGGACGCAGACAAAGGGGACAGATAGCATCTGTGACTCATGACTTCTTGAGAACATCTGCCTGTTTGCGCTACGGGTTCTCGGGTCGCAGGCGAGACCCAGGGCCAGGCCTGCCCCGCACATCCCAAACAAATAGAGGCACGGAGAGCTTCGGGGTGATCAAGAATGCACGGTGTGTGCAGACCCAAGGGCTTGGGAGGCAGGTGGTGGTGGGGTCCCTCTTCTGAACGCATGTCTTTCCGGACCCAGCGATGGTTCATAAATTCTGGGTTTGGGGAGGTGTTCTACGGGGTGGGGTGTTCTGCATGGAAGGGAGGGGAGCCCAGGGCCTGTGCCCGGGACCCCCAGCGGCCAAGCTGATCTGGGCAGTTAGTACGGTGGCATGTGCATGAAGCGGGAACACTCACAATCAAAGTCCCAACGCCCCAAGACCGGGTCTCTCCACAACGCCAGGCTCTGCAGCCCTCGTGTACACCTTCTGGCGGCAAACAACCATTCCCTGAAACCAGAGCCCACCAAAGGGCAGGACACAGGGTCCCCTGGGGCGTTGTGCCCATGCAGGCCACTAGACACCGGAAAGATGTGTCTGGAAAGCTCCAGGCCCCAGAAGGACATCAGGACTATGAGACTTACTATTCGGGGCTCCGTGCCAGCCCTGTGCGCTCCCCAAACACAGACCCACCTTTGTCCATTGCGCTGTGAGTACAGGTGTCTCAGGGCCACCATCTGAACACCCATAAACCAGGGCTTGGACCATAGAAACTGATGCCCTCACAGCTCTGGGGCACCCCCAGAGGACCCTTCCTCGGCTCCCCAGGCCTCCTTTGCAGACGCTGTCTGAGCCACCTGTTCGCAGTAACTTGTTACTGTGGCCACAGGGAACCCACGCAGGGCATTGACAGAGATGGGGCTTGCACTCTATAGGTTGTCTCCCCCACAGACTCCAGCAGCCTCCAATGAACTCGTGCTCAACGAGGCCGGATGTGTGGGCCTCTAGGTTCATCCCTGCGTTTCCCATTTCTATCAAGAACCCTCTTAAGTCAATTTAAGGAGAACGCCTGACTCTCCATATTTGGCCACATGGACACCTGGCCACCGGGATGGAGGTCTGCTCACCTGGAGGTCTGCTCACCTGGAGATCTGCTCACCTGGAGGTCTGCTCACCTGGAGATCTGCTCACCTGGAGATCTGCTCACCTGGAGATCTGCTTACTTGGACATCTGTTCGCTTGGACATCTACTCACCCGGAGATCTGATAGCTTTTGTCATCCCCTACCACCCTCTACATCTGATGACCTTGAATATCTGCTCACCTGCATATCTGATTATCGCAGTATCTGGGCAGCTGGGTGTCTGACTGGGTTCCTCATCTTCCACCACCCTCAAAACCTGGTCGCCTGCATACCTGGTCTGGATATCTCCTTACCTGGATATTTGCCCACGTGCATATCTGGTCACGTCAACATCAGGTCAGCTGGACATCTGAATGGGTCCCTCCTTGCCCACCATCCCCAGGTAACACCTGACCACCCGGCTCTGCCTTCAGCAGGAGTCCTCAGAGATCCCTTCAGCCAGAACCCGGTGTGATCCATGAGGCTCCTCCTGATCATTACCTCGTCCACGAGCCCGCCTGCTCCGGGGCTGTGACCCCACGTGCCCGCGTCGTATTCTGAGCCCAGTGTGTTCTCCACTGAGCTTTCCTCTCCTCTGTTGTCACATCCCTGAGTGAAATCTGCTCTCACCACTTTAAATACGGTCCCATTCTCTCTCCTTTATTGTTTTAAAGATTTTTATGTATTTATTTGACAAAAAGAGAGAACAAAAGTAGGCAGAGAGGTAGGCAGAGGGAGAGGGAGAAGGCAGGCTTCCCGTCAGGCAGGGAGCCCGATGTGGGACTGGATCCCAGGACCCTGGCTTCATGACCCGAGCCGAAGGCAGACGCTTCACCGACTGAGCCCCCCAGCTGCCCTCTTCTCCTTTTGTTACATACGGCACTGAAACCACACAACTCTCCATATGGGGGGCTGCGTAGCTCCACGCACACCAACGACGGGCAGATTTGGGTCCGAGAACTGAACCCGGGCTTTGCAGTAAGGCGGAGGGTCTGGTGGGGAGCAGGACCGAGCTGGGGTCTTCCTCCAGCACCTAGAGGCTCTCAGCATCCACCCAGCCCTCACGTGCTGAGGCAAGCATCCTCGTGAGGACGTCCCCGTGTGCGTGGAACCCCAGTGCTCTCGTGCAGAAAGCCCAAACTCTCTTCTGTTCCTCGGGAGGGGGCCCCTCCCAACCCAGAGCCAGGTGCGTCCTCCACGGCAGATCCCAGCACCTGCACCCCCGGCCCAGCATCGCACGATTCATACTTCCCTTGTTTAAGCTCATTTTCCCTCGTAGAATAAATGCCATGACTGCCTGATTCACAGTTGCTTATAAGTGGCATTTACACCCAGCAGCCTGCCATCTGGGGACCAGCCCTGAAACACGCACGTCATGCTTGGAGGCTGGTGGCCGTGAGCCACCAAAGGCCAGGTCAGCGTGGACTAGAGCATCTCCAGCCCGTGGAACACGGGGCCTTTTCCAAGCTGGCGTAAACCCCGCTTTCCATGTGATGAAAACAGGCTGCTCAGCATCACCGGAAAATGCACGGTCCCCCTGCTCTGGTCCCTGTTTCCGCATACCGCCCTCCCCACGGGAGCAGGTGCTGAATGGGGCGTCCCTGGTGAGGACGAGAGCACAACGCTTTTACCGGATAAGCAAGTGACGCACCTGCGTCTCCAAGGTGTCCTGCCCGTGACCAACAGGCCTCCCTCGGGTTTCCTGCTTGGGCTGGGGCAGCTCGTGGGAGGGTCTCTCCAGGGCAAAATGGTGGTAATTACGGGAACGGCAAACAGAGGGCGTGCATGGGACGATACGCACAGACTCCCGGACCCCTCCCCGACAGGTGACCCTCGTGGTGCGTGGATCATGTTTCCAAACATCCCCTCTTCTTGCGATTAAATGGGAGCTGTTGTGGGTTGAGTGGCATCTCCCCAAAATCCATATGTCAGGGCCCTGATCCAGGACCGCAGAAGGTGGCTGGATTTGGAGACTGGGTCATCACACAGGTATGAGGTCACTAGGAAGGGTCCTGATCCCGTAGGACTGGGGTCCTTACAAGAAGAGGAGATGATAAGGACACAGACAGGCACAGAGACCACCACGTGAGGACACGGGGAGATTAAGGGGTCTACACCCAAGGCGAGAAGCCTCAGGAGGAACCTGCCTCAGCCCCGCCTGGATCTCAGCCTCCCAGCCTCTAGACTGAGAGATGAATTCCTATTGTTGAAGTCTCCCCCATGTGGGGTGTTTCTTACGGTCACCCTACTACAGGAGGGGAAGTCCTGATGGGCCCCAGGCTCCAAACAGCAAATCTGCCTCCATCCTCCATCCTCCGTCCTCCATCAGGGCCAGCAGGAAGAACCACCATCTGGAAAACCGAGGAACACCCCGTACTTGAAGTCCAAGGGGATAAAGCTGGTAGTGTTCTCCACCGTCTACACAAACACCCACAACCTACTGAAGTCAGTAAAACTCAAGCCAGTTTGTTCTTTGGTCTCTTTATTTGCACTCACAAAAGGAGATGGGCACCCAAGGGCAGGACGCTTTCGGTGACTGCGCACGGCATCGTAACGTTGGCTGTCTCTGGAGTAAAGGCCACGAGGGTGGATGCCAAGGAACATGGAGTCTTGTGAAGCCAACGGCCCAGGGGTTGAGAAGTGGGTCTTTCCATCTCATAGCGAGAGATGGGTGGCTGGTTGGCATTGGCAAGGCAGGGCTCCTTTCTCGCCCAGGAGCAGGGAGCTCTGCTTCCGGGTCCATGTGCTGCAGGACGGAAGAGCAGAGAAAATGCTCAGGAATGGAAATGTCAGGGCAGGGCGTGGGTGAGATGCACGGATGAAGGTGGTTTCGGGGCACCCCGGTCATCTTTCCTTCCGAGTTATGGGAAAACATCAGGCACAAAGCAGGAAACAGCTCAAAGCAGGAAACACTCAATGCACGGGATCCCATCTACGGTGATTTTGCCTTTGAGCCCTTGAGTAGCGATGAGAGATGACTCAGCAGGTGCAATGGCTTGGCGTTAGGGGTCTTCAGTTATCCTCCCCCAGACACTGGCCATGTTTGTGTTCTCTTTACCGTGGTGTTGAGTCCCCTAGATGCTCCTCCTGGAGCCCATAACTCAACATAGATCCCAATGCTGGCTTTTGAGTTTGCGCGCCCTCACAACATCACGTAAGAGTTGTCACTCATCACAAACGTAAAGCCCCCCAGGGAAATCTCCTCGCCACCTTGCAGGGGCTGGCAAGGGAGCAGGCTGGGGTCCCCGGAGGCCTCTTCCTCCTCCATCTGTGGGCACAGTGGGTTGGTCGTCATGATGGGCATCTCAGCCTCATTCTTGACCACGTGGACAACTAGGGCCTCTTCTGGGATACACTCTTGCTCTGCACCCTCCATCTTACTCAAGGGGGCCACGTTCTGGGTGTCCTTTATCCACTCCTGCGGGCATGAAACATGGCATCGTGAACCCAAGGAAATGCCTCTCTTCTTGTGCCCCCTGGCTATGCATCCCTGGGACCCAGGCAGCCTCCCTCTGGGGGAAACGCCAGTCCAGGGAACAAAAAACACTGGCGTTCATGTCTGGCATCTCTGAGCTAAGCCCAGGGTGCTTTTTAAACCTGCTTTGTATCATCGGCCTCAAAAGCTGTTTGCAAAACCTCCACGTTTAGCCTTCTAAACGTGTCAAGGCAAGAAACACGCCTTCTGGCATGGCTCTTCTCGAACTTGATTGTGTTTGCAAGTCGCCTGGAGTCTTGTGACTGGGGTTATCACTCAGCGGTGGGCTCCAGGCACTGCAATTCTAACAAGCCCCCCGGGGATGCCCTCGATGCTGGTGGGGGCACACCTGGGACAGGGGGCTTTGCGAGACTCTGTGCCAACAGGGGGAGTGTCCTTGCTCCTGCTTGGCGTGGGGTCTCCCCTGGCCCAGCCTCCCCCATCTCCTTTTTCATTTTTTCTGTCGTGAGAACTCTGTTCTAATTCTCTCCTCTCTCCTAGAAAAGGATCAGGATAACCCACCTTCCCACCAAAAAGGACTTGGGACAAAAGATTATTTTGAGCTGAAGGTGATTAAAAAACAACAGCCATGGGAGGAACTCTCTGCCTTCTCTCTTTCTGCACAAAAGTCTGGCCACAAGTTTTCCTTTTAAAGATTTGCACTTGCAAAGGTGTCTTTACAACTGCAGAGACAGCCCTGGCCACCCCAGATGGCTTCTGTCTGCGAAACAAACCTCACTCAACAACCTTTACTATCAGCCTAGTCACTTCCCACATCACACGTGCCACCCAGAGGCCCAACCCTCCCTTGTCCTCTGCACTCTTGCTTCTCCAGGCTTTATCACACCTCATGAAAATGGCACGGGAGCCCCCAGGTCTAACCACCTCTTTGGGGTTTTCACTTCTTTTCCGTGAACCCTCCTCCACCCTCACGTGCATATGAAATAAACATATTCTTTTGTTAATCTGATTTTTTCATCTGGTTAATTTGCAGGCCCTGAACACAAAACATAAGAGGGTAGAGCAAAAAAAATTTTCTACCGTTTTTTTTTTTTTTTTAACTCCCTTACATCTAAGTAGTCTCGAAATCAAACATGCTCCTGGAGGAGGTAGGAGAGTACACACCCCTCCCAAAATAAGCATGTGCCCATCCTAACACCCAGAACCTGTAAATGTATATTTATATGAAAATAGCAACTTTGCAGATGTGACTAGTAAAGGATCAGAGATGAGACCATACTGGATCAGGGTGGCCCTAGATCCAAGGACGGTGTCCTCATAAGAGAAAGAAGAAGAGACACAGACGCAGAGAAGCCACAAGAGGATGGAGGCAGAGATGGGAGGGAACGCGGTCACCAGCCCAAGGACGCCTGGAGCCCCAGAAGCTGGAAGAGGCAGGAAGGACCCTCCCCTGGAGTCTTAGGAAGGAACATGATCCTGCCCTGCCTGGATCTCAGCATCCCTGCCCTGCCTGGACCTCAGTGGTCCTGCCCCGCCTGGATCTCTGTGGTCCTGTCACCCCCTGGATCTCAGACTCTGGTCTCCAGGACAGGGAGATGATTAATTGCTGCTGTTTCAAGCCTCTGGATGGAGCAGCACCAGGCATCTTCCGGTGCACTGTCCCTTAAAAATCGAAGGCACCATCTGGTGAGCTCCGGGGTTGGGGAGCTAGTCCCATCTCCCTAATTCCCAACAACTCACAGGCCTCCACGAGCCTTTATCAAGGGAACGAAATAACGATTGTAAACCGTTGAAAAGCGGAAGTTTCTGGTCTGTTTTCGGCTCTGCGGGGGGAGCACATTAAGAACACAACTTCCTGGTGAGATGAAAAGGCGATTGGGCTGGAAAATCCCGTGAGGGCACCGCTCTCTGGGGCTGACTGAAAGAGAAGCCACCCTTTGAAACCCTCTCGCGACCTGATCTCTCTGCCCAAGAGCAAACCAGGAAGAGTGGGGGTCTCGGTTCAGAAGAGGCTCGCAGGCACCCAAGGAGGCAGCTGGAATTAATGTGGGTTTTCAACAGGGTGCAGGGGGAGGTGTTAGAGCGTGACAAAGAAATCCCGTAGGACAAGCACGGGAGGATGGCAGTTACCTGGAAGTTACCCTGGTGGGATTCAAAGAGCCCAGGGAAGCTGAATTTGGGATCAGGCACCATGGGCATGAGGAGCTTCTGAACTCTGAAATGGACACGGAGAGCATGGTCAGGTGGGCTGGCATTGCGGAGCGGGGCTGTGGGCTTTCAAGGGGACAAGGATGGGGACACAGTCCCCCCTCAGGGACGTGGCTCATGGATAGAACAATGTCTTCCTTGTCAAGACATACGCCCCCTCCTTCAGCTCCCCAGGCTCCCTTCTCCCACCATGCCCCTGACACCGTCCACTAGGAAAGTGTGGGGTTACAGGGACGGACCCCCTTCCTGCACAATACCAATTCCCAACACACAGGGACTGTTCCTTCCCTTTCCTTAAGGCAGTGGACTGAATGGTGTCCCCACAAAATTCATAGGCTGAAGCCCTAACCCTCCCTGCGACTTGTGTTTGGAGATCAGGCTTTTCGGGTGGTCATAATGAAGGATCCCAGAGTCTTAAGGGAGGGGCCTGATGGTGATCACGATAAGCCCCCTGGACCATTGGTTATTTGGGCCTGATGGCTGTTAAGATATAGGACATATAGAAGAAGCTCTGTCTTCTTCCCCACCTGCCTAAAAACAAGGCATCTGTTTCCCATTTTGCAATGGAAATTTGTTTTTATAAAGGTGCCCCCCTCTCATAACCAGGAAAAAGGAAAACAAATTTTACCACCGATATATTTCCACATAGACAACCTTTCTCTACCATTAGTTTTATCTAAACATTTCCTAATCAGCTTCCCCAAATTTACCCGTAGAGCTTCAGATCCCCTTTTCTCTGCCTAACAACTTCTCCACAATCTTTGCCCTTTGTTAAACCAGCATATAAGCTCCCCAGACTAACTGCCACTTCGGGTTTCCACTTCTTGTCTGTGACTCCTCCCTGCATGTAAAATTATAACATTAATAAAGAAACATATGCCTTATTTAATTAAAAAAAAATGAAGCCAGATGTAAAAGTTACATGCAGATGAATCCTTTCTAAAAGAAAGAAGCAATAAAATAAATTAAATTAAATATTTAAAAAAGAAAGAAAGAAAGAAAGAAAGAAAGAAGAAAGAAAGAAAGAAAGAAAGAAAGAAAGAAAGAAAGAAAGAAAGAAAGAAAGAAAGAAAGAAAGAAAAACATGCCGTTTCCCCTGTTAATTTATCTTGGGTTACTTTAATTCACGGGCCCCCGGGGACAGAACTTAAGAGGTTCTAATCTACTATGCTCCAAATCTGATATGACTGGAGACTTTATAAAAAGAGAGAGCGATTATAGGGATGTGTGTACTCACAGGGAGAGGAGATAAAGGGAGAAGATGGTGTCTACAGACCAAGGAAAGAGGCCTCAGGGAAAATCCGCCCTGCCCACACCTTGATCTCAGCGTCCCTGCTTCCAGAACTGGGAGAGGATTAATGCCTGTGATTTGAGCCTCCCCATCTTTAGTCCTTTGTTACGGCCGCCCTAGGACACCGATACCAATGTAGTTGACTTTTCACCCCTCACTGTGAATACGGGCTTCCCTTGAAGACAGGGCAAGTGCTAGTATTTTCCAGGAATGGTGCCCCTCAGTTTCCCTTGGGGGCGATTTTCAGCTCTGTATTTAGAACACCAGCAGACACCCTGATCTGATTGTCTCATCTCCTCTGCAGCAGGGCACTGTTTTGGTGGCATCTGTTGGAGCAGGTAAATGAGAGGAGATGACGCTGGAAAGGTCATGGACAATCTGCAAGAATTAGGAGATGCACCCCCCTTGCTGTATCAGGCCCCGAGGGGGCCCGTGACAGTTGTCCTACTTCCCCTTGCACAGACCCAACCTCAGTGCTCCAGGATGGTCCTTTGTCTTTCTCTACATGTGACCCCCAGTGTCGCTATGGAAACTTCATCCTAAGAAGTGAAGATGGTGCCCACTACCTTGGACATTGTTACCCTCACACGTCAGCCAGACGTCTTGGTACAACGCCAGTCGGTTTACATAAGGATGGAAATAGCAGTGGTTAAGTTGTGAAGAAGGTTAGCAAAGAGAAGCTATTTAATAATTTTTGAGATGCCGTCTGCGGGCTCAGAGAACACTGTGTGGATGTATCCGTCACTGGGTTTGAGAAGCAGACAAGGGTCTATGTGCAATTCCCACCCCCTCCACCCAACAAAAAAAGCTCAATAAGTCTCAATGACAATTGAAAACTGTTTTAAGCACTAGTCACTCTAACACGGTAGATGGACACAGCTCAGTGGGATCTGTGTTGGAAACAAGCTAGCCCTCCGGTAGGGGTTAACACTCATATCTTCTCCTGCCTCTATGACACTATTTCTCAATGAATAGCCTCAGTATCTGTGCATTTTTTGGGCATTATTTCCATCAATTTTCTTGTAAGACACTGTTGGCGAAATGTGATTGTGGTGATGGTCCCCTCAATAACCCTATCAGATGATTCTCTTTCTCTTTTCTACTTCATGGGCATATGGCAACCAAAGCCCTCTCTCCCATGTGTATGACAAGACCGGCGAGAAGACACGTCCTTACCTCCGTACTTTCCATAAAGACAGAAGGAGAAGGAACACGGTCAGCAAAGCAACCATGCCAGAAATTAAAACAAATCTGGGGAAAAGCTTTTTCTCCTGGCACGAATCTAAAGGAAAAAAGAGTGAGTGTTGTCAGTTTTCAGGATGGTAGTTGATTGGTCTCCAACATCTCATTTTCCTTCCTTTATAAATGGCGATGTCTGCCAATCTTGATTTCGGTGGCAAATATCCCTGGAAGAGAGATGGTATGTCTGGACAGGCACACCTCAGGCAGTCACTGCGGGAGGTGGGTAGAGTCGACACACTGCTGTCAGGTACCTGTGTTACAGCGGTGTTTGAGGATACTGAGGCTTGCTTTTGGCTATCCTTTGTCTTCTGTATCTCTCGATGTATCTATCTATCAATCATCTATCCATCCATCCATCCATCCATCCATCCATTTATCTATCCATGCATATCCATTCAACCATATCTAACTATTCGTCCATCCCTCCATTTATTCATCCTTCATTCTATCTATCCATCCATCATTCCATCTATCCATCTATCCATACATCTATCTATCCATCTACCTCTCATATCCATCCAACCATCCATCCATCCATCCATCCTTACATCATATCTATCTATGTATCTATCTATCCATCCATCATTCCATCTATCCAACTATCCATACATCTATCTACCCATCTGTCTTTCATATCCATCCAACCATCCATCCATCCATCCATCCATCATCCATTCATCTATCCTTACATCGTATCTATCTATGTATCTATCTATCCATCCATCATTCCATCTACCCATCTATCCATACATCTATCTACCCATCTGTCTTTCATATCCATCCATCCATCCATCCATCCATCCATCCATTCATCTATCCTTACATCATATCTATCTATGTATCTATCTATCCATATATCTTTCATATCCATCCAACCATCCATCCATCCATCCATCCATATCCACTAACCATCCATCCTTCCATTTATTCATTCCTCCTTCTATCTATCCATCCATCATCTATCTATCATCTATCTATCTATCCATCCATCTATCTATCCATCTACCTCTCATATCCATCCAACCATCCATCCACCCATCATCTATCTATCTTTCCATCTATCACCTAGCCATCTATCCATTCATTCACCCACCCACCATATCTATTTATCTATGTATGTATGTATCTATCTATCCATCCATCAACTCATTTATATTTATCGACTTATCTACCAACTATCATTTATTTAGCCATCTGTCATTATCTATTCATCTACATCATCAATCATCTATTTGTATATCTATAATCTATGCCTACATCACCCTAACAACATTCATAAATAGTACTTATTATTATTGCTGCTCTCAATAAAAATAAAAACGAAAATTACCCCAAAAGGGTAGACAGCCTGGAGAGAGGAAACAATTGCTTTCAAATTGATCTCTGAAGTAGGAGGTGAGGTCATTCATTTTTAGGTGCCCCTAAGCCTCTCTCCCCTAAAAGACAAGGTACAGCACTGCTGTGTGACAAGCCTTACCTCTCAGCTCCCCCCTCTGCTGGTGTGTCACTTCTGACCAGTCACTTGGGTATGTGTCAGGGCCATAGCTGGACTCCATCGTTTTCACTCTGGCCCTGAAGAAATAACATTTCTCAGCATCCAAGCCATCTGTGGTAACATTGCAGGTTTCTCCCTCCTTGGACTGCAGAGAAAAAACAAACACAGTGATCGATGACTTGACCTACATCCTTTAACCTTGTACTAGGGAGTCACATAAGATCCCCACTTTTCAGCATTCCCACTCTTGTTGCACTTTCTCTATCGGCCTAGCAAAAACAACAGCAAAAACAAATGCAGCGACAATTTCTAGATGCCCCTCTGAGAAGAAACAATCCCTTGTAACAGACATGAGTACGTATGTTTTTAAGAATTACTTGGTGAGGGACACCTGGGTGGCTCAGCGGATTAAAGCCTCTTCCTTTGGCTCAGGTCATGATCCCAGGATCCTGGGATTGAGCCCCACATCGGGCTCTCTGCTCAGTGGGGAGCCTGCTTCCTCCTCTCTCTCTCTCTGCCTGCCTCTCTGCCTACTTGTGATCTCTGTCTGTCAAATAAATAACTAAAATCTTAAAAAAAAAAAAAAGAATTACTTGGTGAACACTTACTCCTTCCAAAAAAAGTAACTTTTTGGAAAGTATACAAAAGTTACTCATGTTTACTTTGGAAACTTTAGAAAACATACACACATACAAACACACAACAAAAAAAACCATAAAACCTCCTTCATTCTAGCTCCATGATATAACTGTGGCTCTTCCATATTTTGTCATATTGATGTACCGTAATTTGACTCTCTTCCTAGTGTATGGCATGGAGGAGGCCTCCAATGCTTTGTCATTATTTTAGATAATCCTTCAATAGATGTCTCTGTGAATAAAACCTCATGCACATTTTCAATCCTTTCCTTGGGTTTAATTTCTAAAAAGGGACTCAACAGATCAAAACCAGGAGAAGTTCTTAAAGTTTATTAATGCTCAACATCCTTGCCCAGTATCACATTTTATTATCAGCATAGTCTTTAGGTGAAATCTGGTACCCACCTGTTGCTTTAATCTGTATTTCTTTGGTGAGTTTCATCAAATCTCATCTCAGTGATTGCATTCTACTAGACCAGCAATAGGTCAGTTTTTTCTCTTTTCTGATAGGTCCCCTCCTGTTTTAACTGCCTTACAATGGTATTCTCACTTTTATCCTTATTGCTGCATTTTATTGTACCGTTTCCAGATTTTGGCATGTGTCGCATGGGCAATGCGTCCACTTAGGGTTTGCCTCCTCCTACAGAGGGTTCACTTTAGGAGAGTAGAGATTCCCATCTGTTGACAGATCCCCTTGTTGTCTCCACATATGTGCCTGGTCCAGACACCAGTGAACATAATAATAATGAGGAAGAGTAGTGAGTGAGTAGTACGTGTGTGCCTAGTGGTAAGACTGCCCACAGTAAGAGTGAATTTACTCAACGCTTTTCATGTGTTATCATTTCCATCCACAAGTTGCCCTCGCTAGGTGCTACTATTATGTCCTCAGTGCTTGGGATATAGTAGATACTCAATAAGTATATCTTGAAGGAATGTTGAAGAAAATCCCTCCCAACACCTGTAACCTTGGTAGGTATCGACTGTCCTGGGCTGAGATGTTCACTTACACTCACCTACCCTTTACTTCCTGGTTGGTGCTATGAGATATGGTCCTTCTGGTTGACCTCATTATCCAAGTCTACAGAGCTCGATGGACACAAGTGTACTTGCAGAATTGTGGAATCCCTGAATTCTGAGATTGGCAGGGAGCTCATAGTCCAGGTAGCTTAACTACTCTTGTCATGTTAGACCCTTACCTCTAGGAGACCTCCTTCAAGCCAAATTCAGAGATTGGGCACCTCCAGGAATGGGCATCTCACTGTACATGATTTGGGTGATTCCGTCTGCTTTCTGCAGGATTTGCCCATTAGTTCCAGCTCTGCTATTGCAAGGAATTTAATCCCTTGTTTATACAGTGGTCATTTCATTATTGGAAGACAATTGTGAGCCCCTGGGTCATATGATCTTCACATCATTTTAATGTATTCCATAGATTATGCCCATATACACAGAACCAAAAAGGTTCTTGTACATTCAAAAAGCATACAAAGAGGGCTGGGTGGTACAGTGTGTGATGATGGTGAATTTCGTTTGTCACCTTGGCCAGGTTTGGTGCCCAGTTAATTAGGTGTCAACCTACATATTCCTGTAAAGGTGTCTTCTAGAAATGATCAATGTTTTTAATCAGCCAAATTTAGGTTACTCTATAATGTCAGTGAGCCTTACTCAACCCGTCAAAGGCCTTGAGAGGACAGACTGGAGTTTCCTAGAGAAGTCTCAAGACCCTAATGGAAACCTGTCTGGGTTTCCAGCCTGCTGGCCTGAGACTTGCCTGTCCCTATAATCTCATAAGCAATTCCTTAACATAAATGTCAACATCTGTCTCTGTGTCTCTCCATGTTTCTCTCAGTTAACACTTGAGGATTCTTACTCACACTTGCCCTGAGAAAAAGATGCCACCCCACTCACCTGCCACTCAGTGTCGAACATACTCTTGTACTGGATTTCGTAGAGGAGACGTTTGTAGGGAAGATCAGAACAGGTCACTGTGATGGCTTCCTGATGCCACTGGAAGTTCAAGTCTTTCGGGGAGCTGGGTTTCACTAAGACATAGAGACAGCAAAATGATCACCACCTCTACAGAGATCCCACGTCCCTAAAATTATCATTGTAAGTTTTCTTAGACTAGTGTTCTTCTGCCTACATGAATCCTTCCCTCAATACTTTATAAGATTGGTGTTGGGGGGTCATTTGTCCTTATTACATCTATAGCATGGGTTTGAACCAGAGCTGCAAGGACCTGTATGTATGTTGTAAAAGGAACTCTTTGAGGTTGTGTAAAAAATTCCTACGTATCTTTTATGGGATGAATAGTGTCCCCCGAAAGAAAGACGTATGTTGAAGTCCTAGCCCCTATATCTCAGAATAGAACTGCATTTGGGATAAATTTGGGTATAATTATTAACGAAAAGATGGGTTTTACTGGAGTAGAGTGTGTTCTGATCCTGTTTAACTGGTGTCCTCATAAGAGGAAACAGAGGCACACAGCGGGAAAAGGGTATATGAAGATAGAGGTAGAAATGGGGTTAATGACTCTACAAGCTGGGGAACACCAAGAGTTCCCAGCAGCCACAGAAACAAAGAGAGAGGCATGGACCGGATTATCTCCCAGAGTCTCCAGAAGGAACCAGCACTGGCCACACCTTGATTTCAGATGCCTGGGGTCTTCTTAACTGTGAAAGGACAAATTTCTCTTGTCTTAAGTCACCCATTTTGTAGTAACTCACTGCAGTAGCCCCAGCAAACTAAAATGAGGACAGAACATGGACAATGCCATATGGGACTCCTTTCTAGAAAATGAATGCTTTTGTGAGTTAAATGGTGTCCACCAGCAAATATGTTCAAGTCCTAACCTCTGGTACTGTGAAAGCGGCTTTATTAGGAAACAAGATCTGCGCAGATATCATCAAGATAGAATGAGGTCATCCTGGATTAGGGTTGCCCTAAATCCAAGAACAAGTGTCCTTAGACGGAAGAGGAGAGACACAGACACAGGGGAGAAGCCACATGAAGATAGAGGCAGAGCTAGGAGGGATGTGGCCACAAGCCCAGGGATGCCTGGAGCCCCAGAAGCTGAAAGAGGCCGAAAGGACCCTCCCCTAACCTCTGAAAGGAACACAGCCTTGCCTCTCCTGGATCTCAGCAGCCCTGCCCCACTTGGATCTCCAACTCTGGTCTCCAGAGCTGGGAGATGATTAATTTATGTTGTTTCAAACCATCTGGTTTGTAGTCATTTCATTTGACACTGTTTTGTAACCCCAGACAGACAGCCAACCCTGAACACTCCTAAGAAAAAAGAATGGGGTGGTATGGAGGGCGAGATGTCCTTCTCTCTGTCTCTCTCTGTTGGAGGGCAGAGTGTCATGCCACATCTTTGCCCAATGTGTGTATCATGATGGATTTTCTAGAAGGCCAGTCTCTTCTAAGTTGGAGTAGGAAAGGAGCATTGGGCAATGAGTTTGGTTTTGGTACTTACAGTAAGCACTGATCCATTGGCACTTGGTGAGAAGAAGATGTGTTGCATTCCAGATGGAAAAGCACAGAATTTCATCTTTTTTTGCCTCCAGGAGGCATCCGGCAGTATGACTTTGTTGAAGAATATAGTTGGAGCATTGGCTACTGGTCTCATCACTGCTTAACCTGCGGTTAAAAAAAGAGACCCATTCAGCCATAGAGGGTCTTTGAAAATAATATCTTCACACATCTATGGGCCACTCCCTTGCTCCACATCTCTGCCACAGACTCAGATTGGGGACCCCCTTCACTAGCTTCAAGGACCCTTTCTTACAAGCACAGCAAGAACTGCCCAAACAGAAATCATCCATTCTCCCAAAAGGTTAACCTTCTTGAATGTCCCCTTTAGTGGGTTGAATGGTGGCTTTACAAAAGGCATGTTCATGTTTTAATCCCTGGATTCTGTGAATGGGAGTTTAAAAGAAAGATATCAAGATACGATCATCTTGCATTAAAGTGGGTCCTAAATCCAATGACACCATCCCTATAAGGGACGCAAGATGAGACACGGTCTCAGAGAAGAAGCCACATGAAGTTAGAGGCAGAGCTGGGAGGGACGTGGCCACAAGTCCAGAGATGCCTGGAGCCCCGAAGATGGAGGAGGCAGGAAGGACCCTCCCAGGAGCCTCTGGAAGGAGCACAGCCCTGTCCCGCCTGGATCTCAGTGGCCCCGTCCTGCCTGGATCTTAGACTTCTGGTGCCCAGAACTGGAAGAGGATGAATTTCTATTGTTGTAACCTGCTCAGTTTGTGGTACTTTGTTATGGCCACCCCTGAAAACTAATAACGAATACGGCTTGACTTGCAGAGTCACCATGCCCCTGATTTGAGCAGGCACTTTAATAAGGAGGTACCAAGATTAGAGATCTCCCTGGGGCTTTGTACAATATGAAGAAAAAAGCACGGTTCCCAGTTAAGACCAGTTCAGGCTCTGTCTTTAAGTCCTCAAATCCAAGCAATGACTCGATGAAGAATTGTGTCCTCTATAACGAAGAAACTGATGATCAAGTGACTTACCTGTGTGATCGCCTAGGAAATCCAGCACTTTTTTTTTAAAAGTTTATTTTCCCAGTCAATTCACCTTAAACTCTCCCTCTTGCGTACACTTTCCCATTTGTGTCATATGCTATCAAATGGCAAAGAATCAATCGCATATCACACATCTCCCATTCACAGAATTAGGACTAAATTATTTAGAGAATCCTTTCCTCCCACATTTATACCCATGTCTTTGAGCATGTAAGACAAAAAAAGCCCATGACAGGGAGACACGTTTTCGGAAGGTGGTGGCTGGTGAGCTGGCGTGAAAGCGTCAGAAGGTTAATGTTTGCCATGGCCGCATAGCACGTGTCAAGGGAACAGGGCTCCTGTTGAAGGTATCTGTTGAGACATCGCAAATAAATCGTCCTGGGTGAACAAACACCTTCTGGGTGTCCTGGTAAGAATCTAGGTAGTTTTGAGTGTGACTTGGTCATCACTTGGTTAGGAAGCTTGGGGACCTGTGGTTGCTGTTGTGGCGAGTGCTCGAGCCTAAACAGAATAGACACATTCACACTTGAACATTCTGATCCCTCACACCTTCACGACCGGGCCCTCCCAATGGCTGGGGTCTCAGAGGAAGAAATATTTGCACACAGGGTAGGATGTTCCCTTCCTGAGGGCACTTACTTATAGAGGAAAGTCAAATTTGTCCCAGAGTCCTTGCTGGCATTCCACGTGACCTGAACGGTTTCAAAATTAAAGTTGATAATCTGAAGTTGCAATGCTCCTTCTGGGTGAAAAGAGACAAACAGAGGATCTTTTGAGGCCATGCTGAAAACAGATGGAAATATGTCAAAGGACATCAGCACTTCTGTCGTACGAATGAAAGAATGGTTGAAAGGGACAGAGAAAACCAAGATTTTCACAAACAAGCCAGGCATTAATTATGTCACTGAGAGCCTCAAGATATATAAAGTTTGCTCAGGACAGAGTCATAAGCCAGCAGCAAGATTACAGCCACTTTTCTTCTTGTGTTTGCAAGAGATAATGACCATTAATTAGTATGATGGGCAGCTACTGACTATCAACTGTGTGTCTGATGACATCATCTTTTGGGGGCATGCAGGGGGGGCATTAGACACTGTCCCCAAGCCACCCATCTTGCTGTCTCACTCAGAACACCAAACATGACAACTTGAGAAAAAGCTCGCAGACAAATGAGTCCTTTGGTCTTGGCTTTTCAAGTGAAAGTCTTGGGTACTTTTGATTTTCACGGATGTTAGTCATTGTGAAAGTCATGAATGGGTGTATTCTAGGATTGAGCAAACATGCTGTGATACTGCGGGTAGCAAGAGGCAAGTTTCCAACTGTCAGAGGAGGGAGTAGCAATTTTGGGAATATGGAAGGCTAGAATGAACTCAGTGGTGTTGAGTTAGAAGTGGAAGTATTAGGACAGGTAGATAGATGATAGATAGATAGATAGATAGATAGATGATAGATAAAAGATGATGGATGGATGGGTAGGTAAGTAGATAGATAATGAAAGGGTGGATGGATGGATGGATGGATGATGGATGATGGATGGATGGATATATGGATATATAGATAGATATGGATGGGTGGATGGATAGATAGACATGGATGGATGGATCAATAGATGTGATGGATAGATAGATGATGATGATGATGATAGATAGATAGATAGATACATAGATACATAGATATAGGGGTGGAAGGATGGATAGATAGATGGATGGATAGGCTAGATATAAATAGATATAGGTTTGATGATAGATAGATGATAGATAGATAGATAGATGATAGATAGATAGATAAGTAGGTAGGAAGATAGATAATGGATGGATGGATGGATGGATGAATGGATGAGTGGATCAATAGACACATTTCTAACACCCAGCAGGTTGTGGGTGAGAGGAAGGTGAACAGATACATGTCCACAAATGCCAAGAAGGAGGGTCTGGAAGCCCCTAGGTCAGGAAATCATACTCCACATTCAGTGCTGGGTTCAGTTCCCCGACCTATCAAGCAGGAGGCCAATACAGGTCCTTGCCCTATCTCTGTTTGCTCAAACCCCCTGTGAGGTCTCTGGGCTGGATGGTTTGGCCTGCTGAACATTCAGGGGGCCACATTCCACTTCATGGTTTGGAGTTAACCATGCTCTCTCATCATGGCCTCTCGGCAATCCAAATCCAATCTTGTATTTCCCTTACATGTTTCTAAGACCTCCAGCCAATATTCTTTTTCAATTGGCCAATGGCTATCCACACTGTGGAAATGAACAAAGCCCACTCAAATGAAAACAAGCAGAAGACAATTTTTTTGAAGCTTTCAGGACCAGAGAGTCGAGCACCATCCCTTGCATTTGGCAGACACTCAAAGGCAGACTGAGGAGTGGGAGAGCCTCATAGCCGGGCAGGGGTAGAGGTGGGGCACGGACGCTCAAGTCTGTCCTGATGGACGCTGTTGGCACAAGGGGAGCTGCAGATGGTTCACTAGAAGCAGAGTGTCTGGTGGGATTGGTTAGACGAGCATAATTGTTTTTTGTGTGTGTGTGTGCTTGGTTCAGAGTTGGAAGCTGGGATGAAAATTAGGGAAGTTGTCAGATATTAACTCGAGGGGCTGGTTTCCCAGGCAGGCTGCCACAGGTTGTGAATCAGAGCTCTGTTTTCCTAGACTATTTGGCCATTGTCCGTCTGCATATTTTGTCTCTCGGTTTCCTGCATTTTGGCAATCTGACCACCATTCACTGAGACCCCAACGAGTCCTCACTGTGCTGTTGTCAGCTATGTTATCTACACTCTTCTTTTTCCAAGGTCGTTGACACCCCCTATGTCACCCACAGTGCCCAGTCCTGTGCTCAACACGTAGAAAAATGCTCAGGAAAGATGTGCTGAATTGGCCACGAATACAGAAGTTGAACTCTGTGAAAAATCCCATCATAAATGCTGGGATTTTTATCCCAGGGGATGGGATGCCTGGTTGAATCAGTTGATTGACCATCCAGCTTTGGGTTGTGATCTTGGGGTCATGAGATTGAGCCCTCTGTCAGGCTCCATACTCAGCTTGGGGCCTGCTTCTCCCTCTCCCTCTGCTCCTCTCCTCACTCTCTCTCTCTCAAATAAATAAATAAAATCTTTAAAAAAAATAAAAAACCACACACACATTATGGGACTCTGGACCTACCCTGACTTCTGAAAATCAAAGGTAGAAGGAAGGGTAGAAATGTTCTTTGAGTTTTTAAGGAAGACTTTCTCATGCCCGAGGTGTACAGAATACTTCTGTTTTGTGCTGACCATTGTTCCTGATGTAACTGATCACACAGTAGATGATCTCAAACTTGATCCACTGGTTCCAGAAATAGAAGAGATGTTGGGAAGGACCTACTAGCTTCTGGAAATCCTTGACCTTCAGAAGAGGAACTAGTGCCCATGTCTTATGGCGAACACCTTCCAAGGCTCTGAAAGGGAGGGGAGTGTACACCTCAGTCCTCGGCAAACATTACAACAGATCTTTGGACCCCTGTCTGTGGAAGATGTCTAATGGATAAATGAGACACCTCAGGGCATCAGCAGGAAAGGAGAAATGTTCTTGTGGTTCATTACCTCCCCCATATGGTGAGCCAGTTGCCCGGGAGAGTTTGCAACTTGATCAGACTTGAAAAGGGGAAAGAAAAGGAAGTCGTCGTGTGTCTGTTGCTTCTTTGCTAACTGTCCAGAATCGATTCTGACATTCCCTTGGAGTCTAGGTGAGGGACATGACTGGGGTTCTTGCCACCAGGGTCTGGGCAAGACTTCTCTGAGAAGGAGAAGGAGAGCGTGGAAGGTGTTCTGCTGATCCTACAAAACGCTTTCATCCTACAAAATGGTGCTCTTGAAGCAGACTCTTCAGTGGGGCATGAAAGCAGGTCTGAGATTCGTGAGCTATCTGTAAGGGCTTGGGTGTGGTTTGCAAAAGAGAAAGGGAACTTCTACTTCCACATTGGGTCCTCACCCCTGCCCTGCCCTGTCCTGTACTCTGTAAGGGCAAATCGAGTTTAAAAATAAAACATGTGGGGCACCTGGGTGGCTCAGTAGGTCAAGCATTTGCCTTTGGCTCAGGTCGTGATCTCAGGGTCCTGAGATGGAGCCCCAGGTCAAGCTCCACACTCAGAGCAGGGTCTGCTTGAGAGTCTCTCTCCCTCCCCGCTGCCCCTCAAGCTTGTGCTCTCGCCATCTCTAAAATAAATTAATTAATCCATTAATTAAATAAAAAGGAAGACATGCTTCCCTTCCCTTTCTTGGAGAGCTTTAGGAAACTTGTAAGATTTTTCTGCATCTCTTTGACATACATGCAAATCCTTTCATAAGTTCGTAAGCTTTCCCCCAGATTTAGGGCCCAGGATTATCTTTCTCAGAGACCTGGAAAATAACTCTTGGAAATGCAAATACCAAGGAATGTGATGTTCCATTTCTGTGTGAGGGTTAAGTCTGGCTCCAAGTTATAAAACAGCATCTTGTTGTAAAGATAGGAGTTTACTTTCCCATTGGATAAAACCAACTAGCTAACACAGATGGTCGCTCCAATAACCGGGTGAAATTAGGGAGAATTTTGTGGGACGAATGGTGCTGGGGGGTCTCGCACTTGAGAACCAGCAACTGTTTATTCCCAGAGTATGTGTGTCATGCATGGTGCCCACCAGCTCTAAAAAAAGGGTTTCTGTGTTTGCTGAATTCTTGTCTTTGTAGATCTTTTTAGTTCATTGTGTGTGGTGTGTTTGGCCTTCTGGTTAAATGCTCATTTAATAATAAGGGGTGGTTTTTCTCTCTCTTCCACCTCTGTGGATGAGGCTTCTAGGTTGGTAAGCAATTTTGTTTCTTGCTAAATTTCCCCAGCAGGGTCAGGAGCATCCCCCACTCTCCAGGAACTAGCCACACTCCTGGGCCATGGGTCTATCTGTTATTAGCAACCCTGGTGTCACTGTTTCCACTGAGCGATGCCATCTCACTCTGGTGATTCCAGGGTCCCCATCTTTGAATGTCAGCTTCCCAACAAAAAAGAACGTGGGGACACCAAAAGTGTGCTTTTTTTCCCCTGTAATTGTTGCTCAGAAAGTATATATTGATTTTACCAGATACGATGAATTGATTTGGACACGTCGAGAGGCGAAGGCACAAAACTGCAAATTTACCCGAGGACCTATAATGCAGGCAGCCCCCATGATAGAATCTGTCTGTACAGAGAGAGAAGGAGGTAAAGAAAGATTCTTGGGACACTGATTGCCGGACTTCATCAATAGTTCACTTGTATCAAAAATCCGTACTTTTGTGGAGAGCCCCTCATGCACTAGATGATAGAACCAGGGGATGGAGAGGTCATGAGAGTCAGAGTTTCATGGGGATAGAGTTTCAGTTTGGGAAGATGAGAAAGTTCTAGAAATGGGTGGTGGAGATGGTTGGACAACACTGTGAATATACTTAATGTCACTGACCTGTGCACTTAAGAAAGATTAAGAAGGAATCTTCTATATATAGTTTATGATCATTTTTTAAAAGGAATAAGCAACTACATTTAAAAAAAATGTATCTACCATCATTTTTTTGAAAAAGAATAAGCAATTCAATTTTGTAAAAAAAAAATTGTATCTATCACCATTTTTAAAAAAGAATAAGCAACTTAATTTTATTTTAAAAAATTTTATCTGCCATTTTTTTTTAAATAATAAGCAACTTCATTTTGCAAAAAATTGTATCTGACCCCATAATTTCATGATATTTCCTAAGTCATTGCTCATGCTCCAGACTTGGGAGCATCTACCCCAACGACTGGCTGAAATGAATTTCGCTTCCTTGTTTTGATGCCAGTCGGGCAGGTGGTCTAGTCTGGGGCTATCTGGGCAAAGTTCTTTCTTCTTCTTCTTCTTCTTTAAGATTTGTTTATTTATTTTGAAGAGGGGAAACGTGAGCACGTGCAGAGGAGGAGAAGAGGGAGAGAGAATCTCAAAGAAGACTGAGAGCCCGACCCAGGACTGGATCTCAAGACCCTGAGATCATGGTCTGAGCCATCCCTGAGAATGGGAAGGTCAATGGGCTGAGCCACCCAGGCGCCCGCGGGCCAAATTCTCAAAGCCGTGTCTTCAGACAAAGTCACTGTGGTCCATGGGTAGGACAGCATATCATTCAGTCGTCAGAAGGAATAAAGGACCCAGTTGCCCTTCAACGCGGCTGAGGTATGAACCCACGAGTCTGACTGACAGACACCGCAGAAAAAAGTGGTCAGATACCGTGGGGACACCATGAATATGGGATGTCCAGAAGAGGGAAATCCACGGACATGGAAAGCTGGTTAGCGGTTGTCAAGGGGCTGGGGGCGGGATCGGGAAGGGGGCGGTAGGGGTTCTTGGGTCGAGAGTTTCCATTTGGGATGATGGAAATGTTCTAAAACTCATTGCATGTGTTTATGAATCTCCTAAAATTCATTGAATTGTGCCTTTTAAATGGACAAATTATATCCCAATAGAGCTGCTTACAAAAAACAACAACAAACCAACAAAAAACCATGTCCTGTTTCACTTTCTTGCCCCATCCCAGCTCCTGTGGACGTCTCCCTTGATGGAGACCTTTTCCGCCAACACGGATAAGCAGGGTTCCCTCCTCAAAGGTCTGGAGATGGGAACCTGCCCCAACAGCGCCCCTCCATGTCAAGGACCCAACAAATCTGCAGATGTGCCTTTGATTCCATCACCCTCCCAGAGCTGCGGGGGAAATCGGGAGTCTGACGCCTTTGCAAACAGTGGGATGGCCTCCTGCAGATGCATCATTGAAACGCCAACAATTTCCTTCCCAGGTCTCAGTTCACTGCACACAGAGAGTTACAGAAAAGATGACTCAAGAACCCCACGAGGAGTTTGGAGGTTCCCAAGGGACTCCGCCCCAAAATAGGGTTGGGTATTTCCGGGGTTCGTATGTGAGGTCTGATCAAAGCGGCGGGTGGTGTGGGAGGAGGGACAGCAGGAAAGGCCCTTCCATCATGAGGCATTTTCCTGGGGCCTGCATGCCTCAAGGTAACAAACACAAAGACAAGCACGAAGATAACAGGGACCCAGGACATTAGTCAGGTAGGAAAGTCTGAACAATTCTTATCTGTCCTAACTGCGAGGACACAGGACTCAAGTGTCATCCCCATATACAGGCAGGTCCCTGATGGGATGGGAAGCCCCACATCTGTCCCTACCAGGAGCTTGTCTGCAGGAAGGAGGTTGGCCAAAACCACACCATTACTGAGCCCTGGCTGACGCTGACGGGGTCCCCGTGATACCAGAGTGACATCCCGTTAAAGTGCAATCGTTCCGGTAAGGTGACTGTTATGAATGCTACGCTTTGGACTCTCTTTGTCTCTCTTTCTCCCTCCTTCCTTCTTTATTTACTGGGTAGCCGACACGCAAATGCAAAGGCAGCTACACCAGGGCATCCCCCTCCAGGCCCATCCCCACCTGGACACCCTCCAGAATCCATCTCATGCTGGTCGGCCACGTCCTTGTGGTCCACCCGACCCCGCTAGGGCTCCCCTTGTTCCTCTGGTTGTCCGCGTCAGCTGTGACCCGGGAACCCATGTCTCCATTATGCATGCACGGAGCCCTGATTATAGATTTCTCCCACCCATGATGGGGGACGCTGCTAATGGCAGGTGGGAATGAAAGCCAGGGTCCTCCCAGCTCCTGGGTACAGAGGCAGTGGGATGTCTGGTCTGGGTCCATCCCATCTCCAAGGGAGGCAGGTGCCCAGGGAGACCTAAACAGAGCTGCCATCACTGACACATTGGTGGCCCACCATGGCTTCCCCCATGGACGGTCACCTCAGTGTCACCAACCTGCAAGGTGGTTCCTGGTCTACGCACACGGCACTGTCTCGACAACCACAAGCCCAGACGTGTCCCACACGACCACCATCAGAACATCAGAAATTGTCAGATAAGCGTCACCTTCCACTCCCTTCCTCACCTCCCGCCCTAACCCACACCTGAGTGTCAGGTCTCTACAGCATGTGGGAGAGCACCTGTACTGAGCCCTCTCCCTCCTCCCCTCCCATCGTAACCCACACCTGAGCCTCTAGTCTCTACTGCGTGTGGGGGGAGCATCTGATCGTAATTGGAGACCCCTCACCCTTCCGAAATCTGCACATAAGGTCTGTGAGCTCACGGGTTCCTTCTGGCCAAAGGTGTGTCATCCCACAGGAAAGCTAAAATTGCCCTGACAGAAATTCGACCTGAAACCCCCTCGTGAGTCTGTATGTCTGGTCATAGCGGTCCCCTTCCACGTCTATGGGATCCTAACTCCTGCCATTGGCCACTGTGACCTGGGACGACTGGGTGTCCCAGTGCATTCCTCAGCGGACTCTGGGTGCACAGGAAAAGTAGGAGGAGCTTTCCTAACACTGTGCCCCTGTAGGACCCCAGGTCCCACTACTTAGTTTTCAAGGCTTTTATGCCTATAACATCTCGGGGGTGAAAAGGCAACTCCATTGAAAGAAAAGGAAGCAAACCCCAAACCTCGTTCACAAAGTGTTTTCTAACAAGTTACTAGAAAGTCATACCCTGGCTAATTGAATTTAAATGAATAAAAATAAATAAAATAGAAATAAAATAATAGTTACAGAAAGGGTCTGAGTGTGTTGGGCACCTCTGGGTACGGACGGTCCCCACATGCACCTGCTCACGGATCAGAACCCAGAACTGGTCTAAACTGTGCTTTTCTTCGTGTAACTCTGAAACTGGGGGGTCAGTGAGGGAGACAGAGATGTCAGGAACCACTTGCGAGCCGTTTCAGCTTCACGGGAGGTAAAATGTGGGTGCAAAGCGTCATGGAACGTGGCAGGTCTGATCTGAGAATGTGACTAGGGACCAATGGGTGTCGCACAGTTTAGGAATTAGGTTAGACCCTGTGCAGCCCCAGCCTTGGGAGACCCCCACACAGGCTCTTTGGGATTCCTTGCTGTGTCCACTGGAACTCCTAGGCACCATTATGAGACTGTAGCAAATGGGGTTCACGGGGACTTGTAAACCTCCATGGTGGTTTGCAGGATTCCCTGCAAGTGAAGGGGACACTTCACAGACTCCAAGTCCCTAAACTGTCATCCCCGGCTCCCGTCTGAGCCACCCCCACATTACAAAATCCAATCAGACCTCCTCGGGCACGAGACCTGCCCCACCGTCCCCACCGTAGCTGGATCTCTCCCACCTGCCCTCTCTTGGGGGACCCATGTTAGCAAAGCGTATCCCAGGAGCACGCACCCTGGCGGTCATGTTCCAGAAAAAAGCCCAGGAACAGGTCCCGAAAACACACAGCAAGGTGGGAGCTGGGATCCCTTCAAGAGATAAGGCCATGGGCTTCAAAGATGACCCCACAGATGGACGGCTTCAAAGCCCACGGCGGGCGCAGAGACGCCCTCACCTTTCCCGGGGGTGACACAAGTTCATCCCCGACAGGTCTATAGTCACTTAAACAAAATGCCTTTGAGCTCTTGGAAGAAACAACAGGGAAGCCACCCAGAATCTCAACACAGCAGACCTCGCACTCTTTCATTTACTTATTTATTTATTTCGTGCGTTCAAACCGAATGCATTCCAGCTCGGTCCGTCATGAGCCCTCTGCAAACAGGTGAGCAGAGCTGTGGAGACTTGGGAACGTGCATGCTCCTTGTTACTGTTACGATAAAACAAGCAAAGGGAAACGAAAAATACGACAGTTGCAAAAGAGAAACACTGAAAGCTGGGAAAGAAGGAAGGATGGATGGAAGGAAAGAAGGAAGGCTGGTTAAAATAAAGGACATTTTATTCACACAAGTGGCCACATGGCCACACAACAAGCATGGCTTACCCAGTGCTGAGACTTCTGAAACTGTCACGTCGGCCAGAAGGAAGAGGGCTGCCAATGCCCAGGGCAGAAACACGGTCCTCATACTTGCGGAGATACACGAAAGAGTGAGCTGAAGGTCTGGGCCTTCATGGTTAATGTAAAGAGGTTATCCTGTTCTTAAAGAGTGGAACAGAAACAAGGAAATGACAACGGGAAACAGAGTCAATCTTTACTTAAAATGATGACTCTTGTTTAAAAGAGAAAAAAAAAATAACCACAACAGAAACACAAGATCACTCTTGCCTATGTGCCGCCCATGAGGAGCTGGGCTGGAAAGCGTTGCGGCTGGTGGGGAGGATTGTGGGGAGAGTGAGGTCCTGGAGGCGCTCCGTGGATAGTGGGCGTGGTGGGTCATCTGGAGGTGAAGACATTTCACCCATCCCATCGGGGTCCATCCAAGCTGGGGGCGAAGGTGTTGAGCCTGGTGTCCATGAGGTTCACATTGGGGAACTTCCAGAATTCAAACGAAGAATCATCGTTGGCTAGACGTCAATGAGGACACCAGTTACTACGTGTTCCTCAAGAGCACAGAGCTAGGACTGACCACCTGTGTCCACCACTTCTGTCTTCAAATACACTCCTGGGAGTGGATGCCCAGGGCTGTCAATGAAAAAAGAAAAAAATCAGAGAATGCCTGGCTGTCTCAGTCCGTGAATCATGTGACTCTTGGTCTTGGGGGCATGAGTTCAAGCCCCACATGTCAAGGTGGAGATTACTTAGAAAAATTTTTTTCCTAGTTCTTTTAATTTAAATTTTAAATATTTAAATTCAAAAAAATTTTAAGTAATACTAACAGTGATTACTGTTCTGGTAAAAACAGTCCATAGCTACAAAGCACTTTCACAGACATGGAATCTGTAAGCAAGAGGACATAAGCAAAAAAAAAAAAAAAAAAAAGTCCAACACCACCACCAAAAAAAAAACAGGAATATCTTCATTTTAGAGTGAAATCTGTGTTTCTGGGAAGCTGGGCATGAGCTGAGTGGCTTCCAATCACTTAAGTGCAGGCTGACTCAGGACTTCCTTGACCAGCAAATCTTCCACCCCAAGCATCCTGAAGACCAGAAGTCCAAATGGGTCTCACTGACCAAACACCATGGTGATGGCAGCCCGGACATTCCTGCTGGGATTTCTAGAGGATAATCAGGCTTCTTGCCTTCCCAGCTGCACAAAGCTGCCTGAATTCTTTGACGCCTAGACCTACATCCCTCCAACCTCTGCATCCAAGGTCACAGCTCCTTCTCTGACATTGAACCTTTTGCCTCCCTCCTCTAAATGAGGACCCTGTGCCCACCTAAGTAATCCACATGGGTCCTTGGCATCTCCAGATTCCTAATCACACCTGCAAAAGCACTTTCGACTTGTAAAGTAGCAGATGCCTAGATTCCCGGGATTTGGATGTGGACATCTTTGGGGAACATTGTTCTGTTTACCGCACAGGGTATTAGGATGTAGATACCCTAGTGTGAGAGCTGATAGGTGATAGTTAGATGGACAGATAGATACATGGTAGATGATTGATTGATAGGTAGGTACGTAGGTAGGTAGATAGATAAGATGGATGGATGGATGGATGGATGGATGGATGGATGGATGAATGGAGATGATGGTTGATGGATCAATAGATACATACAAACATACATACATAGATAATGGGTACATAGATGATGATAGATGAATAGATGATAGATCGACCAGTCAAAGGATGGATGGATGGATGGATGGAGATGGATGGATAAAGATAATGGATGATAGATGGATAGATACATACAAGCATGCATACATAGATGCTGCTGCTGCTGCTGCTGATAGATTGATAGATAGATAATCTGCAATGTAAGGTGTTGAGTAGAATCCCTAGTCTCCACCCACCTGATACTAATAGGATCCCCACAATATCATGACACCCAAATGTTCCCAGACATGTGCCCGTCTGGAGGGCAAGTGTCATCTCTTAACTCCCCTCCATCACCCAACCTCCCTGCTGCCCTAGGGAAGCTGGATTTTCTAGCTGTTTTCCAAGGGGGTCTCACCCTCCGGAAACTTCATTTCAGGATGTTTACATACAAAAGGGAGAAATGCCAATGTAAACCTGAAAAAGAAATGGTGGGGCAGGCCAATTTGAGAAGATGGCTAAGTGTGGCATTGGCTCTTCTGTGACTCGGGAAGGGTGATTTGGTGAGATTAGAATTTTATGGAGGGGCGCCTGGGTGGCTCAGTGAGTTAAGCCTCTGCCTTTGGCTCAGGACATGATCTCAGGGTCCTGGGATTGAGCCCCACATCAGGCTCCCTGCTCATCAGGGAGCCTGCTTCCCCATGTCTCTCTCTCTCTGTCAAATAAATAAAATCTTTAAAAAAAAAGAACTTTATGGAAAGAGAAACATGTGTGGTTCCCAAAAATAGATTATCACAGCTAATGGGGTCTGACATAAAAAACAGTGTTTGTCCTTTGGATGAGTAGAAACGTGGAATATATGATGGTCTCCCATACTTCCTCCTAAACCATGAGATAGTCACCACCATATCTTACTGCTGAACGCACTGAAAATCACGGCCCCGAGAAGGCTGACAGGTAGAAAAAGTGTTATTACTGGAGTTGGACCATCTTGATAAACTGTCATGGAATCTCTGACATTCACTGGTCCTGCCCTTTCCCTTAGGAAGAAAATAATTAGGGGAATTCAGGAGAAAATGGGCAGCAAAGATTGTATTCTCTCTGGGACGTGGAAGCACATGTCGTGTGAGTTGTGAAGGCTATTGTTGTCTCTCATGGAGATGACACATAACCATGCCTTCCACCACCTTTGTTCATCATCTCCACTCAAAACCGCAAACCGATATTGTGTTATTCGTATTTCACAATGCCAGACATGTGCGATGAGTCAGCAACCAAGGGGGAAAAAAACCAAAACGGATGAGATTGTAAGCCATTGGTTTGAATATAGCTGAAAACATCACTGCTTCTCTTTGAAGAAGGCTTCTCTTATTTCTTTCATGTATTTGTTTTTACGCACCCTGCCTGTAGGTATTATTTTGCTCATCTATTTTGCTTATCTATAGGGAATGAATCGTGCTAAAATGTAATAGCCTAAATGAATACCGAGCTGTTGTTATATGTCCTGATTCTGAGGGTTGACAGGACTCAACTGCTCTACCTGGTGTTGGCTGGAGCTCTAGGCAACTGTAAGACTTGATAGGACAGAATGTTCTAAATGGCCCATTCATACCCCTGGCAGCTGAGCTATCAGCCGACAGCTTGAGTGGGACCTTCACCAACTGGAAGACTTGATAGGACAGAATGTTCTAGATGACCCATTCATACCACTGGCAGCTGAGCTATCAGCCAACAGCTTGAATGGGACCTTCACCTACAGGAAGACTTGATAGGATGGAATGTTCTGGATGACACATCTGTCATTTCCACCACCTTTTGGCCAAAACAAGTGAGGGGTAAGCCCAGACTCAAGAGGAGAGAAACAGGACTCCACCTCTCTTTGAGAATTGCTGTGAAGAATTCACACTCATTTTGATTGTTTTATGGTCATGATGTTTTTTAAAAGTTTTAGTGTTATTTCCAAAAGGGACACTTAATTCTTACATCAACTCAAGATAAGGAGTGTTCGTGGCAATGACAATTTGCTCTAGAAATGGTTAAGCCCCCGCTAACTTTTCATGTCAAGCTCGTTCTCTAGTTAACTATGTCAGAACATACGTGGTGAGATGATCTCTTATCTTAGCTCTGGCTGGCTTAATTTCCAAATCTGTCCAACACGCTAGATGTAATCATGAAAAGGCCTAGGTGCAGCTGAAATTCGTGAGCAATGCGGTTAAGCTATCAGATTCATCTCTGAGCAAAACCCTACCCAAGTTTACTTAACATTACATAAGAGAAGCATTTCCCCACCCCAGCAGAGGGGACTGCACTAGAAGGGAGGCGTCCAGGACAGCAGGGGTTTTATACTACAGGACCATGTGAAAATGTCCCTTCATTATTGCATTTGTTTTGGTAGAGATTGGAAGATGAACACGAACATAAGGTCCATTGCAGAACCCTCTAGAATGGAGGGGGAGTTGGCTTCGGAGAATGCATGCAAGGACATGGAGAGGCACATGTCCTGACCCAGGAGAAGGGAGCCTTGCCCATGGGTGTTTATTTTACACTTATGTCTGTTCCCTTCTCTTCCCCGAGGACTGGCCAGCACAGACCGTAGCATGGAATGTGGACCTGGGTACAATGCTAACATCACAAGACATAGAAAATGGAACTCCTTAACTGCATGGTTTTCTGGGCCACATAATTACAATATTGTGCCTCTGCTGAATAACATTCTCTAAAAAAACAACAGAGTCCTCAAAATAAAAGTTGAACAAGAGCTGTTGCTCTCGTCCTCCATCCCAGTAACCTGCCTTCCCCTGCTCCAGCCACTCACCCCCAACCCAGCCCAGCCTTGCTACTCACAGAAGTACCAGGATGGGGTCAAATTAACGACCAACATCCTGGGCAATTGTGGGAGAACTGAACCAGTTCCTCAGACCTTTCCTGGGTGAAGGAAGTACAGTTGGACTAAGGAAAACGTTTTCATTTGTGACGTGTCAAGGTCTCATTAAAGAAAGTTATAAGTTGGACACTAGCTAAATGGAGACTTAAGTAAATAAAGGATGTGATGGTGTTTAACATGGTAGGGCTCCATCGGTCGGGGTCTACACCTCCCAGAAACATGGTGTCTACCCTGTGCCCAACACACAGAAAGAGTATGAACCTAAAATTGACAGAGGTGTTAAATGGATGCATGAATGAGTTTATGGATGGATGGATGGATGGATGGATGGATGGATGCATGGATGCATGGATGGATGCATGGATGAGGGGATGGATGGATGGATATTTGGATGGATGGATGGGTGGATGGATGGATGTTTGGATGGATGGAAGGAAGGAAGGATGGGTGAATGGATGGGTGGATGGACAATGGACACATGGATAATGGGTGGATAGATGGATGGATGGATAGATAGAAGGATGACGGATAAGTGAATGAGTAAATGAATTGATGGATCCATGGTTGGGTGGGTGGGTGAAATCATGAAAGAATCATTCACTCCTGGTTTTGGAAGATTCCTGAAAGATGTTAAAATAGGCTGACTTTCCCCCTCAAAAAAGATATTGAAGTCCTAACCCCAAGTACCTATGACTATGACTTTAATCGGAAGTAGGGTCTTTTTAGAAAATTGAGTTAGATGAGAGAATTTGAGTAGGTTCTATTCCAATATGACTTGTGTCCTCATAAAAAGGGGAAACTGGAAATGCAGACAGACATGTACAGAAGGAAGACCAGGAGAAGACAGAGGGAGAAAACGGCTGTCTGCAAGTGAAGGAACAACTGAGAATCCAGAACTAGAAGGGAGCACATGCAAGGGATTTGCCCTCACAGCCCTCAGAAAGAACCCACCCTGTCAACATTCTGATGTTGGACCTCTGGCCTCAAGAACTGTGATGCAGGGACACCTGGGTAGCTCAGTAGGTTAAACATCTGCCTTCGGCTCAGGTCATGGTCCCAAGGTCCTGGGATTGAGTCTTGCATCAGGCTCCTGGCTCAGCGGGGAGCCTGCTTCTCCCTCTCCCACTCCCTCTGCTTGTGTTCCCTCTCTCTCTGTGTCTCTCTCTGACAAATAAATGAATAAAATCTTAAAAAAAAAAGAACTGTGATGCAGTAAATTTCTGTCCTTGTAAGCCACCCGTGTGCATACTTTGTTATGGCATTCCTGGAAAACTCACACAGGCATCATCGTAAGACTCCAAAGGCCAATAAATTTGTTCTGGGCAGAACAGTTCTTTCCATTTCTGAATGGCTGCAATGGAGAGAAAACACACCTGCCTCTCCCCATTCTCAGACAGCTGGGGATGGAAATACAATGCTATTTTCCAGGTTAAATAAGCCTCATTCTTTCATGAGCTCCCAGGTCGACCAGCAGCCTGATCTCCCTCTTGTCAATGTGTGCTCAGATTCAAGATGGTGGCCCACCTTCTGTGGACTTCCTTCATACGGCTGAACAGTCATACAACAAAAGGGTCATCAGGACAAGGCCTGGTCTCAACAGTCCTTGATGGTACTTCCTTGGTCCATGTTTTCCCAGGGCACCAAATACTCCTGGGTTGACAGAACCATGCCAAAGTTGGGGCGAGGCCAGCGTGTCACATCCCCGGCATTGCTGGCCCCACACTCCCTCTTTGTAGAACCTTTTGTGTTTTCCCAGAGAAATGGGTTGTTTACGGTACAACATAGGATGAATGAGACAGCCTGAGGGGACCTGGACCCAGTCTGGTTTCTTGGGAAGAGATTCACCATTTTGTGAAGTATGGAGTCCTCTACAAAATAGTAACTTTGCTATAGAAAGGAATGAAGCTCTAATACCTGGTACCATGTGGATGAACCTTGAAAACATCCCCAGGGAGAGCAGACACACACAAAAACCCACATCATGTGTGATCCCCTTGATACGCAATGCCCAGAACAAACAAATCCACACAGAGAGAAACTGGATGAATGGGGTAGAAGTTGGTAACCACTGGGTGTACCCGTGAGGACATAGGTGGGAAGTGACAGCTGATAAGGACAGGGTCCCCTGTTGGGAAGATGACACGTTTATGGACTGGTTGTGGCTGGACATCAGGAAAGCACTAAAGTCCACTGGATCACACAATATACCTTAAAATAGTGCATGTTTAGGGGTACCTAGATGGCTTAGTCAGTAGAGCATGAGCGCTTGATCTCAGGGTAATGAGTTTAAGCCCCACGTTGGGAGTGGAGCCTATTTAAAATAAAAATTAAAAAATAAATTCATTAACTAAACTTAATAAATAAATAAAGTAAAACGGCACCTTTTTTTGGTGATGAGAATTTCATGTCTGTCTTTAAAAAAAAAAAAAGATGATGTTGTACTCAAGTATGCCTACAAAAACATGCCTAAGGGAACAGCTTGATGGACCTTTGCAGATGGAGAATATGGCTGACAGAACCCAGGTCAAGTACTACAATCTGGCCAGCTCCCCAGTGCCTGGCTGCTTCCCCTATTTCATCCGAACACCCAATCGGCCGGGCGCCAACCCCACAACCTTTTAGAAAAGGTCAAGTCCCAGACAAAACCGTGAAAACCCTCAACAGACATAGTTCAAAATCCTAATAAGGAAATAATTAGGTCGATGTTGTTCCTTGTTCCTTGGTCACATGCTCTCCAGATAGAATCTGGTCCCTATGCTGTAACTCACAGGAGAACTCCTACGGGTGATATGTAGACACTGTGGGTGATATGTAGACACTGTAGACATGAATCTCCAGGAGATTCATGAAGACAAGAAGAAGGCGTGGGGAGGGACCCCACAGAAGTGGCTTTTCAGAAAAATTATTCTTAGAGTGGTTTTAGGTTTATGGAAAATTCAAATGGAAAGTACAGGGAGTTTCCATATATGCTCACACACACGTTTCCCCCATTGTTAAGATGTTGCATTCGTGTGCTAAATTTGTTACAGTGGATGAACCGGTAAGGGATATATTATCATTCAAACATTGACTTTTATCAGTGAACTTTTAATGTGATGTGATTAATACATTGACAATTACTAACTGAACAGTTAATATTAATATTAGGGTTCTCTCTGGCAGGGTCCATTCTATGGGTTTCAACAAATGTGCAATGACATGGATCCATTATTATAGTGTCATACGGAATGTCTTCACCACCGTAAAAATCCTCCATGCTCCACTCACGCAACCATCCCCCCACCAAACCCCTGGTGACCGCTGGTCTTTTTACTGTCTCCATGGTTTTGCCTTTTTCAGAATGTCCTAGAGTTGGAGTCATACAGGATGGACACTTTGGCTTGGCTTCTTTCATTTAGTGGTGTGCATTGAAGTTTCCTCCATGTTTTTTCTTCGCTTGAAAGCTCATTTCTCTTTAGTGCAGAATAAGATTCCATTGTCTAGATGGGCCACCGTTTGTTAATCCATCCACCTGCTGAAGGACAGTGTGGTTGCTTCCAGTTTTGGCAATCATAAATGAAGCTGTTATAAACAGCCATGGATAGGAGATAGATAGATGGATGGATAGATAGATAGATAGATAGATAGGATAGATAAATGATGGATAGCTAGTTAGATAGATGATGGTGGATACATAGATATATATGGATGGATGGATGGATGGATGGATGGATGGATGGATGGATGGTTGGATAGATGGATGGATGGATGGATGGATGGATGGATGGATGGATAGTTAGATGATAGATTAGATAGATAGATGATAGATAAATAGATAGATAGATAGATAGAGTCTCTCATACTACGTTGGGACTTCTCAGTCTCAGCAGGGTCAATGTATGGGCCCTGATGTGGGGCATCCTGAGTACTGTAGGGTGCTGAGCAGCATCTCTTGTCTCCACCCACCACATGCCAATAGCACCCCACTGTTGTGACAACCAGAAATGTCCCCAGACATTGCCAAGTGTCCCATGATGTGAGGGGCAGATGCTGGCCTACCTGGGCACAGGACAGGACAGACAGTGAGGTTAGGGGCCAGTTGTTGGAGGATCATATTGATTATAGGTATGGTTGACATCTACTACTGGTAGAGTTGAGGCAGATCACCCTCTATGTGGTGGGTGGGCCTCATCCAGTAAAATGAAGGTCTCAGTTGCAAAAATAGAGGTGTCTAGATACAGAAATTAATGCTTCTTCAAGGCTGCAAAACAGAAATCCTGCCCAAGTTTCTAGCCTGCCAGGTTACCCTAGAAATTTTAGACTTGCCAGACCCGTAACTTTATAAGCCAATTCCTTTAAATACACACACACACACACACACACACACACACACACACATCTATGTATTTATATACGTGTATATAAATATATATATACATGTATATATATATGTATGTATATACACTCTGTTGATTCTCTGAACTCTTGCTTTCCTCTTGGTGTCTGAGTGACACAGATCAAACCACTCGGTTTGTATCTGCCTCAGTTTCCCCGCAAGTAACAGTGGAGTTGACAGTCATGCCGACACCCCAGGAACGTTAGTACTCAGCTTCAAGCACTTGGAGATGTCTCACTGAGTCCTAGCTGTTGTTTTCTTTATCCTTCTTCTTTCTAGAGAGCTTCAGAGGCCATGGCGGGTGAAGCTGTCTTGGGTAGTGCATTCAGACAATAAATAAAATCCTCATCCCCTTAGATCAGAGATGCTCATTAGCAAATGAATTTTCAATTTGCTGGGATTTGCTGCAGAAACAGAAGAAGACAAGAGAAACCGATGACCTCTTTTCTTGAGGGAGTTTTAGGTGTTTCACGTCTACTCATTGGGGAAGGAAACCATCTACCACACAGAAGCAATTGGTTTAACAAATCCAGAGATGTCACAAAATCTAGGATGCTTGCCCACGCTGGGAGGACAAGCAGCTTAGGGAAAGCACCAGCTGACCGCCTAAGCGTGTCTTACCTGTGGACAGCATGCCCTCATGGGACGGAGAGATCGATGCCCCAAAGTACCCAACTGTAGGGCCTGGCCAACCTGATCCACTCATGCAGGAGAATCACAGGAGTGCCATCAGCAAAATACATGCCGGAGCCCGTGGACGTGACCCATGCAGCACCACCTAGATTGGGAACTGCACACCCCTCCTCGCATGTGGACAGGAGAAAGTTGACCTCCGAAGAGACTTAAAATAGCCCATTGAGTCAAAGACATGTTCTCTTTCAAGATAAGCTCCAGCAACTGCACGCCTAGGTGTAGACCTCCCCAAAACTGAAACTGGAGAGTCCAAGAGATGTTTGAAGCCCGTGTTCACAGCAGCACTATCCACAGAACATGAATGTTCATCTGCGAATTCATGGGTAAACACAACATGGTCCGTGCACACAGTGGAATATGACACAGCTTTGAAAAGGACGTTCTGCACCTGCTATAATGTGGATGGACCCAAGGACATGGTGCTGAGTGACATGACCCAAAGACAGAAGGACAAATCCTACGTGATTCCACATGGGGGGGGGGGTTCCCTAGAGGAATCACATCCACAGAGACAGAGACAGAGTAGATGGTGGGGCCTGGGACTGGGGATGGGGTTGGGGAGATAGCATTTCATGGGGACAGAGCTTCAGTTTGGGAAGATGGAAGGTTCTGGAGATGATGGTGGAGATGGCCACACAACAGTGCCACTGAGCTGTGTGCTTAAAAATGGTGAACATGGTAAATTTTATGCTTCGTATTTTATCACAACTAAAAATGAATGAATTGTTAACATACAATTTCTTCCTCTGAAATGGGAAGAGGGTTTTCTTTTGGACAGAGAACCAAACGTTGGAAGGAAGGGACACCGACAATGGGAAGACCCACTACACCTTCTCAAAGTCGCTCCCTAGGAAACATGTGCATTCGCCAAAAAGGATACGCATCATGGCCTCTAGGGACGGCCCTGGCAGTGACGTCACACAGTCCTCCTTTTAGTAATATTGGCCAAAATAAGACATTCCAACCCATTTTGCCATGATGTGTTTTCACGGCTCACGTGTGCCCAACTTCTCCTTGTGTGTTTGGTGTGGCCCTTTGGGATGGGCTTTTGGGGGAGCTGGTCTAGGGATAGGCTTTCAGGGGAGCTGGACTGGGGACAGGTTGGGTGGGTTGTTTGTACCATGTGTGAAGGCCACATCGAGCTCAGCGGTCACTGGTCATGCAGACGGTGTGAGTGTCTCAGAGGGATGTCCCCACCGGTATTGGTCCTAAGTCTGGTGCACAATAGGAAGGTGGACGGGAGGCTCTGGGTAAAATGTGGGTTCCAGGACGTGGACCCTGGTGGGCTGTGTCTTTCACCTGCCCCAGACGGTGCTGTTGCTGCTTCTCCAAGGACCCCCCCTTTGGAAAAGTGGGGGCTTGTAGGGCTCTGAGATGGACAGGGAAACCCACTGAGCCTAAATTCCCTTTTTCCTGGATATTTGGGGTCCTCAGTGGTAATCTCTGATTTCCATTTTGACAAAAGCAGCTTACAGGAAATATGGTCTTGTTTTCCACTGTTGGTCGTCCCCTGGAGCACCCCTAATTCTGTGTCCATGCCTTTATGAGAACTTTGCAATGTAACTGGAGTGTGCATGAGGGATGGAGATTTCCGGTGACCCTGGGGGTCTCTGCAGTGAGTGATGGAAATTGGGGGTTTCTGGGCTCTGTGGGGAAGGAGATTTGGGATGAGTCTGGGGTCTCCAGGGTGTCTGGGGTGAGTGATGGAAAACTGGGATGAGCCTGGGGTTCTTTGGGGTGAGTGATGGACATTCAGGGTGACTTAGAGGTTCTGGGCCCTGGGGGAGGGGATTTGGGATGAGTTTGGGGTCTCTGGGGTGAGTGGTGGAATTCAGGGGGTTTCTGGGTTCTCTGGGGTGCGTGATGGAAATCCGGGGTGAGTCTGGGGGTTTCTGAAGTGGGCGGAGGGTACGGAGTAGTGGAAATGAAGGGGAACCCGTCCTGCCTCCCCGAGAGCTGCCTCTTTGCCCCGGGGAAGATCAGAGTCGTGATTTGCAAGAAAGTGCAGAGGCAGCCGGCCAGCTTGCCGGAACCACACGCTGCTAGAGATCTGTGCCCTGATAAGGAAATCTGCATTCATGAGGGGGTCTCCCCCACCTGGCCCGGGGAGCAGGAAGTGGGGGAGGGGTGTAAAGCCCAGAACCTCTCCTCCTGGAGGGCGGCTGGAGGACCCGCCCCACAGCTCGGAGCTGGCCCCGCACCCCCCACCACCAGCCTGTGTCCTCAGCCGGAGGGGACACGTGGTTGGGCCCTGGCCATTTGGGGGGACAGCTGGTCACACCCGTGGGTCTTCTGTGGTCTCTCCCGTGAGCACACGTCATTATTAAACGTCCATTCCCTTCTTTCCTGCTGATCTGCGTCCTGCCTGGTTCATTCTCCAGCTAGAAAAACCTTGGACAGAGCATTTTCCCTCCCCAGCAGACATTTGGGGTGGATGCGGGCGTTGGGAGTGAGCAGTGGGAATTTGGGGTGATTCTGGGGTCTTCAGTCTGAGTGATGACCATTTGGGGTTAACCTGTGTGTCCCTGGGCTGAGTTAGGGAAGTCTGGGGTGATCCTGGGGGCGTCAGGGGAATGGTGGAAATTCGGGACGAGTGGGGGTTCTTGGGGGTAAGTGACGCACGTCTGGGTGAGGATGATGTCAGGGTGAATGATGGGGATTTGAGGTGAGCCTGGGGCCTCTCGAGCAGCATCATGAGAGATCTCCAGGGTGTGGAGATGTGAGGTGCCCAAGATGGACAGGGGGGTTGTGGGGCAGGCAGACCTGCGCAGAATCCCGGGAAACCAAACAATTCTCCGTACAGACGTTAACGTGACCAAAAGGGTAATTTTCACAGCTCCTTCTGCAGGGACCGCACCGGGAGCAGGTGCATGTCAGGAAGGACGGAGGTCCAGGTGGTGTGCTCGGGCTCCAAGTTTGCGTGGAACTTGTCCCCGGGTCTTGGGGTGGAGGGGGGATAAACACCCCAGCCTCTTCCAGGAGGGCTCAGGCTGAAGGTCAGACCCCCAGGACATCAGGGTCCCACCGTTTCTGGGCTTACATCACAGGACAAACCCTGGGCATTGCCAGTGCCCTGAGAAACCTTCCCCGACTGGCGTGACCCCTGCTGTCCCCGTGGTAGTCGGGTTCAGTGAGCCGGACGCATCCCAGGTCTCCAAATCCCGGATGTCTGGTTCTATTCCTGGCCTTCCTGATGGGACACCTGTGCTGTCCTTTGACAAGGACGGGTCCTGAGTCCCAGGACCTCACAGCTCCTGCAGGCAGAATGCCCCTTCCCCTGGGACCACAGTCCTGTCTGGAGCTGGACTGACCGGAGGCGGAGAGAGCTACTGACCCCTAGTGACCGAAAGTTCCCAACGGACGCAAGGCCGTGAAGACGAGGTGGGCGGCCCAGGTCGCTGCCCCCTGGTTGAGGAGCTCTGTGCACGGACAAGACCTGCCAACTCTTGTCCACTACCTAACGGCAAAGGGTCTAGAACTCAGGACATGCCAAGGCAGTAGCTGCAGAAAAACCCAGGATGCTCTGGTGGCCGGGAGCAGGGCCATAACAGCCCTCAACAATGTCCCCCCAGGGGTTGAATTCTGTCCCCCAAATGGTGCATTGGAATTTGAACCCGTGATACTTAAGAATGTGCTCTTATTTGGAGATGTGATGGCGTTAGGATGACATCATGGGTGTGTCCCTAAATCCAAGGACAGGGGTCCTCATAAGGGACAGAAGAGGAGACACAGAGAAGAGAAGCCACGTGAGGACGGTGGCAGACATGGGAGGGACGTGGCCACCAGCCCAGAGATGTCTGGAGCCCCATAATCTGGAAGAGGCAGGAAAGACCCTCCCTGGAGGCCCCAGGAGGGAGCTCAGTCCTGCCCTGCCTGGATCTCAGACTCAGGTCCCCAGAGCTGGGGGAGGAAGCATTCCTGCCTGTTTATTTGTCTGGGGTCATTGTCCTTACCTGAAACGGGCCCAAATCCCCCAAGGTGCGGAGTCCCCATCTCAGCTTCCGGACGCCTCTTGTCCATGAGCACAAAGTATGGCCATGAGGTGGCAGCAGAGTCCCCTGGAAAGAAGACAAGTTTGTCCCGGTGGCGTTTTTTGCCTTAAATGCCGCGGTTGAGGTAAAGGAAGGAAGGGACCAGCCCCCGCCCGTGTTTGACCCGCGGAGCATTTCAAACAGAGTCTCGGGAAGAGTTTCTGACTGAGCAGGACGACTCCAGGGGCGGTTCTCACCTGCTAGAACCCGAACCCCAAAAGCTTTTCGGGGGAGCGATGGGGGCATCCGATTTCTCCCCCACAAACGCAGGGATCTGGCATTCAGTCCCCTCAAACTTCCAAACTGGTGTCTTTCCTCCGTTTACCGCCGCTCGGGGCAAAAAGCACCATAAGTGTGGAAGGAGGAGACAGAAAAGTTCCAAGAGACCCAAAACGCTGTTCCCCAAAATGAGGGGAAACGTTCCAACCGTGGAGGACGCCAAAAAGAGAGTTTGGAGCAAAACAATCAGGGCGGTCACTCTGGGGTCTGAGCCGCCCACCTCTGAGCTGAGGGGTGCAGAGGGAACCTCGGGGAAGGGGTTTCGGGATCCGGGGTATTGGGGTTCTCTGTGCAGTTCTGACGACAGCCTGCCCTGAATCCCGGTCTTAGGAGCCCCGTCCCACCGGATGGAGGGTCCCCCTGATGACGTCCTCTTCACTCGTGACATCTGCAAAAACCGTCTTTCCAAATAGGGTCACAGTCCCAGGGACCAGGGCGTAGGATTTCAGCAGGAATTCCGGTGGGGCTATTACTAAACCCACACAGGGGAACGTTGGCCAGAGCATCTGTGAGGCCGTGGCCGGCGGCTGAAGGAGCCTGGAGCTTCTCCCCGCCCCCTTCCCACCAACTGTGTCCTCGGAGGTGGAAAAGCCGCTCGCTGCCCCCGTTCTACCACCGAGACGGACCGCCAGGCTGCCTTTGCCCTTGATGGGAACTTTTGGTCACTAGGGGTCCGTAGCTGCCTCTGAAAGTCTGGGGCAGGTCGGCTCTGTTCACCGCGGAAACGAACGCTTAAATCGGAGGGGGCCGGGGAAGAAGGAGTGAGTGTGGCAGGCCTGTCCCTGCAGCCGGGAGACACTGCCGTGTGGAGGGGGCCCGGAGGCTTGTAGGTGAGCAGGTGCAGGAGGTGACCGGAAGCCGGGACCAGCCAAGGGAGCCGATGGACCAGCATATGATGACCACCGGCGGGTAGACGCACGACAGACACCTGGGCACCGTCCCAGCGGGGTCCCCGGGAGGGTCACGAGGAGACCTGGGGTCTAGTATGACCAGACAGGCTGAGCTGGGTCCCCGGGGCCGTCCCTCCTGGCGAGCCACCCTTAGAGTCCTGGGGATGACCCCAGCAGGCTGTGATGTGCATTCCCATCTTGCAGGATATGGACAGTTAGAAGAAGCCCTCAAAAAGCATCCTTGTCCCCTGGGACAGGCAGTAACCTCCAGCTGGAAGGAACAACGTCCCCTTCTCCACTGGGTGCCGCAGTGGACGGTGACAGTGTTTGGCTCTGTTTCAGGTTTCTGATGGCCCGGCTGGCCTTTCCGGGCAGGGCATGTGCGCTCTGCCTCCCGTCTGTTTTGGTTCCAAAATATGGTGGGCATCGCTGTGACCCGATTTCCCTGTGTCTGTGGATTCATTTTCTGCCTCTTCTCACGGGTGCTGAGATGTCTCCGGTCCTTCTCTAAATGTGACAGAGGAAGAGAAGGGAGGGTCACACAGGGGAAGGATGAAGACAAGGAGAACTCATCCTCTCCCAGCTTGGCAGACCAGCGGGCTGAGATCCAGGCGGGGCAGGGATGCTGAGATCCAGGCGGGGCACGGCTGAGATCCCTCCAGAAGCTCCACAGGAGGGTCGTTCCTGTCTCTTCCAGCCTCTGGAGCTCCAGGCGTCCCTGGGCTGGTGGCCGTGTCCCTCCCATCTCTGCCTCCGTCCTCACATGGCTTCTCCTCTGCATCTGTGTGTCTCCTTCTGTGTCTTACAAGGACACCTGCCACAGGATTCAGGGCCACCCTGATCCAGGACGAGTTCGTCTCAGATCCTCCCTTCATCACCTCTGCAAAGTCCTGTCTCCAAAGAAGACCCCATCTTGAGGTTCGCAGGTGGACATGAATTTGGGGACATGCTCTTCAACGCCCTGCAGAGCCCCTACTGTGTCTTCAATCAGGATACCCCAGCAACTGCCTTCCATTGGCTCAGGAGCTGATGGTGAAATAGCCCATCCACGGCTGCATCCACGGTTACGCGGAAGGTATGTGCAAAAACCTCTTGACACAGATAATGATCCAATCTGGTGGTTTTCAGTGGACAGACAGCGGGCGCTTCCCCAGATTCTCTGTCTCGTGATGCTCCAGAGTAGATGTTTTCCTTCTGCCTCCTGGTGCATCTTGGGCTCTGGAGGCTTTCCCAACCCACAGAAACTGGCCTGGGGTCACCTGCGTGTCATCGTGCCAAGTGGTTTGTTATTAAACATGCACTGATATGGGCTGAAGGCGTGGCCTGAAAGCAGATGCCAGGGACACCAAGGTCCCCCTCTCTGCACCCTTTACGGCTTTCTGTCTGCTCCCTCCCTGCCCTCTCTCCAGAAGCAGGGACCTGGGCCATACTGGGCTCTCCAGAAGCCCAGCCTCACCTCTGCCATTTGCGGGGCTCTGTGGATACAGCGGCGATGGGATCAGCTTGGCAGGGTCGCTCAGGCTAGTGGGAAAAGGGATAGCTCAGGAAAGAAGGGGGTTCTCCGGTGGTAAATGCACGAGGGGCTACATGTCTCTCCCGGGGCCCACAAAACACTTTGCAGGATCATTCCTCCCAGATCAGCAGACGGAGCCACGGAAGAGGGAAGGAGGACTAAGGGGAGAGACCCTCAGGGTAGAGGTGCAGGAGATGAAATTGTTGGAAGCATCAAAGTCGGTGCACGACCTCAAGTGGTAACACTTCCCGCCTGGAAGGGGCGGCATGGAGGGACCGGCAGGGGGCTTGGGGCAGCCCGAGAGCGTAGGGCCCCCAGGGAGGACGAGGAGGACCTTGCAGACTCCACAAGGCTGACCCGCTGGAAACCACAGAAGCAACGGAGGGTTTCAGAGGGTTCCTGGTAGCTTTGGGAGACTTCCTGTAAGACCCGTGGGCACCGACTGCATCGGCTCGGCCAAAGGAGAGGTGCGAAGGGCAATCTGCCTGAGGACGTATCATCCTCGTCCACCCCCGGGGGGACGTCAGAAGAAGCCCGTGAGCCGTGGACCATGACTGAGAAGCACGAGCCAGCGTCTTCTTCTGAGGAACAAGCGTGTCAAAATCGCACCCAGGGCAGGAACTGAGGCGCGGCCGCCCGAGATAAAGTCTTGAGAAACCTTGGAGCCCTGCCCTCATCAGAATTAACAAATTTCATGGCACAAAACGTAAAAAAAAAACATAACAAAAGAGCACGTGTGAAACCATTTCATCCCGGCGGATTCAACAGGCTCCACGGTTCACTAGTCCCTAACGTTGCCGTCTGTATACATGGGACGATCTGAAACGGAGACTTCATGGGCAGCGACTCCTTGGACGATTGAACTGACCAAAGTCGCTAAAATCTGAGCCTAATTATACTTCAGTCTGCGTTTTAAATATAAAATACAATATAATATATATTACATAAAACATATGCATATATGTAATATTCAAAATACAGTATATTCAAGTATATATGATTGATTAAATCAATATATACATATGTAATTGATTATATATCACTTAAAAGTATATATTTATATAATATACACATAATAATGAAAAATAATATACACATAATATATAATATATCATACATGTGATACATAAAATCTATGTTATATACAATGAATATTGAAGTGTGTTTCCTATGGCATAAACATATATGAATATACATGTATCCAATATATAAAATGTAATACGCATTACATATATGATACAAATATATACGTATGTGTAACATATGAAATATAATACACAAAAGTGCATATGACGTTTTAAATAAATACATCACTATATAATTCATCATATATTGCATACAAGCAAGTTGTGCATAATATATAATACATATACACATATATGACATATATGTTATAGATAAATATAATATATAAGTATATGATTTATAAATTTACATATAAATGTAATATATATTCCATAAAATATATTTTGTATATAGTTAGTATATTTATATATACTTTATATATATACCTTACATATATTTTGTATATAATAAAAATGTGTGTAGTATATTAGATACAACTGTTACATAAAAGTATACATTATGTAATATAAATATATAATATAAAATAAATATAAAAGTAATATATTTAATAATATATGATGTAATGTAAATCATATAGAATGTTGTAATATAGTATAAGATATAATAATATAAATTATACAAATCATATATAAAGCTGTAATATATATAATATATAATAATATAAATTATATAATCTAATATAAATTACATATAAATATATAATATAAGAAGAGCAATGTATCTATTACATAAAAGTATACATTGTATAATATATATGAGGAATGTGTATCAAATATAATATACGCATTATATAAAAGTATCTAGTATGTATAATGTAAGTACATAATATAATATATAAAATACACAGTACACACTGGAATGATGTACACGTTATATATGTTGCATGAATACATTGGTAATATTCATAACCTATGATATAAGACACAAAAGTGTATATGACAGCCTGGGTGTGTATTCAACTATCACGTTATAACTATGATATTTACTTGAAATATCTTTACTTGGTAACTATGATATTTACTTGAAACCCATACTCAATGGGGTGTGAATCCCACCATGGGGCCCCCACCAACCTGATCTCATCTACACCTCATCCCCTCCGAAAGACCCCCTGTCTAGTGGCCCCCTTGGGGGTCAGGCTTCTGGGGGACACATTCCTGTCCACCCTGGAAGTACTGAGCAAGGGGGCACATCTTCCTTTGTAAGAAAGGGGCCAAGGAGGGGCAGGCTCTGCTCTGTACAATCTGAAGACGGAAACTGTCCTTGCATCCGGCTTCCAGGGGTGGAGGTCCTCGGCTTGACATGGGAATGAGGATGAGGAATCCGTCTGGCAGCAGCTGGAAATCCAGCCTGGCACTCTTGTTTCCCTGAAGATAACCCCGAACCCAGTGCTCTCTGACCCCGCAGACATGGGGCTGCTGCAGGCCTCTCCAGGAAGTGCGGAGGCCCACTTGCTGGCGCGTTAGCTGGCAGTCAGGAAGTTGAGAAATCCTGCCTGAGGCTATTTGGAAACTTGCTCTATCTGCTTCTATTTCTGGGAAAAGAGAGGTTACAAGTAGCCAGAACTATAGGCTCTGTAGAAAGCTTCCTGAGGTCCTGCTTCTGAGTAGCCGTCCACCTCACCTCCGACTTGCTCTGAAAGAGTGAGGAGGACTGCCCCTCCCTTCTTATCTGGAAGCACACGTTGGGAGGGAGGGGCCAAGTGACCATGGGGGAGGGGAAGGAAGCCTGCAAGGACAGAAGGGGCAAAAGATTTCAACAAGCACCTAGAGCCAGTCTCAGCCTCAGCAGCATGGACGTCTGGGGCTGGATGACTCTCTAAGGTGGGGCGTCCTGGGCACTGCAGGGTGTTGGGCAGTGTCCCTGGTCCCTAGTCTCCAACCCCAGTTGTCACTGGCACCCTGTTCCCAGTTCAGACAACCAAAAATGTCCCAGACATTGTCCCATGTCCCCTAAGGGACAAAATCACCCTCAGTTTAGAAACAGTGCCATAGACAGACAAATAGATGGTAGCTTGTTAGATGGATGGATAGATAGATAGATAGATAGATAGAGTGAGTGATTGACTGATAGATTTGATGGATGGATAGATGGATGGATAGATAGATATGTAGATAGATAGTTGTAGGGATAGATGAAAGGATAGATATAGATGGATAGATATGATGGATGGATGGATAGATACATACATACAATGGATGTATATCTACTTATCTACAATAAGTAGATATGATGGGTAGATGGCTAGATGGATGGATAGACAGAAAATAGATGGATAGACAGAGTTGATAGATGATAGATAGATAGAATGGATAGATGGATGGATAGGTAGATATGATGGATGCAAGGCTAGATGAATGATAGATAGATGATAGATAGATAGATAGATAGTAGATAGAATATATGGATAAGTAGATATAATGGATGGATGGATGGATGGATGGATGGATAGACAGAAGGTAGAGAGATAGATAGTATAGGTAGGTAGATAGATATGGTGGATGGCTGGATGGCTAGTTGGATGGTTGGCTGGCTGGCTGGGTGGATGATGGATGGAGAGAAGGAAGGGGTGGGCGTACACATTTCCACAAGAAATATCCCACAGCTGTGTCTGTTCAGGGGAAAGCACAATGCGTCATTGTTCTGCAGAGACTTTTCGTGGAGTAACTGTGGAGTAACTTTTCGTGGAGTAACTCCCACCAGACTGTGAAGGGATGGAGACAGGGGATGACACAGGATTTGAGGGCAGAGCCCGTCATGCCCCGGGTCAGCCTTTGCTGTGTTTTGTAGGCTGCACATCCAGGGATGGGCCCCACTTCCCTATTTAGCAATTGATATCAGGGGCACTGCTATTTCCACTTATTTCAGCCAAAACCATCACAATGTGGACACCTCACTTTTTAATATTTGCATGGATAGCCCCACATTCAGGGATGCCACACCAAATATGGGTAAGGAGAGCTGCTCTTTCAAAAGAATTCAAGGTACACTGAAACGTGTTTCTACTTGTCTTACGGGCACTGGCATTTCCTAAATGTCCCTTCTGGCTTTCTTAAATGACCTTTTATTTGGCATATGTATGGAGGCCCTGCCCGCCCCTATCAGGACTTCCTTGAAAAGAAACCTGCATCCTGTTTTCCTTCCAATGGGACACGCAGAAGAACGTATGCATTTTTTCTCTTGAGGAAAAAAGGAAACTTAACGTTTCCTTCTTTTTTACTTACATGTAAGTTTTCCAGTATGTAAAGTGATGTGGAAAATAGTGCCAATGTCATGCAAACACCGCTACTTGGACTTCCCCATGGTCGGTAAAGTGTCCTATTACAACCATTAATTCACACATTCATTCATTCATTCTTCATGTTGGTTCACTCATTCGTCAAAGAGGTACTAGGTATCAGGTGACCACCCATGCTCCAGCTGCTGCAAGGTGGTGTTGTGTATGAACTGTGGGGAAAATGAGCTGGTGAAGGGCATTAGGACAGGGATGCGGTGGTGGATTCTGCAGGGTGGTGAATGTTGGTCTCATTCAAAAAACCCAGGGAAGCTGAGTGGGGTCCCTGTGGACAGGGGGAACAGGAAATGCATACCCAAGACTTTTGTGCTGGGTGGAATCAGTCAACAAACTACAAGGAGGGGGTGACCTTCCTCATCCTCTTAAATATCATCAATGGGCCACCTGTAGCTCACCTCAGACTCACTAGCGGAAGACTAAACACTTTCTCCGTAAGATCAGGAACAAGACAAGGACATCTCTTACCGCCACAGACATTCAACATTTTGCTGGAGGTTGTAGCATAGGCATTTACGGTAAAAGTTAAAAAAATATATATAAGCATAGAGATCAGAAGGAAGTAAAACTAAACCTATTTGCAGATGACTTACACGTAGGGAATCTTCAGCAATGCACTAAGCAAACGGTTAAAACTGATCATGGATTCCATGCACAAGCACACACGGGCCATCCAAAATGAAATTAATTTTTAAAAGATTTTATTTATCTGACAGAGAGAGTGAGAGAGCACTAGCAGGGGGGACAATGGAGAGAGAGAAGGAGAAGCACACTCCCCACCCGAGTGGGGAGCCAGATGCGGGGCTCAATCCCAGGACCATGGGATCATGACCTGAGCCAAAAGCAGGTGCTTAACCATCTGAGCCACCAGGCGCCCCTGAAATTAATTTTTTAAAAGCTCATTTACAATAGCATCAAAAAGAACCCAAAATGCAGGGACAGCTTAATGGAGTGCATGGCGTGTATGCTGGAAAGTACCAGACGTTGCCAGAGACTGAAGTAAATCAAAAGATGTCCTCTGGGGGAAATTGGAAGGGGAGGTGAACCATGAGAGACTATGGACTCTGAAAAACAATCTGAGGGGTTTGAAGAGGTTGGGGGGTGGGAGGTTGAGGGAACCAGGTGGTGGGTATTAGAGAGGGCACGGACTGCATGGAGTACTGGGTGTGGTACAAAAACAATGAATACTGTTATGCTGAAAATAAATTTAAAAAAATGATAAAAAAAATAAAATAAAAAATTTAAAAAAAGATTTAAAAAAAAAAAAGATGTCCTCTGTTCGATTAGATGCCTTAACTTTATTAACACAGCAGCACCTCCCAAAACTTGAGATTGGCCTTCAGATTCAGCACAATGTCTATCAGAATCCCAGCTGCTTTGGTTGTTTTTTTTGTTTTGTTTTTGTTTTTTGTGGGTTTTTTTGCACATATTCACAAGCTGACTCTACAATGCATATGGAAATGCAAGGGATCCAAGGCAGCCCACACGATCTTGAAAAAAGAAGAACAATGGTTTCAGGACTCACACTTCCCGATTTCAAAACTTTCCACAACGCCTACAGGCACCGAGAGAGAATGTTGCCGTGGGATACGTCATGGGAGACGTAACAGTGGAATAGAATTGTGAGTCCAGAAATAGACCCAACCCCAGACGGTCAGTTGATTTCCTGTGAGGGTGTCAAGGCCATTCGCTGGGGAGAGAAAAGTCATTTCATCAAAACAGAGGAGCAAAAGAAAAAAAGAGCGAGAGAGAGTCAACCCAAGAAACAGAATCTTAAGGACAGAGAACAAACTGATAGTTATCAGAAGGGAGGTTGGGGGACGGGTTTCCTTGAAACAGGCAATGGGGGTTCAGGAGTACACCCGTCTTTAAGAGCACTGAGTAATGTGTAGAATTGCTGAATCACTAAATTGTACACCGGAAACTGACATAGCATTGTGTGTTGACTAACTGGAATTTAGAAATAAATTTAATTAAAAAAAAAAAAGACGGTCAACTTCATTAGTCTTTCGGGACACGTAAATTGAAACCACAATGAGACATCACTTCATGATGATGGCTATTGATTTCTTTAAAAAAAAAAAAAAAAAAAAAAAACAGGAAAAGAACAGGCATTGGCGAGATTGTGGACAAGTGGGAACTTCCTACTGCAAAAATGGTCTGGTTTCTTGGGAAAATAGCCTGGCGATTTGCCAAAACATTACACATGGAGTCACCCCATGTCTTAGCAGCCCAACTGCTAGGTCTACAGCCCAGAGAAAGGAAAACAGAGGTCCTCACAAAAACCCGAACACGGGTGTTAGTGGCTGCACTATTCCCGACAGCCAATGGGGAGAAGCAAGCCACTGGTCCATCAGCAGATGAATGGAAGGATAAATTGTGGTCCATGCACATGGGGGTATATTACTTAGCCATGAAAAGGAGAGATGCTCTGACACCTGCTACCCTGTGGGTGAGCCTTGAAAACATCTAGCTCAGTGAGAGTACCAGACCAAAAAATCCCATAGTGTGTGATCCCATGAGTATGAAACAGGCAGAACAGGGGTTCTGGAGAAACCATGGAGACAGGAAGTTGGTTAGAGTTTGCTGGGGGCTGGGGCAGGGGGAGGCAGAGCACCTACTGATGGTCTTTGTTTGGCAGGGGTGGGGCAATGATAAAATATTCTAAAATTAAGGAGTCGTGGAGAGCCTACGCGGCTCACTATGTGCAACGTGGGACTCTTGATCTCAAGGTCATGAGTTTGAGTCCGATGCTGAATGTAGAGATTACTTAAAAATTAGTAAAAATAAAATTATAAATAAATAAAATCTAAAAAAAAAATAGTAGTGATGGTTGCATGATTACATGAATAGACTAAAAACAAACCCTTCGTTTGTTTCCCGTAATAGGGTATTATTTAAAAACTAGTTGGTGGGACAGTGACCAGAAGCTGGGATGCTCTTGAGTACAGCTTTGTATCTCCTTCTTGATCGGGGCACTGACCACAAAAGTGTGGTTAAAAACGCCTGGAATGGGACACTTAGTGTTTGTTCATTTTTCTGCATATGGGATTATATGCAAATAAAAATGTGAGTGGAAATATTGGGAAAATGTTTTTATCCATAATGACAATGCAGTTTGCACATTTGGAAAAAGTTTTGCGTATGTTACATCAAACATATGTCCCCCTTTGCAATTTTTTTCACTAGAGGTTTTATTCATAGAAAATGGTGTGTGCAAAATAGTGTATTTTGTTTCTCATTGGCCAGGCGAGTGTAGGTCATTCATGTTAGCGGCCCTGTCATGCCTCTCAGCGTGTCTAGACCACAGCCTTCTAATTATTTCAAAATTGTTGGTATTAAGGCTACTGTGAGCTCTTGGACACGTCTCCCTGTGTTCAAAGCTGAGCTTCCAGAATAAACACGCAGAAGTGGGGGCTGAACTGAACGGAATGGGCATCATTTCCGCATTGCCAAATCCCTCTCCAAAGCGGGTATAACCGTCCTCACTCTCAGCAGCAGGAGTCTAACGCCCTCTCCTCATCCTTGTTAGTATGATCAGACTTTGAATTGTCATCCATCTGACCAATGGCTTAAGGCATCTCCTGCTTATTTAAACTTCTGTTTCTCCACTGAGGGTCAGACCTTTTGTTTTTATCTCCCATTTGGGGGATTCTTCTAAAATGTGCTTCCTTGGTTGAATTGATAAATCCTACACAGGAAACTAATACAACACCGTATGTTAACTCTACGGGAATTTAAGTTTTAAGAACATAATAAAAGAACAAACAGACAAACAAAAAATAAAATTTGCCTATTTGTACTCGCATATGTTTTTCTTTTGGGTTGTTGGTCTTCGTATCAATTTACATTATTCTTTCATGGACACATGCGTGGTTACCCTTTGTTGTATGCTAGGAGAGAACATTTTCCTACTAATTGGCTCTTTCTTTTCAGTGGTTGATAGTGTCTTTGCTGAAACGAGTGTTTTAAGTTAAAGTGGAGTCAAATATATTCATCCTTACGTTGTGGCTTCTTTTCCTGCACGTCGATAAAGAAATAATTCTCTACAACCGTGAGACACGTCCCTGCATTTTTGTTTTCTTGACCCTACAGTCTTCAATGAGAATTTTAGAATCAACTGGCCAAGACTGAAGAAAAACCCTGTTGGGATTTTGAGATTAAATTGAATGTGTGCACTTATCGGGAAGAAACCACCAACTTCTCATATTATGGGTTCCTGTCCAGTGACACGGTATAACGTTCATAGATCTGTGTCCTCATTCTTGCTCTTCAATATATCCTTATGATTTTCCATATGAAATCTATGCTTTTGTTTTCTTCTTCAGGGTTTTCCTAGAAGATTGATAGCTTTTGGTGCAATTAGAAATAAATGGTTTTCTTTTTTAATTCCTCCCACTTTGTCAGGTTTTAGCTGAGCCAGAGTGTGGCCATTTTGTTGAGTCATTAATCCTGTAGCAGACAGGTTGGCCAATGTACCTTACACCTTGGGATTTTTTTTTAATTTTCTTCTTTTCTTTAATATTTTAAATAGTCTCAATGCCCAACATGGGGCTTGAACTCACAACCCTGACATCAACAGTCGTGTGCTCTACTGACTGAGCCAACCAGGCACCCCTGTCTGTCTGGGATTTTTCTGCATAAACAATCAATCGTACCACCTCTCGATCACAGGCGTTTTCTCCCTTGTCTTTGCTATTTATCTTACTGTGTGTGTGTGTGTGCTGACAAGACCTCAGACGCAAAGCTGAATAGCTCTGATGACAACAGACACCCTTGACGAGTTCCCGACCAATGTCTGAGTGTTCACCCCCCAGCCTTCTCAGGTGTGTCATCATATACTATATCACTATATCACTACAGGTTTTCAAAAGATCTTTTCAAATGCGTCTTTCTCTGCAACCTCTCTGTTAATTTATTTCCCCTTTGTAATCTGTTGGCTTTCTAAGGAAAACAAATGTGCTTCACAAAACTCTGAAAAACCTCAAATATGAAGACTATTTTAATAATGAAGGTGCCGTCCTCCTAGGGAATTAGAATTTCGTCATTATGTGGTCAAACAGTGGCTGGTTGGATCATCTCCAATGAGTCGCCCTATAGTTGGCTTGTAAGTTGGTTGCCGAAAAAATCAAGTTCCCAGCACCACTTTGCTTATCGCCTCTTGAAAATGAGAGAAAACAACACAAATTCCAGAAGCCCAGATTCTCACCATGCATGACCCAGGCACAGCAGAGAACCCCTTGGATTCCTGTAGGGCAGTCTTGGTCCTACAGGATACTTGGTGGCTGCTTGGTGGTGTATGCTGGCTAGAGAACTAGAGCTGGTTTTCCATCTCTGGGTGGCTGAGCATGAGCTTTTGAAGCTGAGGACAAGGACGGGAGCTACTCACTCTATAGGACTACAAAGGAAAGAGGGTCAGCAGGCAAAGTCATTAAGCCCTTGGCTTCAGGACACCCAGTATGCCAATGACCCACCCCGTTTCCTGTAGTCTTTGCTCATTGATCCTAGACCTTGTGGAATAAGAGCATTTAAACGTAATTTTGGGGACAACATTGATAAAACACAGTTCCCTTAGACCACCTGCAAGGTGTGGGAATAGCTTATGGTGCACAACCCTCTTGTACGGGCAAGACTAGGTCCCAGCTCCCCCCTGCTTTCCTCTTTCCTGGACGTTACCTCTTTGTGGTTGACGCAGAGTAACAACATAGGGTTCTCCATGGGCAGAAGGAGAACTTCTATTTTAGAAAGTGTTCTCTCCATTTCATTCCTCACTCTGTTTAAGGTGGTGTTGACAATACATCCATTTTTGTTATGAAACAGTGATAGAAGTCATTTCTAGGCACCCGTCCTAAGTCAGTGCCTGCATTTATCACTGTGTCCCCTTGTTAAGTGGCTGAACGGCTCACGCTATGATTCTCTCTCTCTCTGGGGTCTTATACATCCCGATGTCACCTGTAGCATCAAATGGGCTTCTCCTCAACATGAGCTGTGACTTTGGGGGTGTCTTTCTCACTTCTGTCACTGAGCTTCTGGCCCCTTCCCACCCACCCTCTGATGCCTATCCTGCCTCTAAGAAAAGGAACAGAAGGAGACTCAGGAACCACAGCTGCCGTCAGCTCAGAGGAACTATATTTCAGGAGAATGGAAAGCACCCTGCATACTCATGCCCCACATTGTAAAGGAGGAACCTGGGCTTCCTGGCTTGGAACGGGAGACAAACGCAGGGAAGACTCACACCACGAAGACCATTGCTCCTTCCCAAGCACATTTTAAGTCAAGAAAATATGTCACCCTCAACATGTCCACAGGCCAGGGCAAATGCCTTTAGGATTGGGAAGCAGACTTGCAGATGCTGGGATTCTGGAGACCAGAGTCTAAGGTCCAGGTAACGTTGATGAGATCCAGGTAGGGCAGAGATGCTGAGATCCAGGTGGGTCAGGGCTGTATTCCCTCCAGAGTCTCCAAGGGAGGGGCCTTCTTGCCTCTTCCAGCTTCTGGGGTTCTAGGCATCCCTGGGCCTGGGGCCACGTCCCTCCCATCTCCGCCTTCATTGTCACATGGCTTCTCCTCTGTGTCTGTGTCTCTTCTCCTCTGTCCCTTGTAAGGACACCTGTCATTGGATTTAATACCGCCTTAATCAAGAATGACATCATCTTTTACTAATTACAACTGCGTAGACCCTATTTCCAAAGAAGGTCCCACTGCAAGGTTCCGACTGGTTACAATTTTGGGGGAGACACCATTCAATCCTATGCAACATGAAACAATGATTTTGGAGTCATTGGAGTTCATGCAACATAGGACAGTGACCCCAAGAAATGGGAAGCAGGCAGGCGAGTGCTGTGGCTGCCCTAGCTGAAGACTTGGGAGAATTTCCAGGCATGACTTAGGGAAGGGGACCCAAGTGGGGACCAGGCAAAGCCCCTGATTTGAGACCATGGGAGAAAGAACTAATGGCCTATAAGTAGAAGAAGGTGAGAGACTGTGAGTCAAGGGAGTGGGGAGGGGAGAGATAAACAGGAAAGAGAACCCATAGATCCAAAGAGGGTCCCCTGCAGTTTTCAGCAGAAATGACAGGGGGCCAGGAGCCCAGGGGGCCTAAGGATAAGAGGGGGAGGCAAGGGTCTGAGGGACAGGAGGAGAATGAGAAGCAAAATGTGTGGGTCTGCCGGAAATGCCCATCGTCTGGAAAATGGAGCTGCCTTTACAAGCAAACATACACAACAGGATGTGTTCAAGTATTTACTTTTAATGTGTGTGGTTTATTGGTGCCATCCCACGTCATAAAATTTGCCACACAGTGAAACAGAGTTTCTCCATCTGAATTGAATGGACCCTCACCATGCATTGCAGAAAGGAGGAATAGTCTCCCATTTACCAATGAAGAGACTAAGGGTCAGGGTGGGTCCCTCATTTGTGAAGATCTTCACTGGGGGACTGAGGCTTAATTAACGAAGTGGCCAGAAGCTACATGCTTCATGCTACATGCTCCCACTGTCCTAAACTGTCCTAATCTCTATTCCCTTCACCTTCCCTCCCAGCTGACTTCTCACCACCACCATCATCACCATCTTCACCATGACCATCACTATCACCATCTTCATTTTCACTATCACCATCTTCACCATCACCACCATCACCACCATCTCCATCCCCACCACCATCATTATCATTGGTAGATGGATTCTTTAGCAAGTCTGCTTGATGAACTAACTTATTTTTCTTTTCAGAGAAAGGAGGCCTGGGTATTCCCCTTAATTTCTTGTCCCACATCCTTCATGCCACAGTTGGAAGAGGAGGCCATGAACAGCAGTAGAGAGTCCAGAAGTGAGTCATTGACTGGCACACTACCAGAGACAAAGACACCTGCCAAGTGTCCACCTGCACATCTAGGCACAAATGAGCTCTTCAGAGTGAATGACAGGCGCTGACTTTCCAGCAATACCACCCTTGGTGTCCTGCCACCAGGCCCTTGGGTACATCCCACCCAGGACAACCATCTGGCTGGAATGACAATGTGGAGGAGGGATGCAGCTATAGGGAACACTTTAACCTTTTCTTCTCTAGGAGTTCCTAGAAGACCATGGTGTGCAAATCTACTTCCACATTAAATTCTCAGAATGTGACCTACAGCAAAGGCTAAACTTAACCTTTAACAAAAGTTAAAACCTGTTGCGTCAGTTAAAAATCCAAGTCCCAAATAAAGAAAGAAGAAGAGAATAGTACATTTTGTTATACTGTTATACTTGCAGAGAGGCAAATTTCCAGCGGTCTAGTATGTGCGTGGCCACTGTTGACCTTGGCCTCCAGTTCCCCTGTTTGGTCTCTGTGCTCTCCCCAGGCAGTCCTACAGGACCTTTGTGAGCCACCTCAAGGCAGACATGGTCCCTTTACTCTTCTTCTCCTTCTCCACATCCTGGTGGGAGCTCCAAGCAGATCAAAAAGGCCAAGGCAAAAGCACTTGAAGCAAAGATGGAACAAAGGGGTCCCAAGAAACATCACGCTGTCATTCCTTCAGACCAGTCAGCACTTGTTAATCTTTTTCTGTGTGTGTCATGCCCAGCCAGACATGGTGGCCTTCATGACAGTGAAGAGGTATCATGTCGGGGTCCTTGAGAATCTACACAGGTACTGTGATTCAGTAGAAGGACTCACAGAATTCTGCAAAGCTCTTACTCCCATGGCTCTGGTTTAATACAACAAAAAGATACAGATGAACATCAGGAAGACCTACAGGTGCATGGGGCACAGTCCAAGAGAGATGAGGTCTGAGCTCTTCCAGATGTCCTCTCCCCATGGACTTGTGGATGTTACTTATGTCTTCCAGTGACCATGTATGACAACATGCATGAGGCAGTACCAACCAGGAATGTTCACCAAGCCTTGATGTCCAGGCATTTTCTTAGGGTCAGTCACATAGCATGGAGTGTCCACATGGCTGAGCTGAGTCTTTCCATCACCAGCCCCTCCAAAATGCTGGCTATGGCATGACCCCAAGCCCCATCCTAAATCACATCATAGCATAAAACCCATGTTGTGGCTCCAGGCAAACAAGGACACTCATCAGACAGGACATTTCATGGGTTCATAGGTGAACTTCTAGGAGCTGATCAAGGGCTAGACCTTAACCTGGAAGGGGCAGGTGTAGACAATCCAGGCCTGCTGAGTTAAATCTCTACCACGGAGGTGTGTTGTGAGATTTTTCAAGCTTCAGAGACTCAAATTGTGTAAGAGTCTAGAACATGGCATCTCTTCCCCTGGCTACATGCCCTTTGCCAGCTTCTTCTATTTCTCCAACTCAGATGAGACACCACCATTCCCGCACCTTTTCAGTCCTCAAGCTGTGCTGAGCGTGGGTACCTGCAGTTCCTTCCTCAGCTCTGTCCTGGCCATTGTGCGTTCGTCATGCTGCTCACAGTGGTCTCCCCTTTTGGTGCTGCTTCTGCTCCTAGGTTTCCAGGAACGCTAATGAGGGAGGGTTCTCTGGTGATCACATTAACGGTGTCATTGGGAGAGATGCACCTAACCAGAGCTGGCTCATCCCACTCAACGAGAGCTGACAGGTGACCTTCCTGTCCAGCCCCCATCCATGCATCTCTACCCAAGACATGATGCCCCCCACTCCCTGAGATGCTCCATTGACCATGAGTACCATTATCTCAGTGGGCATTAGCATGTATTCCATGGTTCAGATGAAATACTTCCCACTCTCAAGCCCACTATGGTTCATCTCCTCATCCAAATGCCCCATGCTGGGAAATCCAGCCCCCATGGCCCTTCTACTCAGCCTTGTCTTGCCATGAGCTGCAAACCTGCTCCCTACCCACTTCACTAGGTTCTAATCAATAAAGGGGCCCAATAAAGCTCTGATGAATTCAATGGCACAGAAGTGGCCCCATGCCAAAAGCCAGCAAGCTCATAGCATCCTAGGAAGACTCAATGAGCCACCTGGTTAAACCTTGAGAAGATGAGGTTCTCCACATCAATGCTGAAGGGGAGTGGTTCCTTCAGGAAGGGGGAGCCATGGACACATCGCCTGCCTAGCCGACTTTCATTGGCTGACATCTTGTCTGTGTTCTTCATAGACAGTGGCAGCCCATATCTCAACACCTCTCCTCTTGCTCTCGGCTTTGCTCAGCATATCCCAGCCAGCACGAGGGCTATGTGTGGGGGTGTGCACGAGTGTGTGGGTGTCACCCCCATGATCCACTCTCTTCTGGGAGCTGAGAAGCTGATGGGCTCATTCACCGTCCACAGGTTTCTCAAGTGTGTGTAATGAGAAAACATCACAGGAAGGGGGAGGGCGCTAAGGAGAAAAGGGAAGTCTAGGGTTGAAATGTCTTGACAAGGCAATCACTGTGCTCACTTTGTGACCAGGCAGAGAGCTGTCCAAGACGACAGCCAGATGTCGGAGCGCCGGGAAAGCGAGAAAGAAAACAGGTGGCCAGAGCAGAGCCCGGTGCGGTGGGGTAAGGCAGCTCCCTTCATTCTCTGACTCTCAAATGTGCCTTGACTCGGGTAGCTATTTCTGCTCCCGTTGCTTCTGCTGACAGTTCATGCTGCAGATCAAGGAGCACCTCAGGGTGGGAAGTGGGAATCTCTGAATGAAGCCACCCAACAGGGAGGTAGGCACTGAGCTCATGGGCACTGCATTGAAAGGTCTGAATTAGCCCCAGGGATTAGCCAGCTTGCCCTGGGAGCAGGCTGAGCCCCTCTCGCAAGTCTGTGTATGTGAATATTAGAAGCCACTTTGGAATTACTACAGAGGCTTGGATGCATGCGGTCATCCACACGGGGAACCAGTGGTCCCTGGATCCTAGGGAGACACTTTGCTGGCAGTCACTTATATCAGATCCCCCGGCCACCAAGTGCAGAGCTGCTGGCCAACCTGGGGGACAGGTGTCTTTGAGGACCACAGCCTTCCCTTCCCTGTGTTGTCTGAGCATGACGACTGATTGCATTTCCCCCAAACGGCAGGGATCTCAACATCCAAGCTCATCCGAGGGACTACCGTAGATCAGCAGCACCTGCATGGCCCTGGGTCTTTGATCTGACCTAGTCTGACAGATGGAGCCAGTGTCTCTGTAGAACTTTAGGTCTATAGAAAGGGGAAGAAAACCCGGTCTGGGGAAAACTGAAAGGAGAAGGGAAAGTGGGTAGTCTGTGGACAAAAAAATAGCCAAGTAACATCTCAGTTTTCAGTCCTATGAAACAAAACCCCAGGCAAATCTACAGAGCAGGAGGGAAGAAAGGGGACTGTTGGCTTCATGGAGGTGGGGGTCCTCTTTTGCGGGGGAATGAGAATGACCCGGTTCAGGAAAAGGTGCTGGTTGAGCATTCTGGATCCGTTGCATTTTGAGTTGTACATTTCAAGGGATGAGCTCTATACTGTGAATTTCACCTCCGTTTTTAAAAATCAAGGCAAAAAATTAGGTAAAGGGACCATGAGAGTCCCCTGAACCTCACTTTCTTACCCACTTGCATGAGGATACTAGGAATGGCCTCCTAGGACGAGTGTGAGGGAGAAACTAGGAGCCAAGTGGAATGTGCCTACGTGTGGTCGGCCCAGGCTGTGGAGAAATCACAACACTGATTACTTCACGCTGTGGCTGAATTATCCACTGTTGGCCAAGAGCCCCACGTTGTGACTAACCATCTAATTAAAACAGCAACCCTTGCTAGATCATCTTGCACGGTGCTCTTGGGTATGTGATAATGTCACTATTTGGGTTTTATTAGGGGTTGTTTTTTTTCTTAGGTCAAGTTTACTGAAGTTTATGGTTTTGGTCCATCATGATGAGAGGCGAGCGGAGTTCAGTTTAGAGGAAGCGGAATGGGGAACTGTCCAGCTAAGGGCGTATTTCCATGCAGATTCCTTCTGATGGGGGGATGGGTTGTGCATCTGTAGGCACCTACTTTATGTACAGCCCCAAAGCTGATGCTGTGGGAGGCTTGAAAAAGGTGGAGGAAAGCAGATTCCAGAAGCTTACCAGGGATGAATGGGATGGGGACCCTCCCTGCCTTGCTGTACTGTACCACCCTCTCCTAATTAAGGGTGGCTCTGCTCAATGATTGCAGATGTGAAAAGCAGGGCAGAGACAAGACAGGAATAGCAAAGGGGAATGGTAGAGCCAGCCCAGAGGGAGGAAGGGTCTTCCCCAGGATCCTCTTGGGTGCATCACAGAGGCCCCCCAACCCCATGCCAAGAGCCCTGGACAAGAAGGGCTGGGTGGAGCAGGGTTTAGCTTGCAGATGGAGGAAGCCGGGAACTTCCCCCATAGCACTGGAGTATAAGGTGTGTGGGAGGCAAGGACATTGGGGAAGGTCTGGTGCATGGTTTTTATTTCCTCTTTTAGAGCAAGGGTGGTGCTCTAGGAGGGAGTGGGCTTGGGGAGGTTAGGAGGCAGGAACCCAAGGCTGTGTGCCGCTCCCCAGGGGGCACTCTGGCACAGGTGCGCACACCTGGCTTGGGGAGCTGGCTGGACTCTGCATCACTGGGTTCCAGCCTGGAAAGCTGGTGCAGGGACAGGGGAGAAGGGGCTGTAGCTTCTGGACAAGCCAGCTGACCCTCAATAGACAGGGAATTCATCACAGCAAAGGGTGGGTGGGAAAGGAGGCAGAGGTGAGGAAATGGAGAGAATGAGCCTCACAGCTCCGAGGTCTGTAGGGGCAAGGATCAGTAAGGTAAGGGATCCTATAGGTCCTACAGAGGGCAGACGAGCCCCCTGCGCGGGGCTGGACATCAAGGAAGGGAGGTGCCTAAATGTGCTGAACTAGCCGCGTGCGGGAGGGAGATGCTGGGTCCTGGCGGGAGCCGAGCTTCGGGGGAGTCTGGGGGAAGAAGAAGAGAGTCTGTGAAGACGGGTGCCAGCTTGGAGGTGAGGACATGCAGGTCCACAGGGTGGGTGTTGGGGGTGTGATGGCTGGATCTCCATAAAGGAGACACTGGAAAGAATGAAATAGAGAAAGAATTGGTGATAGAGATGTCTAAGAGGGAGGAGGAGGGGAGGAGAAGGGGGCAGAGAAGGAAGGGAGAAGGAAGAAGGGAAGGGAAGAAGGAAGGAAAATAGAAAGCAGGGAAGAGAAACCGGAAGGAAAGAAGGAAAGAGGGAAGAAATTTGTGGTCGTTTGTTTGGTCGGCCCCCAGGAAGGTAATACACCGAGAGCAAAGAGACCTTAGTGTTGAGACCGATTGACTTTATAAACCCAAGGACATGACAGAGAGCATGACTGTGCACGGTCAAAGAAGGGAGGAAGGATTCTTCAAGAGAAGAGAAGGCTTTGAAGGGATGAAGTCACGGGGAACACAGAGAGATGAACAGCAGAGACAGTCGGCGGCTGAGAGGAAGAGAAGTATGTAGAGATGGAAGGCCCCATGACAGATCACAACAACAACAACCACCGAAGAGCAAACACCAGCAAAAATCCCACCAGGGCAATGGTGGGCAGAGCCCAAGATGCCATCCCAAACCCACGAAGACCATCAGATGTTTTCTGTCGAGTCCAGCTGTACGCGAACAGAGCCCTTTGCTTTTGTACTTATGTGTTGAAAACGTTTTTAATAGCCTTTTTTTTTGCCTTTTTTTTTGCCTTTTTTTTTTTTTTTTTAAGAGCCGTTTTAGATTTACAGAAAAATTTAAGTGGGAAGTACAGGGGATTCCTACGTATGTGCTTCCCCGTTCACCAGTCTCCACACTTATTAATACTGGGCATCAGTGGGGCACATCCGACATCACCAATGGGCCAATATTGATCCACTATTATTGGTTAAAGCCCACAGTTTACATTAGAGTCACTCTTGGTGTGCAACGTTCTATGGGTTTGGACAGAGATAGAGTGACATACACTCATCATCATAGAAATATACAGAGTAGTTTCACTGCCCTAAAAAATCCCCTGTGCCCTGCCTGCTCATCTGTCCCTCCTCCAAACCCTGGTGACAACTGATTTTTTTTTTTTCTGTCAACATATTTTTTCCTTTTCCAGAATGTTGTAAAATAGGAACCTTCCCAGATGCAGCATTTCAGACTGGCCTCTTTCACTTAGCAAATGTATTTTAACATCCCCTATGCCCCTCAGTGCACTTACTCCTTTTTATTTTCCTCTTTTCTTTTTTTTTTTTAACGTATCATTTTTGATTCTTGCGAAACTCAAGTTTTTAAAAAAAGAGGAAAAAAATGTCAAAAAAAAAAAAAAAAGCTGTTATTACCATCATGGAAACTGAGCTTTCATTCCTTTTTCTCCCCCCAAAAATCCATTCTAAAAACCTTTGGAGCATGTGTCAACCATACTCACATTAAAATTTCTTAAATAAAAATGTAAAAATTTTAATTATACGAACAAAATAAAAGAGAGTCAGAACATGAGAAAATAATCAGAGTGGGTGTAATATTCCCCAAAAAGCATCTTAAAGTCACTGTTACATGTCTGCCGTGGCTTCAAGGCTCATCTGAATCATGAGCCAAGCTTGATAGAAGACAGACGGGCTGGTTTGTAGGGTAGAATTGCAGGGCAGCAATAGTATATCTCCACATTGTAGGAGATCTTTTTGCAAACCATCCCTCTCAGGACACTGATCCTGGAGAAAAGAGAAGTCAGCAGTGGGTTCCTGTTTTGGACCTCTTGTGGGCTCTGGTGTAGGTGGACAGCCCCGGAGGACCTAGAATCCCAGTCGCTGACAAATGAAGGCTTAACCTGGGGAAGGGCTTGGTGAGCTTGTGCTCCACCCCTGACCCTGGCTAGAGAGGGAGGGACATGTCCAGGAGGCCAGGTGTGTGGTGCCAGAGCCTGATTCACAGGTCCAGCAGCCTGGGAACAACCCTGCCTGACTGTCTCCACTGTTCTTTTGTGGACAATATGTTCATAAAGGGGCTGCCGATCCTAGACTTGGCCATACATCTTAGGGAGTGATCTTGGTACCTGTGGTAGATGGGCTAATGTCCCCAGAGATGTCCATATCCTGATCCCTGTGTGGTGGACAGAATCACGGCCCCAGAGACATCCATGTCCTCCCCCAGGTTATAGACAGGAATGAAGCCACAGCTTGTGGGCAATTTGCCCCAGTGGCACAGAGTACGACGGGGTGGATTGGAGCCTCGTGTCCATGCGGAAGGACAGGCCCTTGGTTCTGCCCCCACCCTGAAGCTGGTTGTAACCTATAGACCCTCTGCAGCCAGCAGTGACCCCCAGCTGGCCAGGTCAGTAGACTGACCATCAGGCTGGGGATAGTCCTGCACTCCCCAAGGAAACCTCAGTGGGGCCCCCTTGCCAAGAATCCCCATGAGAGCTGATTTCCTCAAAGTGTGACTATTTGTCCCTGAAGGTTTTCCTCACCCTTTGGGCAACCCCATGCGACTCCTGGCCATAACCATCCTGTTCTTCATGCTGCTGGACCCAGTGTTCCTCCAGACTCTGGAGCAGCAGGGTAAGTGTGTGAACCTGTTTGACCCTTCTCTGCCTGTCTCATTCCTACATCCCGTGTGTCTTGGGGACACATCCTGATGCCTGAGTCCAATCACATTTCATCTTTGTACTCATTGGTCAGCCAAGTGGCACAATCCAGGGTCACCAGAAGCTAAAGTGTTTTCTTGCTCATGCTCTCAAAGCCCCTTCCTGCTCCAGGCTTATGACGAGGTCATCCACCCTAGATGCAAACTGTAGGTCATCAGCCCCAGGTCTGAGCAACGGACATGGAGGGTCTCGCCCTGGCAGGGACTAGTAAACATCTTGACTTAAACAGGTGGACAGAGGATACAAGGTGAGGCCACACACACTCAAGTCCCACCCCTTGTCAAAGGCAACGTCAACTGACCAGTAGCATAGAGGCCACGTGGCTGAGAGTTTCAGTAGACAAATGGACAATGGGCAGAGCATCCTTAAGAAAAGAACTCTGGCCCATGACCTGCAGCAACCTGTCCCAAGGGACCAGCCCTCGTCTATGGGGACCAGCCTGCAGAGCCAGCCTGCTGTCTGCACGTTAGATGTGCAAAAAGCCAGATGTCCATCCCCATGACAACCCAAGGAGCTAAATGATTCCTTCTGGAACAACAGGCCCCCAGTGACCAGCACTTGATCAGTAACCAATGGCTTCCCTACGTTTTGACCCCAGTTCCTATATAGGACCAACTAGAGAAAGCCAGATATGGTCCCCTAACCAGTCCCATGGGATGACCTACTTGTAGTGAGCCACCTGCATCCCCACACCCACAGCCTCTGCTCAGGACACAGCTGAATATTCCCTTTTGCCCACTGTGAAACTTGCCCACTCCCCTGTCTCCCCTTGGTCTCTGACAAATGCCAGTGGTGGTGGCCAACTTCCTCACATGGCAGGCTCTGAGTAAACAGACTCTGTTACTCTCACTTGGTAGGTCTTGGCTTACTGGCATGATAAGCATCTTAACATGGAGAAAAGGCATGGAGGTCCAGGTAGGAAGAAGAGATCCATCAGGGGGAGATTCCATGCATGTGTCAATGCCCTGGGGCCACCTGTGTGGATAGGGGAAAGGACACCATGTCCCAGTCTTGATCTTTGCTTACAAGACGTGGGATGGGTCAGCAGGCAGTGGGTAGAGCCAGGAAAAGTGTAATTTCTGAAACTGGTGGTCCTTTCTTTCAGATATTCCAACTGCGGAAAAGGTCCCCCATCTAAATATGAAGTTTGATTCTTGGAGAATGAAACTGAGTTGGGACTGTGAAGAAAACACTACCTACCTCGAATGTGTGATGATTCACAAGAAGAATGGACCAATCAACATAATAGTAAGACAGATTCGTTATGGACGATTGCTGTCCTTTACAAACCTCTTGTCACATTAGAAACAAGGCAGCAACTGGTGGAAACAGAGAGCATGTGTGTGACCCTGAGACACATCTAGGAGACATGATTCTGGGTGCACAAGGAAAGTTAAGTTCTGGCCTGTGTCCAAGAGGTGCACCCTGATTCCCCGGGGGACTGAGGAACTCCTTGGAAAATGTCTTATCCCAAAAGGGAAGGGTGTTCAGGGCTCCCAGGTGAGGAGCTCCAGCCCAAAACTCCTATGAGGTTAGCCCTGGTACAGGCTGCAGGGCGGGACCCTCAGGGATGCCCAACCATCCAAGGAAGATGAAATGAGGCAGGCTTGTGGAATGGGGCTCCAGTGCAATACAGGTAGATTGCAATCGGGCACACAAATGCTCCCAGAATTTCCAGTGGTCACTTTCAGGGAGATGAAATAGCCAATGACAGTAATCAGGGGGAAGACAAATGGCTTATTCTGTGACTTTCAGTCTTCTGTACCCCTTCAAGGGGTGTTGCTTAGGGGCTCTGCCCTCCTACCAACAGAAACAGCAGACTTTTGCTCGATTGGTTCATCAAAAACCATCCATGTGGCCGACTTAATCCTGGGAAAGAAATAGTTGGTCACCCGTGATCCAAGAAAACAAAGTTACTGAATAGATACGATGAAAACAAATAGATACATGAAATAGATGATACATGATACAATAGATGATACAAATAGATACATGAAATGAAAACAAATAGATACATGAAAAGAAACTGAATAGATACAATGTAAACATGAAGGCTGTGGGAGAAAGGGGTATGAGATAAGACAAGAAAATGGAAAAACATAAAAGAGTGTGCGTTAAGCTCCACGATGCTTAAAGTGATGAGAGATCTCGATGCTCAGAGCAGCGGTCCTCAGGTTAGCCTCACCCGAGAGCTTTGTTACAAATGCAGAATCCCCTACCTACAAAGTGCTGAACCAGAATCATTTTGACAAGATCCCCGGGGACTGAGGGCACACTAAAAGGGGACCTCTATTCCGACCTCCTAAACACTGGAGACTAGACCAGCAAGTCGAGGTGCCGCCTTCATGTGGGCAGGCTGACATCCACCCACTGAGAATGTCCATGGGTGGTGGTGGCATCTCGGGGTCCGTGGAAGAGCGAACAACATGGAGAGGAGAAAAAGAAAAGAGTTTCCTAATGTGCTGGCTGGTTGCATCTTTTTAGCCCCAGGAGAAAGAATGTCACTGCGAGTTTTCGGATTATTCTCTCCATGATGGAGTCACGCTTATGGTTAAAGTAAATAGCACCCAAAGACCGATTCCAGAAACCCTGGTCTACGCTAACTCAGGTAGGGAAATCGTCGCAGTGACCCTTTTGAACATCACTAGCTTCAAGGTAGAGACCTTCCCTTTATTTCTCTTTAGTTTTATTGAGATACACTTGACAATAGGTATTGTACATATTTAAGGTATATAACTTAAAGCTTTGATAGATGTACATGTAGAGAAATAATTATTGCAATTAAGCTATTATCCCTCCCTTCAGCCCCTGGAAAACACCATTTCCTTTCTGTGTCGATGTATCTCCCACGTGCTGGCTATTGTGAATAATATTGTGATGAACATGGGGGTGCATCTATCTTTTTGGGATCCAGATTTCATTTCCTTTGGAAATACACCCAGAAGTAGGATTGCTGGGTCCTATGAGTTCTGTGGTCAGTATTTAAAGAAACGTCCGTGTTTTCCACGGTGGCCACACCAACGTACATTCCCAACGACACAGCACAAGGGTTCTCTTCTATCCACATCCTCACCAGTATTCATCTCTTTTTGTTTCTTTTTAATAGTCATTAAATGACTATTAAAAGTGTGTGAGGTAATAGCTCAGTGTGGGTTTTATGTACATTTTTTTGATGAAGAGTGATGGTGACCATCTTTCTGGGTAGCTGTTGGCCATTTGTACGTATTCTCCTGAAAAATGTCTATTCAGGTCTTCTGCCTGTTCAGTTTAAGTTTTGTTTTGTTTTCTTTTCTGGTTTTTCATTTTTGGGGGGCTTTGGGCTTTTTTTGCTATTAAATTGTTTGAGGTCCTTATCTGTTTTAGATATTAACCTTTTATCAGATAGAGATTACAGATATTTTCTCCCACTCCATAGGTTACCTTGTCTCTCTGCTGATTGTTTCCTTCTCTGAGCCAGAGATTTATAGTTTGATGGAATCCCAGTTGTCAATTTTTGGTTTTGATGCCTGCACTCTTGGTGTCATATCCAAAAAAATCTTTGCCAAGACCAATGCCAAGAATCTTTTTCCCTATGTTTTCTTCCAGTTGTTGTATGGTTTCAGGTTCTGTGTTTAAGTCTCTAATTGATTTTGACTTGATTTCCATATGCAGTGACATAAGGATCCAGTTCATTCTTCTGCTTGTGGATGTCCATTTTTCCCATCCCCATTTAGTGAAGAGGGAATCCTTCATCCATTGTCTGTTCTTGGGACTCTCGTTGAAGGTCAACCCTGTTGACCATAGGTCTGTGGATTTACTTCTGGGCTCTCTGAGGTCCCATTGATCTATGCGTCTATCTTTAGGTCAGTGCCATACTGTTTTGAGGACTACAGCTTTGCAGTGTATTTTGGGATTAGGAAATGCGACACTTCTAGCTTTGTCCTTGCTCAAGAGTGCTTTGGATCTTTGAAGTCTTTTGTTGAATTTTAGGGTTCTCTTTCTATTTCTGTAGAGAACACCACTGGGATTTTGATAGGGATTGAGTCGATCTACAGATCACTTTGGGTAGTATGGACCTTTTATCACCATTAGTTATCTCAATTCACAACCACGGGATCTCTTTCCATTTATCTGCGTGTTCTTAAATCTCTTTCATCAATGTTTTATAATATTCATCAACGTAATTTTAAAATATTCAATTTACCTCCTTGGTTAAGTTTATTCCCAAGTATTTTATCCTTTTGGTTGCTATTATGAATGGGATTATTTCATTCTTTTTAAATTTTATTTTTAAGTAACCTATACACTCAACGTGGGGCTTGAAGTCACAACCCCAGGATCAAGAGCTTCACATTCTACTGACTGAGCTGTCCGAGCACCCGGGATTATTTTTTTAATTCCTTTCTCGAATAGGTCATTATTAGTGTACACAAATGCTACTGATTTTTGTATGTTGATTTTATATCCTGCAACTTTATTACATTTATTTATTAGCTATAAAAATATCCTTCGTTTGGCTTTTAGTTTTTTCTACACATATGGTCATGCTATCATCAAACAGAGATAAGCTTACTTTTTTTTTTTTTTTAATTTGGATACTTTTATTTCTTTTTCTTGTCTAATTGTTCCGGCTAGGACTTCCCATACTATGCTAAATAGAAGTGGTGAGAGTGCCTTACCTTGGCCTTGTTTCTTAACTTATAAGGTCAGCTTTCAATTGTGTTTTTTGTTTGGGTTTTTTTTTTCCCCATTGAGTGTGGTTTTTAGCCATGGGCTGTCCATATTTGTCCTTTATTGGGTTGAGGTAAATTTCATGTATACCTATTTCATGGAGAGTGTTTTTTATCATGAATGGATGCTGAATCTCATCAAAGACGTTGTGTAGCTACTGCGATGACTCTGTGATGTTTTCTTTCATTCTATTAAAATGGTGCCACACAGTGATTGATTTCCATACGTTGAATCTTCTTTGCATGTGGGGATAAGTCTATTCGGTTACGACGTGCAATCCTTTTAACATGCCGTTGGATTTGCTTGTTAGTATTTTGTTAACAATTTTTTACATCTACGTTTATTAGGATATTGGGATGTGATTTTCTTTTCTCATCTCTTAGGGTTGTGATATCATGGTGATCCTGCCCTCATAAAATGAATTTGGAAGTGCTGCTTCTTCTTCTATTTTTTTGGAAGAGTTTAAGAAGGATTGGGGGCAGGGGGTGCCTGGGTGGCACAGTCAGTTGAGCATCTGACTCTTGGTTTCTGCTCAGGTCCTGATCTCAGTTCATGAGATTGAGCTCAGCATTGGCATCTGTGCTCAGAGGGAAATCTGTTTGGGATTCTCTCTCCCTCTCCCTCTGCTCCTCCCACTCATGCTCTCTATCACTCTGTCTCTCAAATAAATCAATTAATCTTAAAAAGGGTGGGGGAGATTGGAATTAATTATTCTTTGGATGTTTGGTAGACATTCCAACCATGAAACCATGTGGTCCATTTCCCACAAATTATTTTGTTTTTGTGTCTTCTCAGGTGGGAATGACACAGCTGCCCAGAATTTCTCCTGCTTTATCTACAATGCAAACTTCATGAACTGCAGTTGGGCAAAGGGTCAGGCTGCCCCTGATGATGTCCAATATTTTTTGTATATAAGAGACTCGAGGTAAGTGTTGAGCTCAGGTAGACAATCCCGAGACGTATGGGCCAGAGGAATCACAGATTGTTCTCTGAACAGTTTTGAGTTTTATAGGAAAAGAAGGGAAAGAGAGTGTCCTCATTACATAGAAGACTCGGGAACCCACGTGGGATGTCACCTGGAAGACCTTTCGGGATTAACTAGCTACAATTACTTCCTGGTGAACGGTACCAGCCAAAGGACGGGGATCCAGTTCTTTGATTCGGTTCTGTCGTGGAAGAAAATTGGTAAGAGCCACGTCCTCTGGTGTAAACAGATGCTTAACAGGTGAACCAAAGGGAGTTTGTGGGGAAGTTTGGAAGAATGGAAATTTTTTCTTTCATGGTCCTGGAGGCCAGATACCCAGAATCAAGGTGTTAGCGTGGTTGCTTCCTTCTGGAAGGAGGCCAACCCATCCTTTTAGTCTGAATTAAACCGGGTGATAAGAAGTGGTTCCCCCCAGAAGAAGCAAGAGTCTTCTGATGCCCTCATAGCCTCCAAGAGCTGGCTCTGGCCCCAGGACAGCCCAGACAGGAAGGTGTTTTGCCTGAAGTCAGACCATGAAGCCCCTTGAGGACCAAAGGCAGGATGTTCAGACCAGGAGATGGAGGTTAACTCTGACCCTTTTATGGCCATCCCCCATGGGTAGCACGCACAGCCTTCTCTTGCTGTTTTGGGGGACACCATTGGCAAACGGATGCCAACTCTCCAGTTAATCTACTTCACAGGCCATTGCCAACCCCCACTCTCCACCTCCACGTCACCTGTTGGGGGAGCTCCAGGTGTGTGTACCCAGCCAGGTAGCAGCTGTGCTCCCCACCTCTCGGGAACTGAATTTCCTGCTCCTTGCTGCAAGACAAACCTCCTGTGGCCCTGACTCAGCCACCCTCCTCCTGAGGCAATCCCCATTTTTTCTCCCCCCCCCCCCATGTTTCTAACCTTTTTATTTAACTCAGGAAAGCCCAATATTATTTCAAACTTCAATCCTGTGCCATTGTGACTGACAGTAAGAAATTGTTTGGTCTCTGTCCTTTCAAGCACAAAACGGCCACAACCCTAGGAATTTCCCCGGGAGGAGAGCAGTAAGGTGTGCCTTTTGTTATGTTAAGGATTGACAGCTGAAAAGCCCCGAAGGATGGGGGTCGGTTGCCAGGGGAACCAACTAGGTGATTAAAGGATTGGAATGTTCAGTCCCCTCCTGTGACCTCCCGGACCTGGACTGGAAAGGAGCTGGTGGCTGACTTCAGTCCTCAATGGGCAATGATTTTAATCACCGTGTTTACATAACAAAGCCTCCCTAAAATCCCAAAAGGATGGGGTTTGGACCTGGGTTTGGTGGACGTGTGGAGGTTTAGGAAGAGAGATAACCCTGATGAGCCCCTTCTCCACACCTGGCCCCATGCATACTTTTTCTGGCTGTTCCTGAATTACAGCCATTTATAATAAACCCATGATCTAGTGAATGACATGTTTCCTTGGGCTCTGTGTGTCGCTGTAGCAGATTAATAGAACCTGAGGAGGCGGTCCTGGGAACTTCTGATCTGCCGCTGGTGGGTCAGAACAACCTGGATTTGTGACTGGCATCTGGCCTAGGGGGTGAAGGGCAGTCTTGCAGGGCTGAGCCTTGGGAGATCTGACACCACGTCCAGGTAGATAGGTCAGAATTGAGTTGAATTGTAGGACACCCCACCAGTTGTCTGAGAATAGCTTGATGGTGGGAAGGGGGACCCCACGCATCAGAACTGGGTGCAGAGTCCTACATGCACATCACAAAATGGGCACAGAACGGTCCTCTGTGCACCGCTGAACCTGCACACATCCCAGTGGTCTTCTTCCCCAAGAGGCAATACTCAAACCCACACAGACTCTGGCCTCTGTGTGACTCCTGGGAGCTGCCTGCAGAACTGGGTCTGACCTCCATGGCCCAGCAGATGCCCGCTGGTTCAGGGGAGTGTCCTGGGATCTCATTACAGAAATATATAGCCCACCCAACAACATCAGCGTGCTCTGCAACAAGTCCCACTGCCTGATCTGTTGGGAAAAGCCCAAGACCCGATACAGGCTGTCCAACATGGAGTTCAAATACCAGCTGGACATCCAGAGAAAGGTGAGTGGACTCTGCCCCAAGCAGGACATTGTGCCTCAAGGAGCAGAGGGCAGCAGCATCATGGGCGATGGGCAGGGCTGGGTGATCCATGGGGAGGAACACAGGGGTGGCTGTGTGGACAGGATGCCCTGGGCATGAGGGTCACCACCACAGCCAATCCAGGAGGGGTAGCCACACACCCAGCTGGATCCTGCAATCCTTCAGGAGGTGCTGGAGATCTCCAAGCAGATGCAGGACAGAGAGGACCTTCTGCTACTTGTTCTCTCAGACCCCAGCTGGAGAAGGAGTATTTTCTCTACCACATCCACCTGGGCCCAGTGTAGATAAGGGGGAGCCTCTGCTCCAAGTCCACCTGGACCCAGTGTAGACAGGGACACTCTCGGCTCCACATCTACCTGGAACCAGTGTAGACAAGGGGGACTCTGCTCCACATCTACCTGCACCCAGGGTAGACAAGGGGCACTCCCTGCTCCACGTCCACATGGCCCCAGTGTAGACAAGAGGGAGCCTCTGCTACAAGTCCAACTGGACCCAGTGTAGACAGGGAGACTCTCTGCTCCACATCCACCTGGACCCAGTGTAGACAAGGGAGACTTTCTGCTCCAAGTCCAACTGGACCCAGTATAGACAAGGGGGACTCTGCTCCCCACCCACATGGACTCAGTATAGACAAGGGGAACTCTCGGCTCCACATCTACCTGGACCCAGTGTAGATAAGAGGGAGTCTGTGCTCCACATCCACATGGACCCAGTGTAGACAGGGGGACCCTCTGCTTCACGTCCACTTGGACCCTTAACTGGACCCATCAGTAGCTGGGGTTCAAAGACGAGGCATGATCAGGGCCATCCTCGGTGGCCAAGTCCATACCCCCGTCTGCGTGACTTGAGGAGAAGAACGTACAGAGGGAACTCAGCCCTTCCCATGGCCCCAGCTCTTGGGGTTACCCCATGACTACACTCAAAGGAGACAAATGAACGGATCCTGTAAAAATCTTCAAAATGGAGAAAAGTAAATCTAGGTCTTTTTTTTTTTTTTTTTTCCTAGAGCAATAAGGAAAACAGCGAGAATCAACTGGTGAGTTAAGACTCTGACCCAAAATGCCATCCCGTCGTGTAACTGTCCAATGTTACTCAAGTGGACACGTGGCCAGGATGGGGTGGGTGATGAGTGAGAGGGTGGCCGCTCCCCAGAGGGCAGTCCAGTCAGTGATGTAGGGATGATCCCAACAGTCCCGCTGTGGGAGGAGAGCTCATCTGGGTACACTTGCCCTGCCCCATTTGTTGAAATTAGTGACCTCCCACCATGTGCATCTATGTTGGTCAAGAAAATACTCTTTTGAGTTTGAAGAAGATTGTTTCTTCCTTCAAAACGCCTCTAGCAGAAAATCATCCAAGCCCTTTATGGTGGCGTGTCCTAAGTCCCAGCACTACGGTGACCTCAGTGTCCTCCGCTGTCCAACTGGGGGCTTTTACTCAGTTAACGTCCTTCCTGGGACGTTATCCATCGGTAGCCCTGCTCCTGTCCCGTGTACCTCCTGAATGTTTTCTGCATCTGTGTTGATGAGCACCCAAGAAGTGTCCCATGGTGAATGGGGGACTTGCCCTTGATGCTGTTTCACATGGTGAGGACACGGTTCTTCTTGTCCTCTTTCCATTGTGCATGTTCCACGCCTGGATCAGGAAAGCGTGCTTGGACACTGTCATCCATCCCAGTGGTGGGAAAAGACATCCCAGCCCCTCTTTTCGGAAGGCGGGACACCCCGCTCTCAAACGTTTTCTTTTGTCCAAAGATTGAGGTGCCTGGTAATTTGGAGAATAGCTACAACTTTCCAAGTCCAGAGCCCAGACCCAAGCATACTGTGAAAATAAGGACCTCGGACGCACGGATCCAGAAGTGGGGTGCCTGGAGCCAGCCCATTGAGTTTGGTATATGTCCTGGGCACGTCCCTCCGTTCATCTCTGAGACCTTCCCATTCCTGTCCCCATTCCAGTCCCTGACACTGTACCCATCCCCAATTCCGTCCCCATTCCCATCCCTGTCCCTGTCACCATCCCCAGAGACTCCCAGACGGAGGAATTCCCATCCACGGGTCTCCACGGGGCTCTGTTCCTTCAAAGAATGGACAACCCACTCAGCCTCCCGAAGGGGCTGCCTCAGCTAGAAAAGATGAATCACTCCGGTTCCCCATCAACCCTGTTCACGTCATGCTCCCAGCCAGGGGAACACAGACATCCACGTTGGGCGTATTTTCTCCTCATCAAGAGGGAGTTATCCATTCCAGGGAACTTGATTACCAACGCCTTCCGCCATTTTCCTCCCTGGAACCTTGAAGGGTTGGCAAGCATTTAATGGTTTGGACCCAAAGCCAATAGAGTCCTCAAGAAATCTGCATTTCCACACTACCTCTCCCTCCCGAATATTTTCAAAGTGTTTCAGTAAGCATTTGATGCATGCAATTTTGTGGGTTGGTTTTTTTTTTTTCTCTGATCCAAAAGCAAATTAAAAAAAAAAATAAATAAGGGCTGGTATAAAATGTATGTAAAATATTCATCCAGAGGTAAAACGTAAGTTCGAAGAGATGAGACAGTGGCTTCTTAACTATGACTCCAAAATGAGGAAAACAAAATTAAAAAAAAAAAATAGGTCAATTGGCATTCATCAAAATTAAAAATTTTTGTATCACATGGAATGGGCACTTTTTAATTGAAATTATTATCATTATTATCATTATTATTATTATTATTTTGTAAGAGGGCACATTTTGTCTATTAATATGGAAAAGTCTCAAGATGCCATTCAATTTGGTTATGGCCATCCTCATAGGACTGGGTTTATTTTCTTTTTTTTTTGTAACAATATCACTTATGGAGCGCCTGGGTGGCTCAGTGGGTTAAGCCTCTGCCTTTGGCTCAGGTCATGATCTCAGGGTCCTGGGATCGAGTCCCGCATCGGGCTCTCTGCTCGGCGGGGAGCCTGCTTCCTCCTCTCTCTCTGCCTCTCTCTCTGCCTGCTTGTGATCTCTCTGTCAAATAAATAAATAAAATATATTTTAAAAAAAGATATTACTTATTGTTTTGAGAGAGAACCAGAGATGGAACACAAGCAGGGGGAGTGGGAGAGGGAGAAGCAGGCCTCCCCGCCAAGCAGGGAGCCCGATGTGGGGCTCGATTCCAGGACCCCGGGATCATGACCTGAGCTGAAGGCGGACGCTTAAGCGACTGAGCCCCCCAGGCACTCCCAAGGGAGTGGGTTTTTTAATTGGATTTCTTTAAAAATAGTAGCATAAGATGTGCCCTGTTAGAAAAATATCAAATTGTAAAAAGTGCCCCTTCTGCATGGTAAGCAACCCAGAAGATCTACTACTAGTTGTGAGGCAACTTTGTTCAAACCTTATGCCTGGAAATGGGTATTTTGGGGTGGGGTCCATTGTTAATTCATTTATTTATTTTTACTTTTTTTTTTTTTTTTTTTTTTTTTTTTTTTTTTTTTTTTTTTTCGGTTTTACATCGTGTCGTTGTGCCGGGCGAGCACGTTACGGTTGGGAGGGTCATGAGGCTGCTTTGTGGGACGGGTTTGGGATGGGCACGTGGGGATAGATTTTTCCCGCTCTGAGCCTTTCTGGGAAGCCTTGAGCCGGCGAGGGAGGGAAGGAACCGGCCATGCCCTGACCGTCCACCTGAAGGGGACCGTCCCCTCTGTCTGCAGGCTCCGAGGAAACCACGCCCAGCCTCGTGCCCATCTACGCGCTGGTGGTCCTGGGGACCCTCATCACGGTCCTGACCCTCGGCTGCCTTTTGAAAAGGTAAACCCCACTGACAGGTTGGCGTCATCCTTGCAGACGGGCGAGACGGACAAGGTGCTCGTTCGGAGGGAGCTCAGGGAACCCACTGCTGTGACGGCCCTCTGGGGAGGTGTAGCTGGCAGCCGACGGGGGCCTTGCCCTGACCCTCGAGGGGCAGCACCGGACACACGTTCTCCGATGCTTCCTGGCCCCTGGGCTGCACTGAGTCCACCCGTTTGGCCCTGTCCCTCCAGCTGGACGTGGACCCCCACCCAGCTCAGCTGTGCTCACGGATGGGTTGCATTTAGCCTCAGGGGAAGGACCTTCCTCTTTCTGGAACGTCTCCCCACAACCCCTCGCCTAGCCCTTCATGTCCCCCCATAAGTCTTGCAGAGTCCTAGGCACCCGCCTAAGGCCACTCCTCTGACACCCTGTTGGGACCCAGGAGGTGTCCTCCGGTGCCCACCCCTCGATGCCCCCGATCCTAATCTAGCATCCCGTGTGCACTTCCCTGAGCACTGACACACGAGCTAACGGCACGGGAATGTAGCCTAGGGACAAGGACAGGACTCCGCCCGGCCTGCTGGACGAGTGCTGACCCAGCACCAGCCTGTTCTCTAGGGAGCCTGGACCCGAGAGCAAAGGGGAACAGGGGCAGCCCCGAAACCCTCTGCCGGAATGGGGATGGAGCGCGTGCTTCACATGAGAACAGTTATCTTCATGAAAAGCCGTTTGAGTTTCCTGTGACCCCAGGGGAAAAAATGACCACAACCAGAAGGTTTGAAACAACAGAAATGAATCATCTCCCAGGTCTGGAGACCAGAAGTCGGAGATCCAGACGGGGCAGGACCACTGAGATCCAGGAGGGCCAGGGCTGTGCTCCGTCCTCAAGCTCCTGGGGAGGGTCCTTCCTCCTCTTCCAGCTTCTGGGGCTCCAGGCGTCCCCAGGCTGTGGCCACGTCCCTCTCATCTCTGCCTCTGTCCTCACATGTCTTCTCCTGTGTCTGTGTCTCCCCTTCCGTGACTTGCGAGGACCCCTGTCCTTGGATTTAGGGCCACCCTGATCCAGGATGAGCTTATGCTCCCTTGATTACAACAGCAAAGACCTGATCTCCAAACACGGTCCCATTTCCAGATTCTGGGGTTCAGGTCTTGAATATACATTTTGGGGGGGACAGTATGGAGCTCAGCAGAAGCATTTTCAGACGTCACGGAATCGGGGGTGCTGTCCCTTTCATAAGAGAGAAAGCAAGTGTCCCTTTGAAAATGCAGCAAAACTCCAATGTTTGGCAAAGGCAAATTCCGCTGTTTAAGTAAAAACACTAGGATTCGGGGCAAACCTCTAACCCAGCACATAGAAACCTGCCACACCGGGAACCGCTGTTCATCATTGTGTGGATTTAGAAGGGACACACGCCTTGTGATCCACAGGGACCCTGGGCCGCCCTGGCTGCCTGTGACTGGCCACGTACCCCACTCTTGTCCCTGTACCCAAGTGAGTCAGCAAAGGTTCTAGAAACATCCTAACCCTATGCCTTCCTATAGTGTGTCTTGTTGGCTCACGGATCTCAAATTTGAGTGGTCCCGCCGTGACTCTTCCATGGAATTGTTCTCCAGCTCGCGGCCCGCAGGCTTCTGCCACTGCGGGCAGGAGGACGCGTCCCTCCTCGGCCAGAAGGACGTGTGTCCCCAGGCTCTTCCCCTCACACGCTTCCCGGCTCCCTAGGTTCCTCGCATCCCAGACTTTATTCCCACCGATTCCGCGCATCAAAGACAAGTGGACGGATAGCCATCGGCCTGACCACCAGGTGGGTGAGGCGGGGACAGAGCAGAGAACCAGGACGGGGAGGACGCCCCAGCGAGTCTGCCCGAGGGGGACCGCGGTGTCCTCATGGAGTGTGGCTGGGATCCCGGTCCTGCTCTCCGGCTGACCTGAAACCCCAACACCCACATCCTCCCTCTCCTCCTCAGGTCATCTGGGAGAACTTCACCTTGGACACGGAAAAAGGTGACAACGAGGAGATCCTAACGGTGCAAGAAGTCACGGTGGCCCCGGCGAGCATGGAAGCTGCATAGACGCTTCTGGCCCGGGAACATTCTGGAAACTGCTTTTTTTTTTTTTTTAATTATTATTATTGTTGTTTTGAGCATTTATTTATATAGCTTTTTTAAAAAATTTTTTTTACTTAAAAAGAATGTGATTTTTTGCAAAGATGGCGGTCGTCGGAGGGCTCACTGAACGCACTGGGATCCGACGCCGTGATGCCCCTGCTTCTCTCCCGGGAAACAGAGAGCTCTTCCTTGCCTTACGGTGGCTCAGATACCCTCCTGGCAGCAGCCAGCAGGGCTGAGACGTGGGTCTCTGGCGTGTCTGTGGTCCCCATGGGAGCACTGCCCTGCCCTGTTTCTCCACTAGCTGCAGCTCAGCCCCATGTGGGGACCATCTAAGTGTCCTGAATAGTTATCTCCCCCGCCAAGTCCCGTTTGCCACCTAACGTGACACATTCCAAGGCTCTAGGAATCAGGGTGTGGACATCTTTGGGGACATTGTTCCATCCACCACCTGGGGATCGGGACATGGACGTCTTTGGAGACATGGTTCCATCCACCACTTGAGCATTGGGATATGGACATCTTTGGGGACATTGTTCCTTCCACCACGTGGGGATTGGGATGTGGACATCTTTGGGGACATTGTTCTGGGGATCGGGATGTGGACGTCTTTGGGACATGGTTCCATCCACCATGTGGGGATCGGGATGTGGACGTCTTTGGGGACACAGTTCCATCCACCAGACATGGATCAGGATGTGGACACCTTCGTCTGCAGGCATGGGCGGGGATGGGAGGGGACTTCTCACAAGGATCCCGAGACCAACTCTGCACCTTGACTTCTGAGACACGTGAATATGAAACCCCACAGGACGCCCGCCCGCCCAACCACATGAAGGTAAGAAGCAGGGAAGAGTCTAATACAGGTCTTGTTGAGACGAGAAGCAAGTCCCACACAGGAAATGAACGTGGCTGTGAAGGGCCACAAGTCCATATGCAGTGGGGACCTGTGGAAAGTCTTAGAAGCCAAGGAGAGTGTCCTGCAAAAACCACAGCTCACGTCGTGTTGTGTTTGTTGATGAGGACAAAGCTTACAGGGAGCGCAGATGTGTCTGGAAATATGGATACATAAAAATACAGAGACAGGCATATCCGTATAGAAAGATACATGCAGAAGAGAGGAAACAATGTATGTGGATGGACACACAGAGGGAGAGACAGATACATATTTGGAGAAATATGGGTGGACATACATACAAAATATACACACAAATTTGATAGATGGGAAGGAAGTGACTCGTACGATGGTGGGGCTGGTCCGTGTGACACCTGTAGGGCAGGTGGGTGACCTGGAGATGCAGGCGGCAGGTGATAGATAGTACACACCTGAGGCAGAATTACTTCTCTGAGAAACCGTGCTGTTTGCTTTTAAAACCATCACCTGATTGGACGAGGCCCACCACCCTTGAAGTAGACTCTGTTCAATTTAGTGGCTTGTGGATTTTTTTCTTTTTTTTTCTCTTTTTCTTCTTTTATTTCCTTTTTTCTTTTTTTGCTAGTGGATTTTTTTCTTGTCCCACCTGCAAAACAGCTCTAGGCAAGTGTCTGATTGCATAACAGGGGGCTTGTCCCCTGTGTGAACACACGAACGGATCATCCTGGAACCCTTTAAAATGGGAATGCTTGTGATGGGACTTGCAGTGGGTGCCCTGGGCATGTCCCAGGTGAAACCTGCCATGGGGATGGACCCCTGCTCCCAGTGCCAGCTGTGCCTTCCCACGGACTCCTGTGGGATCAGGCAGGTCTGCCCAGGGTGGGGGCTCCTAGCCTGGGAGCTTTGCTGTGTGATTTGCTCCTGACAAAGTTTCAGGTAACAAAATCATATGCTTGGGGCCTGAAGGGATCCCCCAGCTGTTAAACCTGACTTCAGAGGTGTTGGGGCTCCTCTCACTCAGCTCCCCAGGAAATGAAAAGCAAAACAAAACAAAACCAAAAAAAAAAAAAAAAGTTGATTTATACCGTTTGCTGTTTTTGCGGTAGATCGTCTGGCCCAGCCTCCTTGGAGTTACCAGAGGCTTGACATCAACACTAACGACTCTCAGATAGTCAACGTGGCCCCCCAGGGTGTGTACGAGGTGGCCCCCACTTGTCCCTGCCTCGCGGATTCCAACAAGCACTTCATGTGAGTCCTGTCCATCTGTCCGTCCGTAAGATGATGCCCAGGATGCCGGAAACCTGCCTCCCTCCCTTCATCTCTAAGAAACACCATCACCCTCCAATGACGACTCCTGGCGCCTGACGTCCTGCCATAGGTGGGGGCGTCCCTTCAGACCAAGACTTATCCTTGGAAAGTAAATGCTGCTCAGAGTCCCGAGGGGCCAAACTGGCCTCCAGGATGACAGATGCTCGCTCAGTGGAGGCCGTCAGCCGAGGACAGGGCCTCTGTGTTCCAGGAGTGTGACTGGTAGCCCCAGACGCCCACGCAAGAGTGTCAGGAATAAGAGCATGGCCGGCACCAAAGGCATGCCCCTTGCACTTTGAAATTTTGCTCTGCACTAGCCCAGACGGGACCAAAATAGTCTATGCACAGAAAAGAACAACAACAAAAAGAGCAGGTCTCTGTGAACAACTACCTTTGGCAAAATATGGATATAGGAAAATCTAAATCATGTTGTAAAAGAGATATTTTACATTTAGGCTTTCCACTTGCTGTTCCTGCTTGCCCTCTCCATTCGGCCTCCCATGACGCCCTCCCCACTCACCTGTCACTTCTGTAAAAGGCTGAGTTCCTGCACATGTAGGCGGAGGTGATATCAGTCATTATCACTTTAGTATGAATTTGCAATCCCCCTCCCAGGCTGGTTCCATTTCATTTTCAGGTGTAAGCGTTGATGGTTTGGTGAGGTTTAACGGAATTTAAACTCAGGGGGAAGGGGTGCTGCAGACACTTCTTTTGTTCAGTAGACATTTTCAGTGGCCCTGGAAGAACCCCGTAGGAAAGATGCCCTGGGGAAGCCGTCCACTACAAGACAAGGACAGTGTTGGGACAGGTTGAAGCACCAGGAGAAGCAATTCCAGGTGCAGAGGGACCCCAGGACCTCACGCCACGCTGGGTCCTGGAAATGCCTCTCCATCTGGATGCTGAGGGAGTCTCACCCCAGCTCAGGGACTGACCCCAGAGGGCGCCCAAGAGGACTGGGGTCAGCACACCCCCTGGGTAGGAGTTCTGTCTCCAGGGTTAGGGTTAGGGTTAGGTCATGCCCCACACCTGGCAGGGGCAGCTGGTTGTGAGGACCGGTGGCAACCTGGGGGTCAGATGGAACAGAATGGGGGCAGCGACCAGGACCCAGACATTGGGGTTCATCCTTGGAGCCCTTTCTTCTCACAAGGAGGCCAGCTTCTGGGGAAAAAGCCTCCCTGAAGCATGTGTTACTGAGATGAATAGTCTGGGGTCACACTTGGCTTCCCCGTACTCACGCTGTCAAGAACATTAGGGGAAGGGACACAACAGGGTGGAGAGCTCACAGTTCGGGGGAATGGAGTCGGGCTGGGCCCCGTATTCTTGCAGACATATGAGAAAATGCCCCCACGGTGGGAGGAGCTCTCCTCCAGGAAACCAGACAACTGGGCAGGCCCTGGGGTTCTCAGGAGGCCGGGAGGCGAGTACGGCTGCTTCCACTGCACAGGCATGGGGCGCGGGGTCCAGGAGAGCTGGGGCAGTGCTGGCCATGTGTAGGGGACACGGGGACCCTATGGAAGATAATCTCAGTCTAGATACGCAGGCAGGGCAGCCGGGGGTCGGGCAGGAGTGTTTGGACGAGTTTCCAGGGTGCTCACAACAAAGCAACACCATCCAGGGGGTGGCAGGACTCCACCGTTGCCACATAAACCCTCCCCAACGCTGGAGGCCAGATCCGTGTGGATACGTCTTCCGTATTTCTGGGATTCATAAAACAGCAGGTTGGCCGAGGCATCCAGAGCCCCATGCTTCCCACCCCATGTAGTTCCCGACGGCCCATTCAGGTTTGTGGCTGCGGGCGTGGGGTCTTGCTTCCCAACCAGCAGGAACCGCGCCAAAAACGGTGCCATATTGAATCCAGCCCTGAGGCGCGTCCCCTTCCAAGTCAAAGCAAAGAGACGCCCTTCCTGCCAGCACTGCCGAGGCTCTTCTAGAAACTTCCCACTGGCTTCTGGGTTTGAGAGGGAGAGATTCCCCGGCTCCTGAAATAAACAGCAGGAGCCTAAGTACTGCCTCATGCCTGGGAAACGTGTCCCCCATCAAACGGTAACCCATTCTCTACCCAGGGCATAGTTTGGGGTTTGGAGACCCAACGGGGGCAAGGAGTTCTCCAGAGGATACGCATCCCGAGAGCTGTATTTCCACGCGTGCACCCCCTTCACGGGGCGCCTGGGATTCGTCTTGTCTACACTGCAGGGTAGAATAGTCTTTGAGAAGAGCAAACAAGGGGATACGGTCCATCTCATGAGAAAAGCCTTCGAAGGACACCATTTCTGTGGGAGGAGACAGGCCGGCAATGGTCGTCCCCACTCTGGAGAGTGCTGGGCACGTAATTACCCCGCTGGGACGCGGGAGCGAGTCCTTTCTGAGCTCCCCCACCGGATCCGTCCATCCAGGCATCATGGAGTGGGGTCGTTGTGGAAGAGGGAAGACACAGGCTCCCACAGCGACGAGGATCCGTCCCATCGTGGGGAAGCGCTGGGGAGATGGAGAAGCCTCGAGGACCTAAGCCAGGACGGGAATCCTGCCCATCTCGGAGAGCTGAGCTCGAGGAAGCATGACACAGAGCACCGAAACCCCGAGCACCCCAGAGGGACCAGGTGGGTGATGGGCCAGAGGGATTCTGCTGCACAAAAAAAGAGGAACTCGGAGATGCTGATAAAAGCAAGGGGCCAGCTTCAAGCTTGCATCAGACGCTGGCTGGGCTGGAAAGCTTCCTGTCCCGTGGGGAGATAACGGGGACCCCGCCGCCCACCGAGAAGGAGGACCCCGCGGAGGGCAGACAGGACATTCCTCCAGACGCTGACCTGAGCGTGAATCGCAGGCGGGCGTCTGCACAGAAGGCTGTTGACCCGCGTTCTGCTCGTGCCCTCGGGCACCGCCGGTCTCCATCGCCCCGTGGACCACGGCCTCACGGGCGGCCCATCAAACGGGCAGGACAGCGCTTTCCAAACGGGCGAGAACATTCCGGAAAGCTCGCGGACGAGTAAGTCTGAGGCTTCTCGCATCTGTAGGGCCCAGTGGCTTTGGCGTGATTCTACGGCCGGGCAGGCTGGGAATGGTAGAGAAACCCGGTGCGAGCTCCGGGCGCCCTCTCGGGTCGGCTGGGGAGTGGACCGGCGGGCTGAGCACCCCCGCGGCTCGGAGACCAGAGCCACTGTCTCGGGGAAGCCGCCGCGGGAGCGTGGTTTTCCCAGACGGGGTGCGCGAACGGGTCGCGGCATCGGCCCGTGTGCACAAGGCCTCGATGTCCCTCTTTGGGGCGTTTTTAAGGTTATTAAAGTCACCGAGGGTCGGGCTTCGCATGTTGATAGCTCAGGTCTCTCCACTTGGAAGCAGAAACCACTGAACCCAAGAGCAAAGTTGAGACTCAGGCAAAGTTGTGGGGTGGTGGGTGGGGGTGTCTACAGCCTGAGGCAAAGCAGCGTCTCCGGGAAGAGGCTGGGTACCCCGATAAGGCCCGGCCGGAGGTCGGGCGATCTCGCCGGAATGCCAGAAAGAAAGCAGACCAGTGCCCAATTCAGGACTAAACGCATCGAACCCCTTTGAATTACGTTTGCGTGTTTTCGGTGTGATAAGGACCCCCGGGTTAATTTTGGAAACGCCCCACTGGTAGGAACACACGGCGAGATATTTTTCATTGAGACGGGAGCTGAGATTTTGGCCTCAAGAATGCCACGGGAGGGAGGAAAGCGGGCAGGAAAGCCCAGAGGACAAATGAGGGGCACATTGACAAGTGTCAGAGAGAATAGAGGGTCCCGCCTGCCCTTGCACCGCCCCCCCCCCCCCAACGAAAGGTCAGGGAAGCCAGCGGGGACATGTCTTCCAGCTCCCGCGGTTGGCACAAGGTTCAGGGAGAAGAGTCGTCTTATCAAGGACGGTCGTGGGCGTGCACACCCGAGGAAGAAGGAATCCTGTTTGTTCATAAAAGGTGCCGAAGAAACGGGGCGTCCAGAAGGCTTAACGGGCAGTCGTTGGGTCGACGCCAAGAGAAGGGCAAAGGGAGACTCTGTGAAAAATGCAGAAGTCCCAGGCCTGGCGCTCAGCCCCTCATCGCTCCTGCGTGGGCGCCTTCACATCCCCCGGCCTAGACACCGCCATGTCCCTCCGCGGGATGCCAAGCCCCGTGCGAAATGCAGAAACACCCACGTTTTCTTTCCGCGCCTCGGTGACACAGCCTGTACGTCGTGGCTCCTGTCGGTCTCTTGTGAGAAGAGGTTTGAAGAGGATAAATGCAGCAGTTTCAGGACAAATTGGGAGTTTGTGGAGGGGACAGCTCATTCCCAGGAGGTGCCTGGGGTCCTGGATTCTGATTCTGTCCACACTGCTGGATGCTCCGAGATGACAGGACTGCATGTCCGCAGGCTGACCTGTTCCGAGGAGGGTTGGTTCCGAGAGACACACACCTGCCCCCAGCTCCCACCTCCGGAGTCATCAGGAATCCGTGCCTGTCTGGACCCCACTCTTGAGCCCTGAATGCAACACACACAGACCCCTATCCTCTGTCCCTAAGACTCATAATGCAGACACCGTGGATGGTGGGGACAGCCTTAAACACTCAGCATCACCACGCCTTGTTTTCCTGGAGATTCTGCCGTGGGATCTTTTCCCTCTAACCTCTTAGATTCTGTCCCTGACCCGGCAAATTAAGCAGATAAAGGATTAACAGGGAAACCTGCCTTAACTACATATATAGGCACTGGGGTTCACACAGAAAAATGCGGCTCAGGGAAACAGCCAGATGACCAGGGTGGCTGTTACAAATAGCCCAGATATGCCGATTTCAACAACAGATGTTTATTGATCCCAGACCTGGAGGCTGAGAGTCCAAGATCCAGGCAGGGCTGAGTCTGGTTCCTCCTAAGGCCTCTCTCTTTGGTGTGTTGACCCCGTGCCCTCCCTGTGTCCTCCCATGGTCATCTCTGTGCATGTCTGTGTCCTCATCCCCTCTTCCTATAAGAACCCCCGTTCTATGGAATCAGGGTCCATTCAATGGCCTCATTTTACCTTAATCTCTTTAAAGACTCCATCTCCAAATATAGCCTCATCCTGAGGTCCTGGGAGCAAGGGCTTCTACATGTGAATTTTAGGGGGACACAAGTCAGCCCCCAGGACTCCCCTTTCTTGGAGAAGGGACACGTCCACCTCACTGCTCACAAGCCCCCTTAGGCCAGCACCACAGCTCCTGATGCTGAAGATGACTCTTTTCCCTCAAAGCATTTTCTCCTCTATGGGCTTCACACATTCCTCTGGAACTTTATCGCTGGGGCCTTTCTCTGTCCCCTCTGAGTTTCTCCGCAGCCGACCCTGAGGTTCTGCTGGCCCTTCTGTGGTCTGTGTTCACACGGCTCCTGACCCAGCACAGGCCCTTCCCCAAAGGGTTCACTTCCCCTGGCCCAGCCACGTCGGTCCTTCCTGTCCTGAATGTGCACCTCCAAACAGACCTCGAACTTCCCTTTGTGGCCCGCGTATGTCACTGTGTTTCCTTCCTTGTGGGGAACATTTCAGCAATGATCCCGGAGTGGCCGATGGACATCAGTGGCGTGGCGGGGCCGCCCCACCCCCACCCCCCTGCCTCAGGGGAAGGTGGGAAGCTGTGAGCCAGGAGGTGCCTGAGCCCTGCCACCAGCAGGCACAGGCAGGTCAGCCCCTGCTTTAGGGCTGACCCACAGCAGGTGCACAGAGAACGCCTTCCAGGAGGGCTGGTCTTTGCTGGACTGGTCCAGAGCACCTACCTCCCACCCATTGCTCTGGTATATGGAGCCCTGCACCCCAAGCTGAGGGGCCAAGGTCAGTCTTGAAAGGCACCACGCCACACTGCCCTACAATGTACCTCTTGGGCATATGGAAGATTTTGTGCAACAGGCCACGGAGAACCAGCAGAAGCAGGAAAAGCTCTATATGACTCCCTAATGACCAGAAGACAGAGGACATAAAGTTCCCCATCATGAAGGAAAATTTCATTTGTAAATAAAGTTTCTAATGCTTTAAAGGTTTCTATACCAGGAAGATGACTACACCCACAGATTTCTTATCATCTGAGAGATTCTTATGAACAAGAGCCTGTATTTATCACTCATTTCCTGCTTTCCCTTTCCCCATAATTGCCTTTCCCCATTCAAAACACAGAAACCCCCTTTCCAATGTTGAATTGATGACGGTTTATAAGCCCGATCATCTGACTGTCTCCCTGAGCCGCATTTTCCTTCGAGAACCCCCCATGCTTATATATTGTAGTTCAGGCTGGTTTTCCTGTTAATCTTTTATCTGCTTAATTTGCGGGTGTCGTGAACCGAAACTAAGAGGTTAGAGGGAATCGATTTTTTCCTCCCCTACAACCTCTACTCTCTGACTCTCTCATTTCCTCGCCTCCGTCCTAGGTCTGTCCTATGTAGGAAGACTTCTCACTCACTAATGAGACACAGAGCAGAAAGGAGTAGACCTGCTTCCTCCAGGTAGGGAGATAAACATCTCTCATCCCTGGAGGTTGGAAAGAGGCTAAAAACACTGTGACAGCCTGAGGGGTTTGTGCACTCCGAGTCTCTGGTGGCCTCCAGGCTCATATTGGCTCTTTCTACAAAGACATTTCATCCTTGGAGCCCTTGGGCAGCTCAGTTGATTAAACGTCCTACTCCTGATTTCAGCTCAGGTCGTGATCTGAGGGTCATGAGACGAGCCCTTCACTGGGCTCTGTGCTCAGCAGAGAGTCTGCTTGGAATTCTTTCTCTCTCTCTGCTTCTCCCCCTGCCCTTCTCTCTAAATAGTAACAATGATAATGACGATTTTTTAAAAAAAGGTTTTCCATCCCGGTCAGGTGACCTGTGGCCTCACTCCGGGTGGTGTCCATTCAGCTACTGAGGCCATCCCCTGTCTGTCTTTGTGTCCAGCCCTTGTTGATCTGCACTGATGCAGAACTATTAGAAAAGAAAATCACTCAAAGATACAAAACCCTGCCCCGGCAATCACCAGACACAGAAAGACCTTCCATCAGAAAATTCCATTTTTTTGGCCTCTGCAACACAGACAGCTCCCAGGTCCCTGCCCACGTCCAAACGGCTTTTAAAGCCAGTACTCATCACATGGACTCCAAGGCAGGTGACCTCCCTGTGGACCATGGTCTGTCCCTAACGATGATGCCAGGAGTGTTCCTGCCTGCTGGGACCTTTGTTGTATAGGAAAATGGTAGCCCCAGGGGCTTGGCTCAGGATGAGACAGAGTTGCCTCACACCCCAAAGTGGCTGCTGGGGACCAGTATCCTCACCATATTCCTTCTTCTTTACTGCAGGCCTCACTTCTGCCCTCAGCCACCCTGCACAAGAGAAGCAGCCTAAAATAATCCCGATAGTAGCTCTGGGGTTTGGAATGGTTCCCCACACAAGCATCTCAGCAGCACGAATGTGGGTGGGACCAGCAATGGCCAGTGACAGTGGGGTGGGGAAAATCACGCCTGGTGGGGAAAGTTGGTTCACTACCAGCTTGCAGAAAGTGGTCATCAAGGAAGCATGTTGAACGTACTGGTGCTCTGGGGGGAGTTCCAGCAGAGTTTCAGAGGTACTGTGATTTTGCAGGGAACCAGGGGTGTGGGAATAGGATGGTGGCCCCACACAGTACTGGGATGGGGCACTGCTGGCCAAATAAGGTGACGGGATGCACCCCAAGAGCTCCTGCATATTCTGTAAAGGCTCATTACTGCTGACTCTCCTAAGGACGATAAGGGAGGGTCCACTTTGGGAATCTGACCTCTGACCTGGGTTCTCCTCCTGTGTAGGTGCAGCACTGGGGCTGGTGCATGGCGACCATGCTGGGTCTTGTGAGCTTTCTGGTGCTCCTGAATTCGGCGTGCTGCGGACGAGCACAGCTGGGTAGGTACAGGCAGGGGCTCCAACGCCAGGGTCTGGGTGGGGTGAAACTGCCATACCCCCACGCCAGAAGGGGACAAACATCCCTCCCCCAGACCCGAGGTATCTCCCCCCACAACCCCCCACCCTGGTAGAGGAAGGGGTCCTTTTGCAAATCAACCTATAAGTGGATGTTTAACCTCTGGCAGAATCAGGGACTGAAAGGTCAGTCAAACCTAGCTCAGGTGTCAGACTTTCTGCCTATCCTGGGAAAAAAAACTTATTAAAATGCAAAAATTTTGGATGCCTGGGTGGCTCAGTCAGTGAAGCATCCAACTTTTGATTTTGGCTCAGGTCATGATCCCAGGGTCGTGGGATGGAGTCCCACATGGGTCTCCTTGCTCAGCGGGGAGCCGGCTTCTCCCTCTGCCTCTGCCTCTGCCTCTGCCTGTGCTGGTCCCCCTGCTTGTGCTCTCTCGCTCTCTTTCTCTATGACAAATAAATAAAATACTAAAAAGAAAAGAAAGAAAGAAAGAAAATCTTTAAAAGTATATATTTTGAAAACAAAAAAATCTGCCAATCCACAAAACCTGTCCACAAAGGTGCAAGAAAATGTAGAAATCGTAGGCAGGTGGCCCAGTAAAGATGGCTCAGAGACAGGGAGAAAAACATCCCCTGGTTTGGAGCTAGGGTCCTGGGGACGTTGGGGCATCTCTCTTCCCCCGAGGCTGAGGACGGGCATTCACCTCTCTGACGACCACATTTCACAGAAGCTCCAGATCTGGGCCCAGACATTCTGGAATTTTGATGCTTGCAAAGCCCCTCTGGGAATGGCCATGTTCTACTTTGTACTTTTGTTGCCTTTGCTTTTGGGGTCAAGTCAAAAAAAAAAAAAAATCATTGCTTAGACCGACGTCAAGGAAGTTACCAACTTGGCTTTATGTTTTTATGTTTTTCTTGCCTAGGAGTTTTGTGGTTTCAGGTTACACGTTCAAGTCTTTAATCCAGTTTGAGTTAATTTTTTTTGTGAATCTGGTTAGTGGTGTGGTTTCACTCTTTGGCAAGTGACTGACTGCTTTTCCCAGCAGTCAGACTGCTTTTCCCACCATTTTTTGGAGAGACTCTGCATCCCCCCATTCTATATTCTTGGCTCTGATGTTGCAAATTGGTTCTTTGTGCTTCCCCCCCCCCCCAACAGGGAGAATTAAAGTCCTCATGGTTAGTTTCTACTTGTCCTCCCCTGTGGCAGGTTCCTTCCTGGTCCAGGTGATGCATCAGGTCCCCCACTCCCTGCCCCACCCCAAGAGTCAAAGCCCACCCAGAAGGCACAGGACAGAAGCTCCTCAATTAGATTGACACAGGAAGGCCCACTTTCCATTCCCTCCCAGAAGGTTTAGAGGGTCCTAATGTCTCCACAACCTGCCCTTTGACTTTAAATAGTTTCTGTAACTTTTTTCTGTATTAAATTTTTTTTTTCCTGTATTTAAACATTTTTCTGTATTTAAGATTTTTTTATTTTTATTACTCTATATTTTAAGAATCAGTTTCTGTATTTTTCAAATATTATTACTATAGCTAATGTGTCTGTATTTTTCAAATTATTTTCTGTACTTTTCAAATTATTGCTACTGTAGCTAAGTTGTCTGTATTTTTTCTTTTTTCTTTTTTTTTAAGATTTTATTTATTTATTGGACACAGAGAGAAAGATCACCAGTAGGCAGAGAGGCAGGCAGAGAGAGGGGGAAGCAGGCTCCCCGCTGAGCAGAGAGCCCGAAGTGGGGCTCGATCCCAGGATGCTGAGATCATGACCTGAGCTGAAGGCAGAGGCTTAACCCACTGAGCCACCCAGATGCCCCATGTCTGTATTTTTTCAAAATTATTATTGCGATACCTAAGTTGTCTGTGTTGTTCAAGTTATTTTCTATATTTTTCAAGTTATTTTCTGTATTTTTCAGATTTTACTACTATAGCTAAGTTGTCTGTATTTTTCAAATTATTATTGCTATAGCTAACCTGTCTGTATTTTTCAAATTATTTTCTGTATTTTTCAAATTATTATTGCTATAGCTAACCTGTCTGTATTTTTCAAATTATTTTCTGTATTTTTCAAGCTATTTTCTTTTTCACATTGTTACTTAGCTAACTTGTACTTTTTGAACTATTTTCTGTATTTTTCAAATTACTGTTGCTATAGCTAACTTGTCCATATTTTTCAAATTATTTTCTGTATCATCTGTGTTTTTCAAAATATTACTATAGTTAACTTTTGTGTATTTTTCAAATTATTTTTGTTTTTCAAATTATTGTTGCTATAGCTAAGTTTTCCATGCTTTTCAAATTATTTTCTGTACTTTTCACATTATTATTATAGCTAACTTGTACTTTTCAAATTATTTTGCATATTTTTCTAATCATCACTATACTTAACTTGTGTATTTTTCAAATTGTTTTCTTTATTTTTCAAATCATAACAATAGCTGGCTTGTATTTTCCTTTATTTTTTAGAAATATTTTATTCATTTATTTTAGAGAGGGAGCGAGAGAGAGAGAGAGAGAGCGAGCACAGGCCAGTGGGGAGAGGCAGAGGGAAAGGAAGATTCCCCACTGAGCAGGGAGCCCAATGTGGGACTCGATATCTGGACCCTGGGATCATGACCTGAGCCGAAGGCAGACGCTTAACCACTGAGCCACCCAGGCAAACTAACTCGTATTTTTCAAATTATTTTCTGTATTTTTCAAATTATTATTACAAAAGCTAAGTTTACGGGAATGAAGTGACTTCTCATTACGGTTTTGTTACCCATTCCCCTGATAACTAATGGTTCTTTTCATGGGCTCATAAATGTCCCTGAATTGTTCACTTAGAAATGGTTTATTTTGGGCATGAATTCGGCCTCAGTAAACAAATGTAACAATCCATGCCTGATGTTTGCAGATTATCTCCCCTGACTTGTAACTGTAACATCACCTGGGGAGGGGGTTCTAATTCCTACTAAGTTTGTTTATTTGTTTCTAATTACAGCAGGCGAGAATAGATCTCCTATTACAAACATGCAGCTAGATTCAAGGAAAAGAATGTTAACCTGGAATTACATAAGAAATGTGAGTGAGCAAGAGTGCATGATATCTACCCCTCCCAACTCTCCCACCGTGCCCAGCTTTCCCACCATACAAGCCCCAGAGGTGAGTGCTCTTGGCTCATGCCTTACGGCTTTGCTCCTTGTACATCTTGAATTTTCCTGTGAAACGACTCTTGAGTCCCCTGCCTTGATTTCCACTCCTATTGCTCTTGTCAGCAAAGAAAAACATTTCCTCTATCCTCTTATATTCTGGGATAGGGACATGCAAATTAAAGTGACCAATGCCAGATTTTTCAGGGGGAAAAGACGTACAGATTTGTTCTTAGTGCAACTTTTTACATACATGAAGAGTCACAGAAGCAAAGTAAACACCCCAAGAAGGGGTCAGACTAGGAAGATTTCCTGCTGTTTTTTTAAAGGAGTGAAAAATTGAGGAGATATCATGATGAAGGAATAGGGATTTTTGGCTTCTACGGCCACTACATTGTTTGGAAGTGATTAGGGAATCAGTGGGTGAACTAGTGGCTGGTACATGTTATTTTAGTAACGTCTGTCTGTGCAGTGTCTTCTCAGCGCTGGTGGTCCTTGTCCAGTAATAAGGATCACTCTTCACCTTCCTGTCACAGGAGAAGGTGGGAAAACCCTTTGTGAAAGGGTCTTTTGTGTCCTGCTTTTATGTAGATAAGGAGGCAGAGAAGCCCTCTTTTATCTGTCCATTTGTCAGGTACCCCCTGCTCAAAATGATTTGTATGCCCAAGTGGTCTATTTGGGACTGGGGCAAATCCCATACATAGGATGACCGCTTTCACTCTGCTTCTATACGGTGGGAATAAAACTTACACACTACATCTCACATATGAGGGAGAATATAATCGCTGTGTTTTTGGTGCATGCCTTCATTTGATTTCTCCCCTTAATGAGGGAGGAGGGGGAGAGATGTGGATTTGCCCATTAAATGGGTTCCATTCCCTTCATGTTAAAACAGCCCCCCTGGATTCAGTTTGTGTTTTGGGGCTGTTCATTTATTCATCACCTAGTTCACACACTCCCTTAGTTTGATTCTAAGGATGTCAGGAAGGAAAAAACCTTGTCATCCACCCTCTTAGGTTCTGTCCCCAGAGGCCTGTGAATTAACATGTTGAAAGATAGATAAAGAAGAGGGAGAAAAATATATTCCCATGCATATGGAGCTTATAAAAAACAGAGCTCAATAAATAGCTAAAGTGGAGGATTTATGTACCTAACCAGTACGATAAAGGAAGGAGACAATAAAGCTCTCTACGGTTAGAACAAGGAGTTTTCCAGAAAACAAAAAAACAAAAAACAAAAAAACAAAAAAACCAGGAGATAAAGTTTGGAATCATGCTTGTTCATGTAAGTTTGAGAAGTTTTTCTGACTTTTTAGTGGCCCTAAAGCTTTGCCCAAAGAGGGCATTCATGGTAGGTTTACCCTTGATGTCCTTCCTGGAAGTTAAATTCACTCCAAAGAGGGAATTTATGGTAGCCTCATTTTCCAGAACTTTCTACTTTTAGTCAGATAAAAAAAAAACTCTCCGCAAAAATATTTCTTTTGGCATCTTTTGAATCCAAACGTCTTCAGCTTAAAATGATCTTCATAATAATTTGGGGCTTCCTCGGGATGGAGTGGGGGTTCCCCACAATGGGTGGGGATGTGCCCCAGACAGGAGGCTAAAAGGGATCCATGTCCTCTGCCCCAAACCCTGCCCCTGGGATGCTTCCAGCCCTGACATTCCATCCCTCCATGGGACGACCGTACCTTGAGACAACCCCTGGGATCACCCCATAAACCGATTCTAGAATGAAATGAGAATCCAGGCTGCCCAGGGAAAAGCCGAAACCCAGAATGAGCAGGTGGGCTGTGCTCCCGTACCCCTTTCCATGCAGACTGTGGCAAGGAGGACCCCTGTATCGTTATGGCTGTTTTTAGCAGGAAATTTTTTTTTTTTTTTAAGATTTATGTATTTATTTGGGGGATGGGAAGATGCAGAGAGAGAGGGAGAGAATTCCAAGCAGATTTGGTGCTGACCGTGGGGCCCAACGCAGGGCTGTATCTCCTGACCCTGAGATCAGGACCTGAGCTGAGAGCAAGACCCAGGGTCAGCCCACTGTCCACCGGCTCCCCATTAGGATTTTTTATATGGGTTCCTCTGGCACCATCTGCAGGCTGAGGAGGGTCTTGCATTGTCTCCGGAAATTAAAGTCCCGGGGAGCAAAGGACACCTTCCCAGGTATGTCCTGCTTTCAGGCAAGTGATCTGCATGGGGGTGTCTTCTGTCTGGTCTTTGCAATTGCCTTCAGCTCAAAATAATCCTTGTGCTGAGATGGTTTATTGGGAGGTGATATAGTCTGCTACGGTCACCCCTTAGGAGCAGGGATTTATGGCCCCCCGGGGTGGGGGCAGGAGGATGGAGCAAGGAGGGTTTCCCCGTAGGGGGTCGCAGAGACCCAGCTGTGGGCATCATTATGTACCTGTGCTTTTAAAAGGTAATGAAATTAAATTTTAACATAATGAAACAGATGGAAATGGGTCGCTGACCTTCCTTTATGAGTGGGTCATTTCTAAGCATTGTATCTCTTTCTGTGGCTTGATTGAATTTTTTTTTTTCCCCGATTTTAAGTGTTGGCTGTTGGTGCACGGAAGGCATTAATTTAATGGCTTTCCTGTCCAGGGTTATTTGTTTTGTTTTATTATTATTACTGTTATTTTTTTTTTTTTTTTACAAATTCAATATGTTTGGCGGAAGCATCTGGTTTTCTGAATGTCGTCCAGTAATTTAGGAACAATGTGAGTGTCCCCCTCCCCTCTGTAATGGTCTTGGCTTTCTGTTTCATCTCATTTTTCCTTGCAAATTCAAGAAAACTACATTTAGTGTTTCCATATGAATTACAACACGGCCTGTTGGTGAAAAACAACGGATATCAACAACAACAAAACCCCAAAGCAAAAAAACCATCTTTGTCCTCTCATTTAAGTGCCTGCTGTGCTAAGTGTTGTTTTTCTCTAGCACAGATCTGGCAAATTCTTGAAAATGTGTTTTTGGACCTCTGTCGAGATTATCCCTTTGCTTCCCCTCCTGTATGGACCTCATGAAAACAGATCGTGCACAATCTTGATGGGATTTTTTTAAAAAAATAATGTTGAATTTAGTGCATGAGCATGACATTTTGGGATTTTTTTTATAGCTTTACATTTCTTTAAAAAAAAAGGATTTTATTTTATTAAGTAAGTAATTAAGTAAGATTTATTAAGTAAGTCTGCACCCAGTGTGGGGCTCGGACTCACGACCCCATGATCAAGAGTGGCACTGTCCACCGACTGAGCCAGCCTGGTACACCCTTTTTTTTTTAATTTTAATTTTTAAATGAAACTGGTTCTTATTTTTATTTATTTATTTTTTAATATCCTGTGAGGGACACCTGGGGGGCTCACTCAGTAAAGCAACTGCCTTTGGCTCAGGTCATGGTTTCAGGGTCCTGGAATCGAGTCCCGCATCAGGCTCTCTGCTCAGCGGGGATCTGCATCACCCTCTGCCTCTCCCCCTGCTTGTGTGCATTCACACACACTCTCTCTCTCTCTCAAATAAATAAATAAAATCTTCTAAAAATATAAAATAAAATATCCTCCAGATGGTCTTAGATTCCAGCTCTGCCACGAACATAAAACCGAGTCCCTCTACATGTTCTTCAAGGCCGTCTGTTTTTTGCCTATGTGTGTTTTCTGTGTTACTAATCTCTGGTTCATTTCCTTCCGCCTGCTCTGAGCAGATTTGTTTTGAGGGTTTTTGCAGGAAAGGGGAAAAAAAAGAATGCTAGCTCTTTTGCAGAGAAGGGTTCTAATGTCTTAGATTAACTGAGTGGCAGGCCAACTCCTTCCTGCTGGTTGGAAAGTGAAGGTGCTGGAACCGGGGCCCTCGAGGGCTACCTTCTGGGGTCACTTTTGTTTTAAACGGCCTGCGTGGTGCTTCTAATTCCCTGCTGTCTCAAGACTTCCTTTGGGAAAACATAATTTTGTTTTTTAAATAGTCAGAGCCCCCCCCCCCCCCGCCCCTTCTTCTTCTTTAGTTGGGAGTTGACTGGGTTATGGTGTTTTGTTTTGTTTTGTTTTGTTTTGTTTGCAGACTCAGAAAACGTGACTGCACTGTCACTGGGATTTTGAGTTTTCTGTGAGGCTGCCCAAAGATGCTTGCAGGGAAGACGGGATAGATGCGGGTTCAGTCAACCCTTGAAGGCATCTCTGGACTGTGGGTTTTATCCCCTCTTTAGCAGGCCCCGCTGAGGGAGACCCAGCTCCGGGTCAGGACGGGGGTCTCTCTGCAGCGGGAGGACCTCCCAGGAACCCCCGGGGGTCTGCCTCTGGCTTTCAGCACGAGATCGGGCACAGACAAACAGATGTCAGTGATGCTCTCAGTCTGTTTTCCTACGTTCTGAACTTGAGGAAATCGGAGTGTATGTAAGACATACTCCTGGTCGGACCCCACCCAACCAGCCCCGTGACCAGTGAATGCCCAGGATTCCTTGTCGGCCAGGCCACCCTGCACCCACGGAATCCGGGATTTCACAAACAGGATGCTGCTGTACTCACTTTTTTTTCTCTTTTTTTCCACGTGCTCTGTTTTTCCTTTCAAGTTCTTTTTAAATCTCGTGACCTCATGGGTCACCATGCTTAGGCTCCATATTTAGCACGAGACGCCATGTGGGGCTGTTTGCCATCACAGCCCCGGCGAACGCTGCTTTGCCCATTTTTTCCAGTTCCTCATTTTGCCCCCATAGGAGTGTTCAGCGGTGATGCCACGGTAAGGGGAAAAGGATTAAAAATACATATGCCCATGCAGTTGTGAAAGGGAACCAGCTCGACCCTTGCTACAATGTATACGACCCTTGCTACAACATATACAAACCTTGATACAATGTATATGACCCGTGCTACAATGTGTACAGACCTTGCTACAATGTATACAAACCTTGCAACTGTGTCTGGGAATGCAGACCCAAAAGGCTCCATCAGCCCAGCTCTGTGAAGCTGCACAAATAGACAAATCCTGGTAAAAGAAAGTACATTAGTGTTTGCCAGGGGCTGGGGAAAGGGGGTGAATGAGGCCCAGTTAGGGGGGCATGGGGGGGTGATGATATTCTGGAACTAGACGTAATGTTTCCACCACATAGCAAAGGTGCCCCACGCCACTGACGTGCACGCCTAAGAGGGAAGGACACGGTCCATTTTGTGGTTATGCCTACTTGTCCACGATAAAAAATTAAAATTTAAAAAAATGGTCAAAAGCTAAAGTGCAGAGCAAAACAGAAATACATGTATGAATATGTAAATGGGTCAGACAAAATCCCCTGCCCGGCTAGAAGGCCAGCACGGGTTGAGGAGCGAAAACACCGCCTATGGTTGAAATCAGCAGGAAACCGGGATGCAAGGGGTTCCCGGGCATCCTGCTCGGTCATGGCAGAGACGGGAGGGACCTCGCCTTTTCTGCCAGACACAACCCGTGAGGCACCTGTTCTCTGTCCTGATCCAAAGGAAGCATCCAAATCCCACATTCTATTTCTGTTTTTTTATTATTGTTATGATTTTCATTGTATTAAAAGTCCCATCTTTTCAACAAGTGGGAAATTGTATGTTGGAGCAAATTTCTTGCCGAGACAGGAGGCAGGAGCCCCTTACGGACACTCCAGATGCAGAGGCTTCCGGGCCCCTGACAGACACCGCTGGGACCCAGAACCCCAGAACCCGGCTGCATCCCCTTCAGCTGTAAAAGAGATTCACACACGTGTCCAGGAGACCCCGTGCTGTTGCCCGTTTTCTAATGGATGCTAACAAAGAGGCAGGAGGTGTATTTTATCCTTTTTGGAACTAGAAAAAAAAATATATATATATATATTTTAAGATTTGCATTCGGCCTCAGGATGGGTGATGACTGGGACAGTTTTGTGAGCCCTTGATGATTGAAGAAGGTGCTTTTCTCCTCATCTTGCTCACAAACAGGCCCCGATGTATTAAAACTTCTTTTCAAACATTTTCCCCCCCAAAAAACCTCTGAATGGGTCCCCTGCTGGTGGCCTCCTGGTTGGCGTTTTAAGGCCGTCAATCACCCGATTTTTATGTAAATCTGAGATTTTCCTGCCTGGATGTTTTAAAGGGGCTCTTTGTTCTTTGTATAATTCCTAGGCTGTTCCCCTTACGAAGAGCTTGGGGGGAACCCTCCCCCTCTCCCCAGCCCCAGGTCGTCCTCGCTGATCATCCTTTTTCAAAATGCGTATTTGTTTTAGGGTTCCCGAGCAACCGTTTCTGTTTGTTTGTTTGTTTCGTGCAGGAAAATCTTTTCGCGATAAAGGGTTTCTGTAGACTCGGAAATGGCACGTGTCCTAATGTCATTTCTAGGAAAAAAAATAAATCATCCTTTTATTTCCTATGGCAGAATCATTTCGCGATTTGAGTCCTCATTGATTTTCTTTACACAAGAGCAACCCCCTCCCTGCCCCAGGCCTGGTGGGCCTGGTAAGTGCCAGGTCACCCAAGTGTCTCCAGGACCCCTGACCCCTCCCCCATTGTCACCTGGCCTTGCTTCCAGAATCGTGGATGCTTCCTGAATCCCCTTCCAGAAGCTGTGCTGGAGGGCAGACCTGGCTGGATTCTCAGGGATATCCACGCATCTGATCTCCCCCCACCATCCCTCCCTGACCCCCAGGGCACTGTGGCCACTCACCCCCCTGCATCCCCAGTAACACTTCTTGGGGAACTTAATCAAACACAGATTAAGTGTTAAGAAAGCCTCCCGCACAAAGACAAAACAGCCGTATTACTACAGGAGCATTAATAAAATGCGTTCACAATTGATCACATCAACCAAGACCCCCCAAATGAGGACAAAGGAGGCTCCGGCCAGGATGTTGGCCACCAGCTCTGACCTTGGGCAGAGCCTCAGAGTCACGCAGAGGACTGGGAAAACTGTATCGTGGTGCAGGCACGCAACACCACTTTTGTCCACCCTCTTAAGTTCTGTCCGCGAGGCTCTGCAAATTAAAATGACAAAAGACAGACAAACTGAGAAAAGGCATGCACATTCTGTGTGCTGTTAAACATTTTAGGTGGCATGATGTGGATGTCTTGATAGAAAGAAGAAAATGCCCCCAAAGGAGTGGTTAGACCTGAGAGTTTGTATATGGTTTTTCACGAAGAGCAGATATATCGCACAGATGTGACAAGCGGCAGGAAGAGTGTTGGAGGCTGCTAAGGGCAGCAAATTGCGGGGGAAGATAGATATTTGAAGGACACTCTTGGAAGACATGGTTCATGTCAGTAGGGTGGTTTGTATGGCTCCGTCTTGGTGCTGACTTTCTGCCTTCTTCATGGTCCTAAAACTTCCCCCAGAGAGAGAGAGCGGGAATCCGTGTCATGTGTGTTTCTACAGGTTTCTGCTGTTAGTCTGATCAGGGAAGCTCCAGGAAGGTTTCTTTCTGTATCTGCTGGTTCTCGGTTGCTTCTGGGTCAGAATAATCCTTACGCAGCACTGGAAGCAAGGGCAGAATCAGGGACACTGTTGGTATCCCTCAGATCCTGGCCATTCTGGGCCAGGTGTGAGCTCATTGCATTAGTGCAGGGCGAGTGGTTTCCCAGGCCTCTCACTCAGCAGGACCTGTGGGCTGGTTATTATAGGCAAGGGTAGGTTTTCTGCAGGTCTTGGGGCAGGTGATCATTTGGGGGAACCAGGGGAAGCATTGGGTGAAGTTTGTCTTGCAGATTGGGGTCGATTTCCAGGTTGCTGGGTGTCTGCAATTGTCTCTGCCAGCGGGATTCACTCTGCCTTTCTTGGTCAGACCCACGGGGTGGGGACGCCTTCTGAAAAGGAAACGTGTGCCTGGGTTTTAGGCACAAAGGAGGGCAGTGAGTTTGTGTGTGTGTGTGTGTGTGTGTGTGTGTGTGTGTGTGCACCTTGCTTTCAGCTCAAAACAATCGTTGCACCCAAGTGGCCTCTTTGGGGTGACCTGTTCCCAGCATCAGAGGATCAGAGTCGGGGGAGGGATTCTCAATAATCATTTGAGTGGGATTCTTTGCCAAAACCGGGCTCAGTAGGTCAGGCATGAGACCTAGCGTGCAACAGGCTTGGAAAGGGGTCCGAGGGGTACTCGATCCAGGACGGGGACGCCCAGCCGTGGACCTCTCCCGGGGCGGAGTCAGGTTCAGGGGAGCCCAGAGTGCATGTGTGATGTGTGGGTTCTCCATGGCTCCCTTTCCAGGTCAGAGAGGACAGCACGTACTTCTGCATCTTCCGAAACCGCGTGCTGCATAGGGGAGCCAACCTGACCGTGAGGGTCACCTGTGACGGGGCCAAATTCCAGGAAGTCTTGCCTTTTGCGAACCCAGGTGAGGTCCCCTGAGCAGCTGGGCGCCCGGCTTCCGCCCGGCGCCGTGGGCACCCACTCGCGTCACCACTCGGGGGCTGCTTGTGGCGATGCCGCCTCTGAGAGCGTCGCTGGGTGTCTTCCCAGGCAGGGAAGGTTCCGGCGCCATGAACTTCTCCTGCTTCATCTACAACGTCTGTCTCATGAACTGCAGCTGGGCGCCCGGCCCCCGAGCCCCCGCCGACGTCTGCTACCGGCTCTTCTGGTGGGCCTCCCTGTAAGCCGGACGCCGTCCCTGCACCACCGGGGATCTATGTGGGGATCATAGCGGGAGAAGCCCAGCAAGTCGGGGGACCCCAGGGGGCTCCTCCCGAAAATGTCACAAAATCACAGAACCCTGGGAGGGGAGATGTGGCGTCTTTGCGGCCGCCTAGCTCTGAGTTGCAAACCGTCCTCCCGTCCTAAAGAGAGGACGAAAGCCACAATTTTGTGATGTTTATTGTGCACGGAATGGTTGTGATGGCTTTGCCCTGCAAAGGGCGGGATCCGCCCCTGTCTGTGCCACGTCTTGGCCGATTCCCTACGACGCATATCCCGTTCTGGTTTTGTGCTTATTTGCGGACGGATTTGTATCAGTTTGCGGTTTTTTGTTTTTTGTTTTTTGGGTTTTTTGGGAGGCTTTTCTGGGTTGGGGAGGAGGTCTCCTTGCTGATAATGTCTGCCCAGAAGGATACACAGTCAGGCTTTTCCCGCATCCCTTTTGCAAACGACAGGCACGAGGACGAGGCGGAGTGCGTGCATTACATCACAGACCCCACGGGGACACGCGTGGGCTGCCATTTCGATGAACTTGGTGAACCCCAGGGTATGGATAATTACTTCTTCCTACTGAATGGGACCAGCAGTGAGACCGCAATCCCGTTTTTGGACTTTGTTCCATTTGAAGCCCGTAAGATTGGTAAGACGCTCCCGAGACCTGTGTCCTCCCCCACCTGCCCCCTAGCCAGGAGAGCGGGCTTCACGCATCTGGGCTCACATCCTTGCCCTGTGGGACGTAGTCCTGGGTTCAGGACCAGCCTGAGCAAGGTCCAACGTCGGCACTCGAGGTCTGGGGAACAGAGAGAGAGAGACGGGCATGGCGGCCCTGACTGTCCCCTTGCGGTGGGATGCAGGAAAGGCATGTGTTCATGTCACGTACCCATTTTTGTTAATTTCTGCAAATTCCCTGCAAATCCTGAATTTGCAAAACCCAACTTATCATGGCTGCCGGGGTGGAAATACAGGGTCTGTCGTGTTATAACCGTGTTTCTGTTTAAAGACTTCTTACATAATGTACATTGCTGATGAATTAATGGCTCACCTAACGCCCACAGCCTATACCTCAAGACTGAACAATGCTTATCGCATGTGTGTATTTTCTCCAACAGTCACATCATGACCTTCGTGTGTGTAGGGATGCAAAAGAAGAAAAAAGTTTTCCTCTACGCTCTTAGGTTCTGTAGGCAGGGCTTGCAAATTAAACTGACAGACGCTCTATTAACAGGAGAAAAGCATGCAAATGTCATTTTAATTTTTAAGTTTGATATGCATGGGGGAGGGCTTCACAGAAAATAAAGGAAAATGTCCCAAGGAAGTGGTTAGATTCAGGGACTTATAAACAACTTTTTAAAATTTTTTACTTAGATACCATTTTAATAAAAATCAATTAACTGTGGAGTTAAATGAAAATGGATTTGTGCTTTTAGAAGTGGTAAATATATACGGAAAATAATAGGAGAGAGGGTTGTATTAGTGAGGGGTTTTTTGGTGCAGATACGATTTCGTGCTGACTTTCACGGACAGAAAACTTCCCCAGAGACGGGATTTGTGGCAATCTTAATTTCTCAGAAGTTTCTGGTTTTAGTCCGATAAGGAAAGCTCCAGAAAGTCTTCTTTCTGTATCCACGACTCTCGGTTGCCGGCGGTTCCAAATAACCCTTGTGCCAAAGTGTCCTGTTTTGGAGACGACGTGCCAGTCCCCTTCGTGCAAATCAGACAACACCCCAACTGCACGCTTGGGGGCCGTTTCACACGGTGATGTCGCCAACCCAAAGCGCAAAAGCGGGAATGACAGCGCACTCCACAGGCCACAGAACAGGCGCTGGTTTGCAATCCGGGAGCAGAAACCAGAAAACAGAGCTTTGCTGTGCACCGCATCATACGGGTGTATGCCCGTGGGGTGACCCCCATTTGTATTTTAATTTTTGCCCACTCTGCGGATTTCTGCAAATAACCTGGAGCATCATCTGTATCTTGCGTCGAAGGAAGGGGTCCTCAAGCCATGTCCTTACGGCGTCTGGCTCTAGACAAACCGTCTGGTGGATTGGTTGGCATTTTTGACTCAGCCGAGCGCTTGGAGGCTTTTAAGACGACAAACGGTCAACCTGCTTTGGTGTGTGCACACAGATCCTGGGTGACTTAGGTCCCCAGAGTTGTAGGGTGTCCCGGAGATGAGGCACAGAGAAGGAGGACATGCGTGTCTGCTGGCGTCCTTACCTGGGGTCCCGGCAATCTGCAGCAGGGACACGGAGGGTGGGTACTCGACCAGAAGGGGTGGCCAGCACCACGGAGGGGACAGTCCTCTTCATGCACCGTCAGCTGGCTTGAGCCCTCCCGTTCCAAGCCCAGTTTGCCTTCTGTGTTTTGTTTTGTTTTGTTTTTTTCCTGCAGAAGAAGAAATATAGGACAATTTCCTACAGAGGTGCAAACCGCCAGGAGCCCCCTCCATAACTGACCCCTGGGCGTTTGGGAGGGTTTTTGCTGTTGTTTCTGTGTTATTTCCCATAGAAAAGTACGACCCCCCAACAAACATCACGATCGCCCGCAACACATCACATCACATTATCCGGTGGGAGAACCCCGAGATGAGATACGAGATTTCGACTCAAGTCTTGTATTATGAGCTGGACATCCAAAGACCGGTAAGAGCCCCCGACCTCGGCGAGGGAACTACAAGCCGTGCTCGGTCCCGTCTGCTCATGCAGAGCTCAATCCTGGCTCACAGACCAGAGACTCTGCTCCCGAAATTTGTTCTCTGGGAACTCCTGTGCCCTATACCCCACACCCGTGGTTCATTCCTTTTTTTTCCCTCCATGAAATCTGCTTCTTTATTTTTAGTTTTTAAAACTAATCTCTATGCAAAACGTGGGATCCCAAGACCGAGGGTTGCACGGACCTCTGCCTGAGGCAGCCCGGGAGCCCTGAAATAGTTTATTTATTTATTTTTTTGAGTCACTTTAAGTTTGTAACAGAATTGAGGGGAAGGTCAAGGGGCATGCCCCACACTTCTCGTGGTCCACACATGCACACTCTGCCCATCACCGTTCCCATTAGCTGCCTTTTCTAGAACATCAGAGTTGAGACCCTAACAGGACGCAGCCCCTTTCTTAGCCTTTTTGGAAACAAAACGTGAAAATGGGCTGGGAATGGGCGGCTCACGACAGGTGCCCTGGGAGCAACCCTGAATCTTCAGCTCGCCCACCTGCTCCCCGTCTCCTCAGCACACCCGTGCCGAGAGAGCTTCTGCAACCTGAGATCTGGTTGCGTCCCCGAGTCCTGGAAATTGGGGACTTCCCACAGGACACTCAGCATCTCTGTTTCCCCATGGCCTGGGGCCTCACCATGCACCCCAAACCCAGAGCCAGGGACGGAAGGTGACTCCGGGATTCAGCCCCGAGCACCCCAGACCTCAGGGCCTTTGCACATACCTCACAGACGCAGCTTCCTGAGCACAAGGATGCTTTCGTTATGCGTATGGCAATGGCAGAGCTGGATGCTCTGGGCACACAGTAGGTGCTCAGTAAATGTTGCCGGCCCCGTCCCACACCCGCATGGTCCTTGACATCACAGTTTCCACATACTTCAGGGCTCTGCAGGTGACCCCCAGGCCCCGCCCAGGTGTGAACTACTCATGGCGGGTGTCTTTCAAACCAGAAATGAGGTCGTGTCCCTTCTGTCCTTACAACCCTTGCGAGGTTGGGTGTGGGTCTTGGGTTAGAGTCAGAGCCCTGGAGACGACCCCCGGGAGTCTGTGGCATCCAGCCCTGCCTGCCCACATCCTCCTCCCCGGGGCTCCTGTGACTGACATCACATGAGGGACCTCCCATAAGTGACCTGTCACAGATGACCGTACACAGGGAACTATGCCCAGCTGACCTCACACGGGTTCCAGGCAAGTGATCTCAGGCAGGTGGTAACACAGGTGACCTCACACCGCTGTGCAGGCCTGAGCGTCCCGTGCGTGTGAAGCCCTAGGTGGGCCGCGAGCTCCGCTCCGGCTTTCTGCCCAGAGCCTGGCGGGCGCACTCAGAAGGTCTCTGAAGGTCTCTGAGAGGGTCAGTCCTCACTAGACATTTGAACATCTAGTGATGCAGGAAAAAGCTACTCTGGGCGTTGCCTTCTCCTTCCTTGCTAATATCCCCGGAGCAAACTCAGCAGCCAGAGACAAATTCACAATAAGGAAACTTTGTGATGAGGAGGAAAAGCTGTTCCTCCACCCTCTTAGGTCCGGAACCTGAGGGCAGTAAATTAAATAAAGGAGGGAGGGCAAAGACATTCATATGCATATAAGAGCTTACAAAAGATGTGGCTCTTGAATAGCTCAAGTAAGGAGCTTACTACCTACCTAACCAGGGGACAGGGAGAGGGAAAGAAAAAACTTCCAGAAGAGGGACAAATGGGTTTCTAGAAGAAACAGGGGATAAGAACAATAGTGTTGATGCTTGTTGAGGCAGGTACCAGTAGTCTTGTTTGTCTTCTTCTGGGCGTGAAAGTCCCCTGGAGATGGAATTTATGACACATTCCCCGTCCATCCTGGAAGGGACGTCTCCCCAAAGGGGGAACTGATGGCATGCCTCATTCCCGGTTGTCTGCTCTTTGGCAGATAAGGGAAGCTCTGAGAAGGGTTCTTCATACCAGTTCTGGGGGTCCAGGCGGGTTCCCACATTTGCATGTAATGCTGAAACCCCAGATGCTAACAATCCTCCCTTTTGTTACAGGATAGCGCTTCCAAGACAAACCCCGTAAGTATCTCTTCTTTCTCTATGCCTCCTTTGCGTGGACCCGGAGTCACATCAAGCATCAGTGTTCACAGATCACCTCGCGGTGGGGCCCCCATTAGCCCCTTCGTGGCCATCAGGCTGTTAGTTTCAGATTGAGAAGCTGTGTTTTCTGGAAAGCCTCTGACTCAGCTCAAGTCACGGGTCACTGTCTACCCCGTGGACAGAGCAACGGTGTTCTTCCAGACGCGACGCCTTGGACCTTTCCAGTTCAAAGTTCATCGTGCGTTAAACACCGTCCTGCAAAAACTCATGTTGCCCAGATGCTCAGAACAGAGTCTGGTTTAGAAACAGCGTCTTTGCAAATAAAAGGGAAGGATCTTAGATGAGGGCGGCCCTAAATCCAAGACAAGTGTCCTTGTAAGAGACAGAAGAGGAGACACAGACACAGAGGAGAAGCCACGGGAAGATGGAGGCAGGGATGGGAGGGACGCGGCCACCAGCCCAGGGACGCCTGGAGCCCCAGAAGCTGGAAGCGACAGGAAAGACCCTCCCCTGGAGCCTCAGGAGGGAGCACAGCTCTGTCCTGCTTGCATCTCAATGGCCCTGCTCTGCCTGGATCTCAGTGGGGCTTCTGGACTCCAGAGCTGGGGGAGGATAGTTTTCCGTGGTTTTGAGCTGTGGTGTATGTGGTCATTGTCCCTGTCACCCCAGGGCACTCACACAGAGACGAGTATCCCCGTGTACCCTCTCAAGGGCAGCAGGAACCCCCCACCTCTCAGAATCTGTCTCATCCTTCACCTGGGTTCCTGCAGGCATCACCTGCTCCTACGCGATGCCGGTGCCACCGGCAGGATGCTGCCCGTGGGCCACACTGGCAGCGGCCGGGACAAGTGCAAAGAGGGTTGGTGGCAGTCTGAAGGTGTCCCTGGAGGCTGGCCTTGGGGAGACAGGTGTCCTGTCTGGGCCCCATCGGCGACTCGGACGACATATGAGACCTGGTGCACCACGGACATTGGACAAGCAACATGTACAGCTTCTCGCTGCCTCGGGGGCTCTCCTTGGGGAACTGGGGGAATCCCTGTTGTTGCCCTCAGCTTTTCTCTGCATGGGCTGGCCTGGAAGCTCCCTCGATCCATGCTGGGGCCCGTCCAGTACCTGCCCCAGGGCTGTTGTGGCTGAGGGGCGAGTAGCATGGGATCCTCAGGGTCCAAAAGGAGCCGCACAGCTGATAAAGGCAAGATACTTCATCACGGGCGGGTGAGAAGAAACTAGGTTCTTCCAGGCAGGAGGAACAGCGAACAACATGTCCTGGGGCTTCTGGGTTGTGCAAACTTGGGTCACTGTCCATTCTCCTATCTACGCTGCAAAGAAACACCAGGGCCCCTGGAGCAAGCAGGGGGGTAGGGGGCTCTGTGCCTCCCACTCCGCCCCCAGGACGCGGTTGGATGAGACGGGGATTTGCTGGGGGTCATGGCGCGTGAGGAAATGCATCCCTGCCCCCGTGGACCTGCAGGCTGGGCCTCCTTCTCCTCGCTGACCGCTTAGTGTTCCCGTCAGTCTTACTCCGCTGGTCTCTGGAGACCGGCACATGCTCTGTGCCGTGGACGCAGAGGTGGTCCTCATCCAGAGGGACACGTGAGGCCTGTCTCAGAACTGGCCTCATTTTGGCCCCAGGAGGGGATGGCAGACCCCTGGAGCCCGGCCAGCTCTGTCGCATTCAGAGTCCAGCTGTGCCCCCAGAAACCGCGAGGCCAGGTGGGGCTCCTGTCCACGCACCCACCCTCGGCTGTCAGTGTATAGATTTGCAATAACCGCAGGTCGGGCCCTGAGGGCGTGGGGACTCTGCGCTAGCGGTCGGCGCAGCTCGGGAAGCCGTGCGCCAGGGCGTGGAGTCCACCTTCCCACGGGAGAGCCCCTTAGGGTCCCTGCTTGGGGCCAGAGAGATGCGCGGATGTCCTGGGCCTCAGGTGTCGTCCCTGCACGGACCCCAGTCCTCAGACTCCAGGGGACCCTCCCGCGTCACCAACGCTGGTCCCAGACGGTGCCCTCTTCTCTTCAAGGTTTTCCAGAGGGGACAAGACGCGAATGTGTACGTGGTGCCGCGTTCTGCTGTCAGGCCGGACACCACGCTCCGGGTGAGGGTGCGCTATCTGTATAACGAGCTCTGGAGCGAGTGGAGCCCGACACTGCGTCTTGGTGAGCGCCCGACTCCCCGTGCGCCGCGGATGGATATTGGACGGGGTCCCCCTGCGCGGCTCCTCTTCCGGGTCTTACCAGGACAGCTGCCGTTGCGTCCAGGGCGAACTCATCTGGAACCCCTCACTTCATCACACCTGAGATGGTCCTGTTCCCATAAGGGCCCGTTGCCAGGTTTTGGGGTTAGGGCGCACGTATCTTTTGGGGGATCCTTTGAGCGCACAAGCACCCCACCCAGCGGAGGTGGCTCGGGACAGGCCTTAAGGCTCTCTGCCGAAACACACCACCTTTAGTGTGTCCTGCTGCTGTGCGCCCCCTCCCGCGCTCCTGGGATCACCGTAGGAGGACGACCCCAAGAAGGAGCCACAGGGCACAAGCCCCCGTGGGCTACTGTTTCCTTAGCCCTGCTCAGGTGGTCTGGAAAGCCCCAGATGATGGCCACACCCCAACCGAGCGGTGTCCCTTTCCCCAGAAGGGTCAGCCAGGGCCCAGGGGAGCTCCACCCGTCCCCTTGGATGCCCAAACACCCCCTCTCCTTTATGGGGTCAGCGAGGGATATCCCAGAGCTTGTGGTTTGCAACGTGACAGCTCTCACCATGCGGTAGCGCTGGCGGCAGGAAACGGAAATGGAGGGTTTTATGGCGCTCTGGGGGCCTGAGGGCGGGGGGTGTCCCTCACCGGGCCTCTCAGCGTACTTCCTTGCAGGGGTGGCAGAAACCCCATAAGACAGGAGTCCCACACATCCGTTCTGGGGAGCAACAGGGCAGGAGCTCCGAGTATGCCCCAGCTGGATGCCCTCTCCCAGAGGACCCCCGAATGCAAGTGTGGGGCTCCTTCTTTCCAGAGAACAGGTTCACGGCTCTCCAGAAGTTGCACAGACCGCCCAGGTCACATCAGGGTTCCCCAAGGAAAGTCTCCAGGGCAATATAGAATACACCCCTGTCCCACCCTGGAGTTTCACAGTTACGCATTCATTCCTTTGGCTACGTAGCACCGTGTTGAAAGTGAACGTCCATGAGAAGGAATGCGTTGCGTGGTACTAGTTGTGTCCTTGCGCAAATGTCTATGGTGGATGGTCTCTCGGGCGTAGGGCATGGAGGAGACGGGCTGGGGACCTCCGGGGGGGCGGCGTGGGCACAGGACCCGAGGGAGGGTCCATACTCCCCCGCCGGCCTTCCGCCTCCTCTGGAAGGCTGGTCTTCCTCCGCTGTAGCCCTGCTTCTGCCAGCATGCCCCTAATCCTCCAGTAACGGGGTCGAGGGTGGGGGGGCGCATGTGCGCAAAGCTGACGCCCCACTCCCGCGCTCGCGCTCCTGACCCTCTGCCTCTGTCCCCGACCAGGCCTCCCGGAGCAGGATTTCCACGGCGCCCTGGTCGGGGTGCTGGTGGTGGCCACGGCGGTGCCCACGCTGGTCCTCGTGTGCTTCTGCAAATGGTGAGCCCCCAGCCCTGGACCCAGGACCGCCTGCCCCCGCCCTTCCCACCGCAGTGCAGGACCCCAGAGCGCGCAGGATGGCCAGGGGAGGGCGAATGCAGAGTCCAGGCTCGGATTGCAGGTTGCTGAGGGCTGGCGAGGAAGGCGGAGTGACTGTCCAAGCGGTGCGGGTCGGGGCGTCTCCCGCTGCGCCAGCCGCGTCTGTCCGGGGCCACATGGCCACAGCGGCGAGGTCGGTCTGGACGGTGCGAACCGGGTCTGGCCGCTGCAGTGCGCGCGGGGTTTCTGTAGGAGGGGTAGGGGGCCGGGGCTCCAGGGTGCGCCCCCCGGCTTGCTGGGCCCTAAATGGTATCCCCCTCCACGGCAGGTACAGTCTGTTCCCCCGCATCCCGCAGGTGAAGAAAGAACTCACCGGGACCCTCTTCTCCCCGGAGGTGGGTGCGCCTGTTCCCGGTTCCCAGTCCGGAGGCCGGGGCTGCTCCGAGGGTTACGGCGTGGTTGGGCAGGGGTGTCCTGAGCTCGCCAATGCTGGCGTGCAATTCCGAGGGAGGGGAGAGGCATGGGGGTCCAGCTGCCTTCAGCACAAAAGTCCATCCTCCTGGGAAGGGGACCTCACCACAAAACTCACAACTTGGGGCTTAAGACAGAAGCAGCCCCTGGAGCAGGGGAAGGGGGGTGACCCTATTTCCCTGCCAGAAATGCCAGTCCAGTCCTCAGGCACCGGGAGTGCTGGTCTCCCTCTCCCCAGTCAGACAGCCCTCATCAGGAGACCCCGAACCTATTACATGGGTACAGACCCTGTTTCCACACAGAGCTATCTCTCGTGGTTCTGGCTGGACGTGGAGTCTGCGGACCACCACTCAACCCCTGACCATGGTTCCCTGGGGTTGCCGCTGGCTCTCGGGTGAGGGCCCCTCCCCAGGATGGCACCACTGCTCCTTCTGACCCTCCTCGTGCATCAGCCCCACATTCTGCCCGATGATGAGCAGAGGGACGCCCCCAGCACAGGGGCTCTAGTTCAGGCTGGAGGCTGTTTCCTTGGGAAGCCCACCCCCTTGGGCTCCCCCTGGGGCTTCCACGAGGCCCGGGTGTCCTCCCAGCGGGGTTGAGGGTTCATGGAAAAAATTGGGGTGAGGTTGGGGCTTTTGCAAGGGGCTTTGCCGTGGGTCTCAATGTTCCAGTGGGAAGGCCTTGTTGAGTTAGGGGACCAGCCCGACTTCTCGGGGTTCCGTCCACAGCCCACACTGTGGCTGGCACAGGTGGTCCCCAGACCCCTTGCAGGACCCCCTCCTGTAACACAGTCCAGGAAATGCTGCTCGTCTGAGAGCCCAGAGCAGCCGGCAGGTGGCTGTCAGGACCCCTACTTCACAGTCGGCACAAAGGGACCCCCCCCATAAGGTCCGGGATAGAAACAAGATTTTCAGGCTCAGGCTGGCTGGGGTCACCCCCTCTTATACAGGGGGGCCTCCCTGAGTCCTGAAGCAGTCATCCCCTGGGTCCCCCATGGCCGCCACCGTCCAGGCTGGAAGGATCTGTGTCCTCCAAGAGGGACTCTGACACCCCCTCTGTCTGGTCCCCGGAGCCTTTGCACCCCCCAGAGGAGAAGCCGTCCCCGTGATGGGTCCGTTCCATCCCCTCCCCAGCTCCCGACGACACGCGTCCACATTCTGTGTGTGGATTTGCCTGTCCCGGACATTTTGGATCTGGGGGTCCCATGCTACGAGGTCTTACCTGTCTGTTCTCCCCCAGAGCATCGTGCTTTCAGGGTCCGTCCACGGGGCAGCAGGTGGCAGAGCTCTGCTCCGTTCGTGGCTTAGTGACTTTCCCCCGCGTGCACTAGAGGGAGGGCGTGTCCACCCTTTGGCCACGGGGAACCACGCAGATCCGCACAGGCACTTTCTCGGTGGCACAACGAGGAGCTCGCGTGTGGGTGCCCTCAACGCTGCCCGTCTTCTGTCTCCCAGGTCTCCTGGGACGAGGGCCGCCCTCCGCCAGGCTCCCAGGAGCCCGAGGACGTCCTCATCGTGGAGGACCTGTCGTGACGGGCGTGGCTTCGGCCTCTCCCCGTGCCCCCCGCCTCCCCGGAAAATGTCGCGCAGGAGCATCGCACGCTCACGTCTGGGGACGATGTCTCCCCCGACCCCCACCACCGCCACCCAGACCCCGGCCGCACGGCTTTCTGGCTTCGTGCTGGCGTCCACGCCGGGGGCGCTGTATGCGTCTGACGGGCGTTTCCTTCCTGATTTCTGTATTTTTGACTCCGGGAGAAATAAAATAGTTCTACGGTGGGACACGAGTGGGCACATTTGGGGGGACAAAGTCGCGTGTCGGGAGCGGGTTTTGAGGGGAGAAGTCCGTGTCCTGGCCGGGCTGCTCTGATTCTGCAAATGGCCGGGAAGGAGCCGGTGTTGCCCCCTACGCTGTGGGGTTTGGTATGAATCCCGTCGCCGGTGAATAAAGGTTCTTCCCAAGACTCCCCGTCCTTAAACAGACTCTGCACAGCCCGGCCGTCTACACAGGACGCTGGGGTCGAGAGCACGAGGTCGTCTGGGGAAGCGGGAAGCGAAACCGAAAGTGGGGCAGGTGGGCGTCCTCGGAATATAGGACTCCTGCCGGGTGGGCCCCGGGGCACGGACAGGCTGTGGTTCTCCGTGGGACAGACGCCCACGGCACCACGTTGCAGGTGGGGGAGGTCCGTCTCCAGAGACGTGGGCAGACCCGACCCAGCCCCCCCAGAGAAGCAGGTGTCTCTGTCCTCGAGTCATGGACGGACGCCTGAGGTTCTGCCCTGTCGAGGGCTTTGCTCAGATCTTGCGAGGGGCACGTGGCCGGGCCGGGGAGGAGAGTGGCTTATGCCGGACATGCCCCCTCGGGCCCATCTCTGTTCGGGGTCGGGCTCAGGAGGGGCTGCACTCGCAGAGGAGGGTTCAGCGTCCTGTGGACACTCAGCTCTCCCAGCAGGTGCCTGGAAGCCTCCCATCGAGCTCCCCCAGCCCCCCGCTCCTTCCTCGCATCCCTCCTGGTGTCTACACTGGCCGCCTGCACGGTCGAGCCCCGCTGCCCCGAGGGATCCAGCCTCCGACCCCCAGGCCGCCTCTGACCCAGGGGGGCATTTGGAGAGGACCTGACTCCCTGGACAGGGTCCTCTGGACCCCGACCGCCACACAGCCTCCGAGCGGCACTGATGACACGACATTTGGTGACAACCCCAGGAACACTGACTCAGCTGCTAAAAAATTAAAATAAAATAAAAAACCAAGCAGGCTGGGGGGCCAGTGGGTGGGTGATGGCGGCAGCCTGGGATTCCAGCAGTGGCTGTGGACAGACCCTGGACCTCCCAGGATGGGTTCCTGGGACGGCGGCTGCCTCGGGACGGCCCCGCAGCGTCTCAGCCGTTAACAGAAAGTCTCCGAGGATCCCACCAGCGATGCCTTCCGGACGCTGGGCAGACGCGTTGCCCATTTGGAAACTCTGCGGAGTGGGGACATGGAAACGCGTGTCCACAGTTATGGGAACGCAGTCGGGGGGGAAGGGATGGGGAAAGACGGCCACCGGATGTCCCCCCCGAGGGGCAGACACCAGGCAGCCAGGACTGGGATGAGGGACCTGGGGGTGGCTCTTCCTGTCACCTTTGAGCTCGGGGCTCACGGGCGCAGAGGAGGGGGAAGGCGCTTGGTGAGCTTGGCCCAGCGCCCCTCTGTCACCGTTCTGCATGACCATATACCAAACATCGGGCTTTGGCTGTGACCATTTAAGGAGGAAAATGCTGTTCTGGGCTGTGTGTGCTCATTCGAGGACGAGGGAAGCCCATGGACACCCGGGTCGGGAGATGCTCGCTGTGATTACACGGGACAGCCCGATCCACTCACGGTCTACACTGTGGGGCGTCTGCGGGGCTCCGTCGGGGAAGCGTCTGCCTTCGGCTCAGGTCACGATCGCCGGGTCCTGGGATCGAGTCCTGCATCGGGCTCTCTGCTCAGCGGGGAGCCTGCTTCCCCTCTGCCTCTCCCCCTTCCCCTGCTCATGCTCTCTCTGTGTCTCTCCTGCAATAAATAAAAACCTTAAAAAAAGAAAAAAAAAAAAAACTGCACCGTGAAGAAACGTGTTTCACAAGAGGCACTGATGGCTGATAACGAAGGTTTGGTTGAAAAACATCCATGGTTTGTGTCGGGGCTTAAATACGCAGAAGAGGAGTCAGCGTCTTTCGAAACACGTCCACGCACCAAGAAAGAAAACCGAGTCCTCCCAGCAGAGGAAGCGGCCGCTTGCTATCGGCCGTCACGCCGGCCGAGATACCCGTGGGGCCACGTCAAGGAGCCGCTCCGTCAAGGTGTCGAGCGCGATAAGCAGACGGCGCCCCGAGATTACAGGAAGGACCCTGCAACCAGGGGGGCGCGGGCATGCGAGCCAAGGAGAGAAGTTTCCGTCGTAAACACCTGCTCTGCTTCCGCCGATGACCGCGACCCTCGAGCCGGGAGCCTCCAGTTTCGTGCACGGATTTGAGTTAAAACCGGAACCTGAGAATCCAGCCCTCACCGGGCCGGGCACCTGCAGGTTCTGGAATGGATGGGTCCTCTGTGCAACCTCTGTGGGTTTGGGACCCCATGGGGTGGCCAGGCAAGGCTTCCTGGGACTCAGGGCCAGAGTGAGGAGCCAGGGGTGACTGTTTAGGGTCGAGAGAAGAATAAGGAAGAACATTATTATGATGGGACCTTCAAGCCACGGGGTTCATCCTCCCCCCACTCCGGAGACCAGAGTCTGAGATCCAGGCGGGGCAGGGCTGTGCTCCCTCCTGAGGCTCTAGGGAAGGGTCCTTCCTCCTCTTCTAGCTTCTGGGGCTCCAGGTGTCCCTGGGCTGGTGGCTACACCCCTCCCATCTCTGCCTCCGTCCTCACATGGCTTCTCCTCTGTGTCTGTGTCTCCTCTTCTGTGTCTTAACAAGGACACATGCCATTGGATTCAGGGCCACCGTGGTCCAAGACAAGCTCACATCAGGTCCTTTATCATATCCGCAAAGACCCTATTTCCAAACAAGGGCCCCTTCGTAGCCTCCAACGGTCATACCTTTGGGGAGGCACCATTTGACCCAGCACGGTGACTGCAACTGCTTATTGTCAGGGGTGCCTGGGTGGTCAGTCAGTTAATCTTCCGCCTCTTGATTCTGGCTCAGGTCATGATCTAAGGTCGTGAGATCGAGCCTCATATCTCACACCGGGGGCGTGGAGCCTGCTTGAGATTCTCTCCCTCCCTCTCCTTCTGCCCCACAATGTGTAAGACAAAAATACAGGTAAATGAAAAGAAAATAGACAGAGTTTCTTTTGCTTGGTGAGCCAATTGCAGAAGACATTTGCGTCTCCTCGGGACAGCGTGCTGGTGGAGGGTACGCCCACGGCCTCTGGAGGAGAACTAGCCTCTGCACGGAGCAGAGGGCAAGCCTCAAGGACGTGGGCAAGGTTGTCCCAGAGCAGCTGCCCAGACACCTCAGAGCAAGGAGCACCTTCCCCTTCGGGGTGAGGGGGCAGAGCGTCTGGCGGTTCTGTTTTCAGCCGGAAAAGTGCACCAGCGGAGCCTCTTATCTTGGGGGAACCCCCTGGATGAGGACTTGGATCCTGCAGCCAGGCCCACCGGGTCCCAGGGCAAGGCCAACCTTAAAGCAGAAAGTGGCCCTGAAGCTCCCCACAGACGCTTAGGGGTCCTCGCGACTGGGTGTCTGCGTGACTCAGAGCTGACAAGGTGTCTCGGGTGAACATTTAGCCTCTGCTCGCGCCCTGGGCTCTTGGAGAAGCAGGACTGGGGGTCTTCCCCAGACCCCAGCACCGGGCGTGGAAAGGACGCCTCCATGCTGGGTCCCGGGTCCTGCTGCAGCTCCGAGGCACCCGGACCACCTGCTTCGCTCCGAGCTGCACACCGTGACCCACGGGGGCACATTGAAGGGTGCATCGCAGGGGTGGGGCAGCCAGGAGTCCGAGACAACCCCCCAGGCCGAGTCCTCCCTCCTTAAGAAGCCCTCACGGTGCCCCCTTACATCCCGAATCGGGCTTCACAACGGTTCTGCCCAGACCAGATGGCCGACCCCCCACATAATGGGACTTTTTAATTCGGAGGTAGGCGGTGCAGACGCAGGAGGCATTGTCCTCCCCTAATCTGCAGGGAAGACGGGGTAGAATTCTCCTGCTCCCTCCAAGGATGAGGCTCCGGAAACGCTCCTGAACACCGGGGGCGGGTGCTGTTTCTGTAACAGAGTCCGTGCGAACAGGGTCTGGGGTTGCCTGAGAAGGGTTCAACTCCCGCCCCCCGGACGGAGCAAATGAACTCAGAGGCGTCCACGCAGCTGGGCTACGGAGACGCTCCGACTATCCTACTCCTGCCGGTTCCCCCGGCCCCCCGGGAGCACGTGCCTGGCCCCAGCACCGCCGGGCGGGAAGACAAAGCCTTTCCGCCTAAATGAACGCGTCGACCGTATTCACGGGCGTACATACACCCGGTCCATGCGTGTGAATGAATAACATTAAAGAAACATATTAAAATACAGTGCTAGCGTTTATAGATGTCATCTCAACGTTAATGTGTCTACATCATGTACTACATGTAATACATGGTGGACGTTATCTAGAATACAGTTTAACATAATGCAATCATATATAATGTAACAATACGGTCTAATAATATACAAGGTAATACAATAATATATAACATGGTAATGTAGAATAATATAGTATAATGCAATGTAATGTAATGTCATACTGGCGCGCCTGCCGCCTGTATGGGCCCCTCAGAGGCCCCCATCTGCCCATCGATAAGGACCTGTGCGTCGTGCTGGGTGGAGGGACTATTCTGGACTCCTGGGTGCATCTTGCTGGGTGGAGAAGGTCTATTCTGGGTCTGCCCCAGCAGGCATCGGTACCTCCTGCCTCACCACTTTCCCTTCCCGCTTCCCGTCTTCTGTTCCTCTCTTTCCCCAGGTGCAGACCCTGCCCTTGGAGGGGTGCCGTCTGTGCTCACGATGGAAGCGCTCCCTAACCCCACCCCGCACCCCCATTGCTTGCTTTTGTCCTGCTTTTGCACTTCCTGAAATCGGGAATTTTTTGTTGTCTGGCCGTACGCCCGCCTGGGATGGGGGACAGGAGAGGTGTCTGGGAAGCGTAGAGCAGGCAGGTGGCGCAGAAGCCGGTTCCCGAGAGCCACGCTAACGACGGTCTAGAATCCGGAGGAAAGAGGTCTTGCGTTCACGTGGACAGATGCCTTCCCGGCTGGTTTCTGGAAGGGACCACCGTCCTCAGCCCTGCCAGGATCCCCGGTCCAGGGAGCCTAAACGTGCAGTTTGTTCCAGGTTAGGGCTGACACTAGCCTGGCCGCCGGCCGTGGGGAGGGCAGGAGGGAAGGAGAAGCAAACCGAGAAATGGACCCAAAGCCCTGCTCCGATTGTGGGAGGTGACGTCTGGCCCCTGTGGAGGGATCGGAGTCCGTCCCTGGTTCCTGCAGCATGCCGATCAGAGTCCTGATCCGCAAGGAGTCAGTGCGTTGTGACCCAGGGTGCAAACTCCTGATGTCGCCTTTGCCTCTTTAATAACCCTGGGCTGCGTCCCACTTCTGCCCACGGAGAACGCTTCTTCCCACAACACTCTCAGGTCCCCACTGACGTGGACGTCCCCCATCCCAGCCCTGTCTTTCTCTGGCCGCTCTCTGCCACTGGCCCTGGGCCTCTCTGCTCCTCTTCTCCATGCCCTAGACAGCTGCCCAGCACATGCTGTGTGGGGCATCCTTGGGAGCAGGCTTGAAATGCCCCCGCCCAGACCTCTGCATCTTTTTAAATATATATATATATATTTTTTTTTTTTTTATTTCACAGAGAGAGAGCACAAGCAGGAGCAGCAGGCAGAGGGAAAAGCAGGCTCCTCGCCGAACAACGAGCCTGATGGGGGACTCGATCCCAGGACTCTGGAATCATGACCCGAGCCGAAGGCAGAGGCTTAGTGGACCAAGCCTCCCAGGTGCCCGTCCAGACCGGTGCATCTTAGCTCCGTGCCCAGGACATCTGCCCTGAAAGGGGTCCACCCTGGGGCTCAGCGGGGTGAAGGCGGCTGCCCTGTCTTCTGCGTCTGTGTGTCTCTTCTGTCTCCTGTAAGCACACCAGTCGTTGCATTTAGGTCCCCACCCCCGGATCCAGGATGAGCTCATCTCACATCCTTCATTTCCTGAGACCTACAAAGACCCTTTTCCGATGTCAAGTCCACGTCAGGGATCAGAGTGGGGTCGCGCCAGCCACAGCTCCCTTATCTCGGACTCCTGCGCCGTGAGGGAGCTGGCGTGCTGTCACAGCTGTGAGTGGGGTGACGCCAACGGGTCAGTCCCTGTCCCTGAGCGGGGTCCTTCCAGCTGGGGCTGAGCCCAGGTCCACTGCAGCGGGAGACGAAGGCGGACGCCACGTGCTCCGCTGGAGGGCTGTGTTTGACCCTGGGCGGAGTCCTCCGTGGGGACGCAGGGTCCTCACCAGGGTCTGTGCCCCGGGGGCACGGAGGAGACCGTGTCCCTGGGACCCGGCGGGGAGACGGTTCCGAGAGCCACATGATACGCTGCGCGCGGCGTATCATCAACGGTGCCAGGAAGTTGCCCAAGCCCGCCCTGGATGGCGAGCCGCAATCAGGGTTCTAACAAAGAGGAACACGCGAGGAGAAATGACAACAGGAAAAGAGCAATTTTGAAAGAAAGGGGACTCATTCCAGGGAAAGTACGGGGTGGCTGACCCCGGCTTCGAGGGAAGACACCAGGCAGACACGGGGATGGGGTTCTCGCCTGGGTCGCTGACCTCTCCCTCCCGGCCCCCGAGCCTCATTGGGTCTGGGTTTTAGGGGCGGGGCCCCTGGCCGTGGCCATAAAAATCCTGAGAGGGGAGCCGCAGCTTTGGTTTCTCTTTGGGGACACTTCCTGGAGCACAGCTGGGAACAGGACTCGGAGAGAGGAGTCTGGGGTCCTGATCCCTCCGAGGGCCGGGTGCCTCTCCCAGGTGGGACCTTCATCGACACCCAGGTAAGACCTCTGACCCCCGGGAGGGACGAGGGGCATGGGAGTGGGGCTCGTTCCAGGCGTGGTGCTTCTGCCTTGGGCATGGCACTGGGATCCGGAGGGTTTAGGGCTTGTGAAAGATGCTGGGGACGGCACCGAGAGCCGGCAGGGACCGTGAGACCAGGCTTGCACACTGACGGGCTGGACAGGCTGAGCGGCACGGGACAGAAGATGTGAGTGGCCTTCTACCACGCTGACCCCATTATTTTGGAAAAGCGTGAGCACACGCATGAGGCTGCCGTGCCGGGTCTTGCCGAGAAGCTCGGGTCCGAGGTGGGCACGGCGGTTGGTTCCCGACGTCCAGCGCGGCCTGGCGGGGAGCTGCCGGGGGCTCGGACGGACCATGAAGCACTAACCCCTTGGAGGTGCCTGATGCACATGGGCCTGGATGTGCACAAAACGTGGTCCGTCCACGCAGGGGGTCGGACTCAGCCCCGTAAATGAGCTCGAGGACACGATGCGCGGGGACACAAGCAGACACACGAGGACTCATGGTGCGTGATTGCATTTCTGGAAAAACGGGCACAACGGGGAAATGCATGGACAGAACGTGGGTTAGGGGCTGCCCGGTGGCGGGGAGGGGACGGGGAGTAAGAGCTCATGCGGATGGGGTTTCCTTTCGCTGGATGGAATGTTCTGGAGCCAGAGAGCGGCAGAGAATGTCTCAGATGGTCCCTGAGTTACGTTTTATTTTATTTTAAGATTCTATTTATTTATCTGAGAGAGAGACAGAGCGAGTACGACCAGGGCCGGGGGGAGAGGGGGAAGCAGGCTCCCGGCGGAGCAGGGAGCCCGACGCGGGGCTTGATCCCAGGACCCCGGCATCGTGACCTGAATCAAAAGCAGACGCCCGACCGACTGAGCCACCCAGGCACCCCTCAGTTACGTTTTTAAAAAGTAATTTTTTTAAAAAAGATTTTGTTACTTTAATTCTCAGAGAGAGACAGAGCATGAGGGAGGACAAGGGCAGAGGGAGAAGGAGGTTCCCCGCTGAGCACGGAGCGAGAAGCGCGACTTTGATGGAACGTGCATTTCGTCTCCACACAGAATTAATGAACCGATACGTTATATGTTTATAAAACATAAAATTAAAAAATGCAGATGCCTGAGAGCTTCCCCAGGACCCCCTCTGGGCAGGTCCTGTGGGGACCAAGGTCTTATAGGGGATGACGCCAGGCAGGACCCACGCCTCGCCCCCTCCTCTGGGCTAGCTGTGGGCTTCAGCCGAATGGGGGCTCCAGACCCCTAGACATTCACGTCCACGTTGGCGCCCACCGCGTCTGACCGCCTGCAGTCCCATACCAGCTGTCCTCAGTGACTAGCGGCAAGTCCCACTCCGCTCTGTTTAACACGCGGATGCTTTCCGCACCGTGGATTTCCCGCTCTGACCTCTGGGGCGCACGGAGTGTGGTGAATACGGGTTGGGGGGACCCCCAGCAAAGCTTGAGCCTCCCGCCTCCCTGTCCTCCCCAGCGTCCCTGCATTACGACGACGAGAACCCTGTCCCGGGCGCCTCCCACCCAAAGGCGATCCTGGATCTTTCCATCCCCCTGTCCTGGGGAAGGGCTCTCTCGGGCGTGTTCCCCGATGTTGGCAAGAGCCACTTTCACTGTCCGATTGTGTCCAAGTGCACACTTGCTGGAAATCGCCCTCAGCCCTGTTGTGGAGACGGCAAATCTGTTCGGAGCCCCACGGCTTAACCAGGGGAGCAGGTGAGACCCCTGGTGGAGTCCTCATTGGGTCCTGTGCTGGGGGCTGTGAATGCCCAGGACAAGACGGGGGAAATCTGAGGTCCCACTCCTCAATCCCGGCTGAGATTTTCCAGACGGGATGGTGCGAAGGGGGCACGTTTTCTGGACAGTTCTGAGGGGCACAGAGTGCTGGCCCCAGACCGCGAATGCTGTTTGCCAACAGTGACACGGTGGGGAGGATGGGGGCTCGTCAGGAGACCGAGTTGCTGACGGTCCCGGTGGGGGAAGGAGGCTGGCCACCGAGGCGAGGGTCCTGGAGAACCAGCCTGAAGACGGGGCTTCCTGGAGACCCTGAGAAGGTCCTGGCTGGGGCGCTGGGACCACGCAGGGCTCAGTTACCGTAACTCTGCCCGTTCAGGAAATTTGATGTCTGTCGGCTTCATAGTTTTAATTACACTTCCTTCCCACGCTTTGTCATGGCTGCCTTTCCCGGCACCGTGTGTGGCGTGTGCTTTCCCGACTTCTGCCTCCGGCTGGAGCCAAGAGCACGCTCTGACCCGAGGGTGCGAGTGTCTCAAGCCGACTGGCGTACACACGGGGACGCCCACACAAGCACACACACATGGGACATGCATAGGACACGCATGGACACGCAGTTGTGCACACGCACACTCACATGAGTGTGCAGCCATGTGCACACACGGCAGTGCGTGCACCGTATGCACACGTGTGCGCCGCGGGAGCCTGTGCTCACATGCACACGCGTGCACATGCACACACACGTGCACGAACGCACACACGTACACATACAGATGCAAATGTGTGCACACGCACCGGGCATACGCAAATGCACACACTTGCACATACCCAGACCCTTTCCTCCTGCAAAAGGCCCCGTGCTCATGAGCAGGAGCTTCCCCAAGTCACCTCCTCCGTCCCACACGCTAAGCGTCCCTTCTTTCCCAGCGCACAGCCTGACGTGGGAGCTGCCTCGCTATGGCCTTGCTGTGGCTCGCCGTGCTTCTGACGTCTGCGTCCAGCCTGCCGCAATCACAGGAAGGTAGGACCGAACCCCAGGTGCGTTCTGAGGGTGTGTCCGGCGTTCTGCTGTTTCCGTTCAGCTCGACGTCCAGATCGTTACGGATCCAGCGGCAGCGGTGAGCGGGGATACGGAGACGGCCCGTGTGCCCCCCATCCCGATGCCGCCCGTGGGATCGTCTGGCAGCCCTGTCACGGCGCAACCTCACGGCCAGGACACGGGGTGCGGGAGGGCCGAGGTGCTGAGCATTTCGATGGCGCTGGAATGCAAGGACCCATCACGTACTTGGGTTCTGAGTCATTTTTCCAGGGAAAAACTGTGTGGACCTGTATGTCCCTTTCCTGGGTAGGGTCGTGGGCAAGGCGATGGTTATGGGCTGACTTGTGTCCCCACTAAAGTTCTCCCTGGAAACCCTCGCACCCAGACCCTATAAATGTGACTGTGTTTGCAGACAGAGTTTGGTGAGATGAGCCCATCTGGGTTGGCTCCTAACACAACAGGACTGGCGTTCTTATAGGGAGGGGACGCGTGGCCACGGATGTGAGCCCGCGGGGAAGGCCACGTGCGGCGAGTGCGGTCTCCGTGCCCTCCGCGTGGCTCGTACGATCTTGCGTCACGACGCTGGGGAATGAGATCCCATAGGAACCAGAATCGATGAGAGAGGAGGCTGATGACGATCCCCGAGCCTTCTGTGCCAACTTCTGTCACCAGCCGGTCCGCCTCAGGGGTCAGGGGCGGCCAATGGGCGTGCAGCAGGGAACGTCCGGAGGAACCCGTCGGCTGCTGGAGAGGGCGTGACCGCCAGAGACGCCCACGCCTCCGGCTCTGCTACAGGGCACCGTGCATTAACAGCCCGGGTGCGGCCCCAAGTGCCCCAGGAAGAGGGGGCTGGTAATGTCTCTGCAGGCGCGTCTGCACAAAGCCACTCGCTGTCAGGAAGTTTCTGAGTAATCAGCGGACCCCCAAGAGGGCCATCTGCATGTTTCCACGTCGGGTTCCCTTGGTACAGGGTCGTGGGGCGAAGGCCAGGCATGGCAGGTCCTGCGGGAGCGCCAGAGCCTACGCACCTGGGGCGGCATCAGTCCGATGTCAGCTGCGGTGACGCCCACAAGATTTCACAAACCACTAGATGTTGATTCCTTCCTCAAATAGGGGCAGAATTCAGATGTTTTTGTGGGGGAGAGAGAGGAAGGTTTTGGTCTTCTGAAGGGTGTTGCTTGAGTCTGCGTGGGCAGACAGAACAAAATACTGTCGCCTGGGGGCTCAGTCTATCTCTCCCAGCTCTGGGGATCCGGGGGGGCAAGGATGCTGTTCCACGTAGGGCAGGGATGCTGAGACCCAGGTGGGGCAGGGATGCTGAGATCCAGGCAGGGCTGGACCTCTGAGATCCAGGAGGGTCATGGCCGTGCTCCCTCCTGAGGCTCCAGGAGAACGTCCTTCCTGGTTCTTCCAGCTTCTGCGGCTCCAGACATCCCTGGGCTTGTGGCTACGTCCTCCCATCCCTGCCTCTGGCCTCACCTATAGCCTTTTCTGTGTCTCTTCGTGTCCAAATGTCCTCTCCTAATAAGGACACCAGCCACATCGTGTTTGGGTCCGCACTATTCAAGGATGACCCCGTCTCAATTAACATCTGCCATGACCCCAATATCAGGTCCCATTGCGAGGTCCTGGGAGTTGGGACTCCAGCATGAATTTTCATGGGACAGTGTGGGGCTCATGACAGGTGGTTCTGCCCCAAATATTTATCCCGAGATCCAGGGTCCTTCGGCTCCCCCAGGAGCGTTTATGGGTGAGAACTGGAAGTACCGCCACGTGTCGTGTTGAATTTCATGGACTAGAACCCAGTCATGTGGCCACACCCCTCCCATCCAGGGGACTGGGAGATGGCGGGATGTCAGGAAAGGGAAGGTGCCTCGTCTACGTCAGCCTGCCTGAGCACGATCTGGGTTCTTCTCCCAGTTCCCGCCCTTGGTTTGTCCGTCTCAGCCGGGGACAAAGGCCAGTGCTGCCTTTGTGGTCACTTCAGGCCTGAGGATGCTCTAGGATGGCTGACCACAGGTTGGAAGTGAGCTGCGTTCTAGGAGCAGAAGTCTCCTAGAAGGGGGCAGCTGACGCAATCCGAAATGTTCACATCTTCCCTCGTAAGCGGGACGCCCCCTAAGACTCCAGCGTTGGCCAGACTGCGTTAAGAGGGGCCATTGGTACAGCACTCGGTGGAATAGAAGTGTTGAAACCAGACGCCTTGCCTTGTTCTGGTATTAAGAAGGAGTGGTTAGTCTTTCACCATTGAGTCTGAATTAGCGCAAAGATTTTCATAGATTTATCGGGGTAAGGAAGATCTCTTCCTTTCCTCGTTTATTAAGATTTTTTTTTTTACTTACAAATGGGTGTAAGTTGGTCAGTTTCTTTTTTCCTCCTTCTAGAGAGATCATTAGTTTCTTGTTAATGGGGGTGAATTACATCGACAGTTAAAGAAAACTTGCATTCCCAGAGTAAATTTCTTGGGTCATGAGATATTACCAGGTTTATGTGTATTCCTGGATTTTGTTGACTAATATTTTCTGAAGGGATTTTGCATCTATGTTTATAAGGGATGTTGGCCTCGAGTTTACTTTTAATATCTTTGATTTTGATATTGGGATAATGCTGGCCTCCTAAAGGGAAACAGGAAATATTTCCCATCGGCCCCTCACCCCACATTCTTTTTTTGAACGTTTGTGCCCATGATACTATTTCCTCCTTAAATATCTGATAATTTATATATATTATTAGTTATAAAAATAAAATATGATAAATAACATTAGTATTTCCTACTTCATCTTTCATATCTGCTTTAATGATATTTAATGTTGTGTTCGCAGAACTGAGTGTAGGTTTTCAGGCATAAGAATTTGTTAAGAGAGGGACATCTGGGTGGCTCAGTCAGTTAAGCCTCTGCCTTCAGCTCAGGTGCTGGGATCGAGTCCCGCATCGGGCTCCGTGCTCAGTGCGGAGCCTGCTTCTCCTTCTCTCTCTGCTACTCTCCCTGCTTGAGCTCTCTCTCTCTCTCTCCGGCAAATAAATGAATATAATCTTAAAAAAAAGAATTTATTAAGAGAATGTCCGTAAACTATTGAACAGTACATCTGAAACTAACGATGTACTACATGTTAGCTAATTAAATTTAAATTTAAAAAACTCTTAAGAATTACATGTTCAATGTATAAGAAATTTGCCTCAATGAATTTTTTGTTGTTGTTGTTGTTACCATAAAGGAATACATTGTCCTTATAAGGTAGAAGAAAATAATGGCAGAAACCGAGGTGTTGATACGGTTTGGTCTTGGTTATGAAACTAAGGCTGTTGATCTTGATATGTAATCACGATACTGACAGCTTATCAACTCGGTGAACGTTTATTAAAGTCACATCCTGTAAGTCCTTGAAAGGGGTCACAGATGAAATCTCACCGGGTGTCTGTTGTAGCTTTACAGACGGGTGTTATTGGAAAACGTGACTCGGTAGCACCTTGTACCTGGGCAAGCAAGTCTTGGATGAGATATGCTGAACCCTGTGGTCTGCCGCTGGAGACCCCCTTTCCCAGCAACTTGTAGCAGGAATGTGTGAGCTTTGATTCCATCTCAAAACAGAACCTGATGTACTTGGGGAGGTTCTCCAGTAATGTCAGACCTGCTCCAACAGCCTATGAGCCATGAAAGGCCATGCATATTATTCTAATGACCATGCCTTGTATTTTCAAAATAAAGCAAAAAAAAAAAAAAAGCAAGTTTGATGGCCATTGACAACCAGTCCCAGAAACGCAGACCTTGAGAGACGTATGCAAGCCAGATCTGTTCTCGGTTTCTCCATCACGGGGATGGCAGGCTAAGGAGAGGAACAGGGCGTTGTTGACGGAAGCTTTCTTCCAGCTCTCAACAATTCCTCACCCGTGTACAATTCTGCTTCCCGAGGTCGTCGGTGAACTCGGTGGGAAGAGGAAGTCCCCTCGGTGATAAGGGTTCAAGCTTCTGCAGTACTTCTCCTAACTGTGACCTCTACCCATTTCAGATCACTATTCACCGATTAAAAACCTAAGGATAGAGCCGGTGGAAAGGAGATTGACCTGGGACCTCCATGGAAATGTTTCTGAAATTATGTGTTTCATAAATTCAAAATTTATCACTAAGGTAAACCATCTTCCCTGTATTTGGCATAGTCGAGGTTTTCCTGACATTCGGGGACTTAAGAGCCAGCAGAGCCCAAAGGCCAAGACGGGTTCTGGCATCACAGAAGCGGGAATTCTACTCTGGGGTTGGCTATGGAAGGGGTTGAAGACTATTGCAGACACCACAGTTCAGGGTTCACCTTCTGTACGATGTCCAAGATGGTGCCCCTGGAGAACCTTGGTGAGAACATGTTCTCAGGGATCTGGGTGGAGAGCCAAGCCCAGCTGAAAATGAGCGCTTGCTTTCCCACCATCGCCCGCCTCTCACCCAAATCCTATACTGTGTCATCTTCCGAGCTTGAGAGGTCTTGAGAACTGTGACAGACCCCATGGGTGGGCCTTGATGAGAATATAACATATTCACAGCTCATAGTGTCTCATGAGGAACAGGCACCTATCAACTTCCTTGACGATAAATTTGGTGTTTTAAGATTATTCTTGATTTAATACAATACAGGTCACAACCTGGGCCCCCATTACAAATATTCCTCCCAGTGCTGGAGGCTGGGAGTCTGAGATCCAGGCGGGGCTGAGGGTGGGACTGTGAGATCCAGGTGGGGCTGTGGCTGGTTCTCCTAAGCCCTCTCTCTTGGGCGTGAAGACACTCTATTCTTCCTCTGTCCTCATGTGGTCATCCCTTGATGTGTGTCTGTGTCCTGATGTCCTCTTTTTCTAAGGACCCCAGTCCTATGGGATCAGGCCCCACCCTACTGACCTCATTTTACCTTAATCCCCTCTTTAAAGACCCAATGTCCAAATACAACCACTTTCTGAGGTTCTGGGGCTGAGGGTTTCACCATACGAATTTGGGGGGGACACAGTCCAGTTCATGATAAGCCTAGGTGGGATTTCACTGGGACCTGTCCAGTTGACTCTAAACTCTATCTGGAACATGGCAGGCTACAAAAACAACCAAGAAATGTTGATAAAGAACACTAGTGATCAGGAATTTGCCTTTCCATGATGTCTCCAAATGTACCAAGAAGCTATGATTATCCAGGGTTAGGTTGATGGAATGCGTGGATAGATTAAAGAAATGGAACAATCCAGAAACAGAAGCATGCCTTGGTGGCACGTTGGGTAGGGTGGGTTTCCGATACCATTAAGGTGCTATTTCAGATTGGTGAAGAAGGATGGTTGTATGCATGGAGTCAGCACCATTTCCAAAATGCACTAAAGTTAAGTTGGATTCCTACTTCCCAATGTCCATGCACATAAATCGCAATTAGGAGCAATCTAGAGATTTTTCTGGATCCTGAAGATGTAGAAGGAATTGCTAAAAGGTCTATTTCAAGATATTGGACCCTGATGTCATTCCCTCATCCGCTGTTGGTTTTCCCTAAATTGAATTCATTTCCATTTTGTTCATGGTCTTTGCGTGTATGTCCCGTTTTCCCATGTATCTACGCTACTTCAACATTATGCTCTTGGCCAAATGGGTAAATATGGGGTTGAACCATCCGGTTTGGTGTGTTTGTCCTCAGCGGAGACGGGTTCTCCTTCTCAGTGGGTGAGTCTCTCCCTCTCCTTGTTTCCCTGGTCTGCCTACATGAGGACCCCCAACCTTGGGCTGCCTGTGGTGTTCAGAGGCAGCGCTCAGCACAGCGATGGCTGGTTTGGGAAAACACCCACCAACCCCGCATTCTGTTGTTCTTTTAGAACTTCCTTTTAGAGGCATTTATGGAACTCAAGTTCCTCGAACAAGAGACAGTGACCAAGTTTACGAGACTCACCTGAATCACTCAAGGAAGCTTTAGATGAGTGCCCAAAAAATGCCCAAAGATGCACATTTTCCCAGATCCTCGAGATTTGTTGTGTTAACATGTATTTAACAACTAGTCTGCTTGAATCTGTTATAGATATGATTAATTAGGTAGAGGTCTTCTTCCTTTATTAATTACAATTTCCACCAACTGGGGGTGCTGGCTGGTTCAGCTGGTACAGAGCGAGAAAATTTTGACATTAGGGTGTCATGACTTTGAGCTCCATGTTGGGCATGGAGAGGACTTAAAACCTTAAAAAAAAAAATAACCTTCTCCTTATTAAACCATTGGGGGCTCCACATTGTTAACTTATTATATAATGCAGGTAAAAAGCCAAAATTCATCATGAGCTGGATAAATATCTTCCTTTCGTGTGTGACTTTGCATTTTTATTTCCCCATTTTCCTAACTTTTCTGTCCCAATTTCTTTTATCTCTCGATCCTCAGAAAAGGATTGATTTATTCATAATGGAATTTATAAATGGAATATTTGTTTATTTATAAGCTGGTTATTTATTTATTCATACATGGAATTATTTTACATAAATTCTTGTATGGTTTTTAAAAAATGAATAAATTTCACTTTTTTCCTGGAGCAGTGTGGGGTTCACAGCAAAATTGAGAGGAAGGTATAGGGATTTCCTGTATGGCCCGCAGTCCCCTGCCCATGCACACGCACGGCCTTTCTGCTAGGAGCCTCCCGACCAGAGGGCACAGGCCGTACCACGGATGAATGTGTTTGAACACGTCATCCTCACCCAGAGTGCACGGATGACCAGACGGGTCACTCTCGGTGTGTGTATTTGGGGACTTTCGACAAACAGAGAATGGTAAATGTAGTACACAGGACAAAGTCACTGCCCTAAAAAAAAAAAAAAAAAAAATGCTGTGTTTCATCTGTTCCCCTCTCCCTCCCTCTCCACCAACCAGTAATTTATACACCATCTCCAGTCTGTCGATTGCCACAAAATAAGGTGTTGGGGTTTTGTTGAAGATTGAACGGACTCTATAGAGACTTACGTTTTTTTTGCCGTTATTATGGTTATCGTTGTTATTCAATCTGGGTATCATCACCATGACACTACGTGTGTTCTCTCAACAATGACTAAATGGTTCTTTCCCTCTCAGGCCATCAACAACAACCGTTACTGCCAGTTCCACATCCTTCCCTCATGTGAAGTGAAAAACTTCAGCGTCTCCTTGACCAAAGGCCCGCCGTTTTTGATGAGGATTCAGTATCCTCTGCAAGGTCAAGGGAACATGTTCCTCTTTGGGTTTTGTTTGCTCTCGGTCGCTGGCTGGTCGTAGGGATACAAAAACCATGACTTTTAGCTTGGGTGGGCCTGCAGGGAGTGGGGGGAAAAAAAGCGTAGGACCGTAGGACATGGCGGAGGATGTCATTGGTAAGACTTTCTTGGGTTGATGACGTGTGCAAATGCAGAACAGATTAGTGCTTGGCAGGGGTGAGGAGAGAAAAGGAGCATCGGGAGAGCTCTTGGGGGATGAGACCGCGCTGTACCCTGACATTATGGGCGTTGACATCTGCAACTATGTGTGAACCCACAAGGACCTGGAAATCCTAACGTCCCTCTTAAAGGTGACTTGTTTTTCTTCTCATCTCCTTTGCAAACACAGAAGGAAACCCTGAGGCGGCCGCACGAGGTCTGGACTGCCGGGTACACGACGTGGACTTCCTGACGTGCAGCTGGGAGGTGGGCAGGGAGGCCCCCCGGGACATCCAGTATCACCTGTACTGGCAGGAGCTGAGGTAGGTGTGGCTGCGGGCACAGCCGGGCTCTCCCCAGGCACATGGGGCCACTGGGTCATTGCTGGGTGCCCCCTCCTTGCCGCAGGACCCAGAGGGAGTACGAGTGCCCAAATTACGAAATGGATAATCGGGGAAAACTCGTCCGGTGTCATTTCAATGATGTCTCCAGATTGCCGAAACACCTCCAGATCCTGGTGAGGGGCACAAGCCAAGGTGCCAGGATCCCCTGCTCCGACCGTACTGTCGAATTATCAGAAATTGGTGAGTACAGGTCGAGGACACGGCTCTCAGGCTGCAGCCTGGGCTCTGGGATGCTGGTGTCTCAGGGCAGGGGACCATAAGAAAATAACCCCAAGCGGTCGGCTGAAATGACACACTGATTTCTCGTGGTTCTGGAGGCGGGAAGCCCAACCTCAAGGGGCCGGCAGATGGGGTTCCTGGTGAGCGTCCCTCTTCCTAGCTTGCACATGGCAGACTTCTCACTGTGACCTCACCCAGGGGGCGAGGGAGAGAAAGAGCGCTCCATTCTCTTCTCCTGGTGCCGTCCAAATCCCATCATGGGGCCCCACGTAATTACCTCCCACCTTCGAACGCCATCCCACTGGGGGTCAGGGTGTGTGCGTTTGGGGACGACGCGTTCAGCTCCAAGCAGCGGCTGTGAGTTCACGGCAGCTAAGGAAGTAACCCGCTTGCTTCTGGAGCATTCCGGCAACACACGGGGCACGGGGCTCCCTCACGAGTCTCGGGGAGGGGGTGAGAGTCGTGCCCGCAGCCCCTGTCAAGGCCCTGTGTTCTTATGCTAACGGGTTTCTGGAACACAGACCCCATTGTAGCAACGCTCTGTTGCCGTCCGTTTTCTTCGACCGGACCCCTCCCCAGACTGTGACAGCTTTCGGCCTCCGGAAGCCTGGGCCTGCCCCGGCGGGTCCTCGTGGGGTAAGGAAGCACGGGCCGGCGACATGAATTGACATGTGGTGCAGAGGGGAAGAATGCAAGGCCTCTTGCTTGAAAAGCGGGGGGCCTCTTCCTTCGTCTGCGGCTTCCCCCTCCTGAGCTGACATGCTGTGTTTTATGGGCACTGGTTTGCTGCTGCCTCAGACACGGGGCGCTCACCGGTACGTCCAGACCATGTCTCAGGCTGCTGCAACTCCGTGCACGATCCCCCTGGACCCCTATGTCCTCAGCCCCAGTCCCAGCAGGGGTGGAAGGACACAGTGGTCAGGACAGTGGGGTGGTGGGTGTTAGAAAGCCCGGTGGGGATGCATGGAGGGTTCAAATGGGAACCGGGGGCTCTGTGCCCCCAGTGCATGCTTCATTATCCTGTCAGGAACACAAATTCAAAAACGCCTGCTGTGCCCCAAAGATCTGTCCGCGTCTTGCATCTGTGAATGCCCCCTTGTGTGGAAACAGGATCTTTGCACTTGTTATAGGGAGGGCCTAATCCAATGTGGTGGTTCCCTTAGAAGAAACGGAGGAGATGCAGAGGCCAACCCAAAGACAGACGGGAAGGCCATGGTAGGGTGTACAGCCCAGGAACGCCAGGGATGGCCGGCAGCCACCCGGAGTGGGAAATGAATTCGATGGCGTTACTGGCCATTTCAGCGTGGCGCCGGGAGAGCAGGGACCCAAGCCTGGGGCCATGTGCAAGGACATCAGTCCCACACAGCTCTGCGCTGGGACGGGCCAGGTTGAGGCGTGCAGGGAGGCTGCTGGAGAGTGTCACGATGACATGCCCCATGACTCCAAGAGAGTCGGGGGGTTTATTATTAGTTCCCAATTGCTGTCTTAATAAATGATCCTGAGCTGTGAGGCGTTAAGCACAGGAATTAATCGTCCAGCCCTGGAGAGCAATCTGAGATCAGGCAGGGCAGGACCAGGGGCCCAGGTGGGGCAGGGATGCTGAGATCCAGGCGGGGCAGAGTCAAGGTCCTTCCTGAGCCTCCAGGGAGGGTCCTTCCTGCCTCTTCCAGCTTCTGGGGCTCCAAGCGTCCCTGGGCTTATGGCCGTGTCCCTCCTATCTCTGCCTGCATTTTTGCGTGGCTTGTCTTCTATCTCTTACAAGGACACCTGTCATTGGATTTAGGGCCCCCCTGCGGTCGGAGGACATCATCTCAGGATCCTTTACGTATTACACCTGCAAAAACCCTGTTTTTAGAAAAGAGATCTTATTTATTTATTTGGAAGAGAGAGACACAGCCGGGAGAGGGAACACAAGCAGGGGGAGCGGGAGAGGGAGAAGCAGGCTTCCCGCTGATGCGGGGCTCCATCCCAGGACCCTGGGATCATGGCCTGAGCCAAAGGCATACGCTTAAGGACTGAGCCACCCAGACTCCCGTAAAGACCCTATTTTTAAACGAGATTCCATTCCCCTGTTTTAGAGATTTGACAGGGAGGGATGATTTGGGGGTGACCATTCCCCTCACTGGAGCTCTTTAGAAAGTGGCTCACGTTTCACACTGGCCCTGGCCCTTCCTCCCAGGAGGAGCGTCTCCAAGGGAAGCCTGCCTGTGGGTGTTACACTGTAACGGGGCCTTTCCCACAGGCAGGCAGGACACAGGCTCTGCCCCAAGCTGGAGGGGCTGGTGGTAACCCTGTGTCCTCACCTAGGCAGGGTGGCTCCTAGCAGGTGGGTTCTGGGCTGTCTCCAGGGTTGTTGCCCAGCAGGACTGACCCACTTGCCCCTTGGGGTGCCCCTGCCTTCCTGGCCTCACTCTCCAGCCCTGCCAATGGACATATCCTCCCAAGCAGGCTTCTTGCCCTGTCTCCTGCCCCTGAGGGGAGAAGGCCATTTGTGGGGTGCGCGTCCCGTGGCAGCAGATGGGCAGGGTCTGTGTGGCTGCAGGGAGGAGGGAGCGGGGCTGGTTTTGAGCCTATTTCTCAGGATGGCATTGTAGGTGGAGGTAGAGGCAGGGACAGAGTGAGCCTGGGGGCGGGGTGACGTCACTGATGGGGGAGGGGGAGCAGGAGGGAGCAGGAGAAGAGGAGGGATAGGAGGGGAAGGACTGGGAGGAGGAGGGGACCCAGACAGAGCTGAGGACTGCCAGCCAGGGGTCCCGGTGGAACACAGGTGCAGACAGGTGAGGAGGACCCAGGGCTGGGCTCCCAGCGGAGGTCAGACCTGCGTGTCTGTTCAGATGTGCTCACATGCAAAGCTGGAGAAGCCACGGAGTCAGGGGAAGCTGCATGCCCAGAGCAAGGGCAGAGGGCAGAGCACAGCCAGGAGGGTCCCAGCACCCAGAAGGGAGGACAGGACGTCCGGGGAGGAGCTGGCTGCAGCAGGCGGGGTCTGGGGGAGGCGAGGAGGCAGGGGCAGATGTTTCCGGGAGTACGGCTGGCCTGCGGAGGGCACTGGCGTTGGGACGGACCCTGTGCGGGGCGGGGGAGCGGGCCCGGCTGCGAGGCACCGAGACGGGCCGGTGGGCAGGAGGCAGTCCACGGGCGCAGGACGCTGTCCTCCCTCTGCTGGAGGACGGTGGAACTAGGGCCAAGGGAAAACAGCAGGTGTCGTCCTGGGGACGTCGTTGGCACAGACCTTGCTCTCCAGGAGGATCTCGGGGTGGGCGGGGGTCTGTCACCGGCTGGTGTCTGCGTAGCTAGACCTATGGCTAATCCAAACCGACAGACATCGCAACACATCTTGTCATTCATCCGAATGGATGCTTTGCCCATTCTCTAACCTTGGAATGACGTGCTCCTCTGCTCTTTACCACCTTAAATCTCCATGAAGCCTGTTTTGAAGTATATTCTGGGGGGCGGGGGTGTGGATTGGTTTTACTCATAAAAGCTTTTTTTTTTTTTCCCTGTCGTAGAGATATTAAATCCACCCAATATCACTGCAACGTGTAATAAATCCTATTTGATGATGGAGTGGGAAACGTGCAGCCACTTTAATAACAGATTTGAGTATGAACTTCAGCTACAAAAGGTACATGCTTGTCCTTGCTGGCACTTCCAAATTCTGGAGAATCTGTACCCCCAAGGCTTTGGAGGCAGATAAAACACACACACACACACACACAAATATGAATCAAAAAAAATTTTTTTTTACTCTTTTAAAAATAAACATCAGGGGTGCCTGGGTGGCTCAGTGGGTTAAGCCTCTGCCTTCAGCTCAGGTCATGATCTCAGGGTCCTGGGATCGAGCCCCACATCGGGCTCTCTGCTCAGTGGGGAGTCTGCTTCTCCCCCTCTCTCTGCCTGCCTCTCTGCCTACTTGTGATCTCTCTCTGTCTGTGTCAAATAAATAAATAAAAATCTTTAAAAAAAAATAAAAATAAACATCAATACAGTAAAAAAAAAAACTAAAGTAAATTTTAAAATAAAAACATGAACTAAACTCTACCTAAAAATGAAGAATGTTAAGACACAAAAAAAGCTGAAAAAAATGAACGATCATTTAGCCTCTCGTGTGTGAAAACTGTCAAGAGAAAATATACAAACCCTAAAAAAAAAAATTTAACCTCAAGCAAAGTAACAGTGTTGGCTGTTCGAAAGCGAAGAGGTAAAATTGAAAAGGCAGGCCACCGAGGGAAGAAACCAGGTGCCTCTTTGTCCGTCAAAGGACTCGTATTTGGGCTGGATGAGAAAGGTTTGCAAGTCAATAACAAGAAGACCAATAACTGTATGAAAAAAAACAAAGGGCAAGAAGTTGAAACAGCCATTTCCCCAGGGAAGACGTACTCATGCCCCGTAAGCACATGGAAACGTGTCACCGACCTGCAAACCACAGGGAGAGGCCACTCCGCACCCCTGACACTGGCTAAGGTGACAGTCTGGGCAAACCGAGGGGAGGGCAGGCTGCCACCCAGCTGACTGCAACAGTTGCTTGCGACTCAACTGGTGGCCATTCAAAATGATACACGTGGCTCCTTCCTCTCTCAGATGTCCCTTGTGCATGAACCTTCTCCCGATGGTTAAGACCCAGGGTAAAAATCATATCTTTTTAAGGAAAAACATGGCACAGGCACTTTGGAACGGGCTTTGGTAGTATCTCGTGGAGGCAGCCACGCCCGTGCTGGTCTGGCTCCGAGAATGATGAAAACCTAAGTCCCACCAGCGTGGGGACCTGCGTGTTCATGGCAGCTGAGTTTGGGAACAGCCCAAGACAAGGCACCAACAAAACATATCCACGCTGTGGAATCGGGCCCCCGGGGAAGGTCAGCCACACTCAAGGTCTGCCTTGGACCCCACTTATGCACAGAAGCGTAGAACATGCAGCACGATCTCTAGTGGGTGACACGCGTGGGCCCTGGGTGTGTGCGGGAAGGGAAGCGTGGCGGAGGGGCACAAGGAGTGTGCTTTCGAGGTGTGGTTTGCTCAAGCAAATTACGCCTGAATCCAGTTACCTTAGAAAATGATCAAGTGGGGGGGTGCCTGGTGGGCTCGGTCAGAGCACGCGACTCTTAATCTCAGGGTTGGGAGTTCAAGGCCTACGCTGGGCACAGAGACTAAACAAATAGACTTAAAAAAAAAAAAAACTGTAAGTCTACAAATTAAAAGAAAATGACCAAATGTTTTGAGCTGAGATAACGGTTATTAATTCTATCCCCCCCCCAAAACAAGACCAGGTGTTTTTTAGTTAATACCTCCTTCATACGCAGGTTATTTATATATGATATGACTCATTTAGGCTCAACCCCTGATTATTTTGTACTCAGTTTCTGTTATAAACCTAAAAAGGGCTTCAATAAGGGCGTCTGTCGGGGGACAGCAGCAGATACCCACAGCTTTCCCCTCTTGTTTTGTAGGGCAGTGATCCCGCCTACACGGAGAAGGTGAGCGTCCCCCACCCTCCCTGAACTGGGCATCACAGACCCGTTTCCTTACTGTCCAGCCACTCTGTGGTGCCCGACGCTGCTCGTGGGCCCCGCTCACCCATCCGGCGATCTCCAGGAGTCCGTGCTGAGGGGAAACAGCTCGGAGATGATGCTCTGTCCTCCTGAGGCTTCTCCTCTGTGTGTGTGTCTCCTCTTCTGTCCCTTGTTAGGCCCCTGTCACTGGACGTAGGGCGACCCCAATCCAGGATGAATTCATCCTGACATCTTTCAAGTAAGCACATCGGCAAAGACCCTACTTTCAAAGAAGGTCCGGACCACAGACTCCAAGGGGGAGGGTGATGACATATCTTTCTTGGGGAAGCAGAGGTCACAGTCAAGAGTGTGTAGGGCCCCATGCCGTGCACAACACCCACACACGGCACCATGGGCTTGGCCTCTTTGGGGACGGCCGTGGCTTCTTTTCCTCCCAGTGCTTGGTGTCTTGGACACCAAGAACCTGGGCTGACAAGGGTAGGGGGCTCCAGGATTCGGGCCCCTCTGAACAGGCATCTTCCCCGCTGGAGGCTGGTTCGGTTCACATTCTTGGGGGGGCTTGTAGATAATGAGTGTCCCAGGTTGAGGGCTTTAAAACACAGCTCTATTCTCTTGGGGTCCTGGAGACCAGATGTCCAAGATACAGATGGGGGAGGATCTCATTCCCTTTGGAGGCTCCAGGGAACATCTGTCCCAGCTACTGGGGCTCCTTGGCGTGTGGCTGTCTCCCTCTGTCATGCACATGGTCTTCCCCATGTGTGTGTGTTCCCAAACTCCCCATTTTGTAAGCTCAGCAGTGGTAATGGATCACAGACCCCTAACCCAAGCTGCCCTCTGCTTCACTGACTGCATCTGCTCCAACCTCGTTTCCAGACGAGGTCCGCTTCCGAAGCGCCGCGGGGCGAGGACGCTCACACACGAGTTTGGGGGAGGGCCCACGCCCCACGACAGGGCCCCACTGTCTCCCCGCCAACTGGGAACAGCCTTTCCTTCTTTCCTTGTCAACCACAGCTCCAGGAAAAGTTCTTTGAGCTTCACAATCCCAGAAACTACGTGGCGAGACTAAGGGCCAAAGGTTTCTACCGCAAAAGCTGGAGCGAGTGGAGTGCCCCCCAACGCTTTGGTGAGTGAGGCGCCCTTTTACCTGTCCTCTGTGTGCGCTGGACGCTGCGGGCAGCACCCCTGCTCGGGGAAGCACGGACCCCTCGCGCTCGGACGGGCTCTCCACCCCTGCCCTTCGATGCTCTGCCACGCACAGGCTTCTGCGTCCCCAGAGAGGGCTCTGAGACAACATCTGACCCGGCACCTTGTGCTCACCCCAAGGGGGCGCAGAGAGGAAGAGGAACAAGACCCCCAGTTCGAGCCTCCATGGCTTGTCAGTTAGGCACACGGGTTCCTTTCACCCGACATGGTCCCTGGCATGGCTGCTGGGCCGGATTAGAAGCATTTGCCCAAAATAAGACCCACTGTTTCTCCCTGACCTGTTCGGAAACCGGACCCTCCTCCCAGGCTCTCCTAGAATGTCCCCTTTCAGCGGTGGCACGTAGGAAGCCTTGGTCACGAGGGTCCTGGGGCTGCTGCAATAAATGACCACACGTGGTGGGGGAGGGGGCCTACACCCACAGGAATCCAGCCTCTCCCAGCTCTGGAGACCAGAGTCTGAGATCCAGGCGGGGCAGGGCTCCCTCCTGGGGCTGCAGGGCAGGGTCCTTCTTGCCTCTTCAAGCTTCTGGGGCTCCAGGCGTCCCTGAGCTTCAGGCCATGTCTCTCTCATGTCTGCCTCCATCTCCATGTGGCTTCTCCTGTGGGTGTCTGTGTCCAAATTCCTTCTTTGTATACAGACACTAGTCATTGGGTTAGGGCCCATCCTATTGCACTGGGACCTCACGTTTACCTAATTAGTTCTGCAAAGACCCTCTGCTGTGGGCTCAAATGTGTCCCCCCAAATTCACATATTGAAGTCCTCACCCCCAGGACCTCAGAATGGGACTATATTTGGAGATGGGGTCGTTAAAGAGGGGATTCAGGTGAAATGAGGTCATTATGGCGGTCTTGATCCCATTAGAAGAGGGGCTGAGGACACGGACAGGCACAGAAGGACAAACATGTGGGGACAAGAGAACACAGCGTCAGCATGCGGAGGGGAGAGGCCTCCTGTGGAACCGGCCTCAGCCCCATGTGGATCCCGGACTTCCAGCCTCTAGGACCGTGAAGCCAGTATCTGCTGTTTCAGCCTCCCCGTCTGTGGGCCTTGGTTGTGGCAGCCCCAGCAGACTCACGCACTCCGCACAGGGCCCCGCTGTCCCGAGGGGAGGCGGAGGTCTTCGCAGAGCAGCGTGCCCGGTGCTCCCCCTACCGGCCAGCTGCAGGGGAATGCCCGCCGTCTAGGACCGCCCCCACATGGGCTCCAAGAGGTGTTGAGCGTGCAGTGGGGGCCTCCGTCTTCTGGCCGGGCGGCTGCCCACTGTCCCCTCCGGGACGTGCCCGAGTGCCCGCTGCCTCTCTGGGTCCCCTGGGGAAGCACTCGGGGCTGGGTGCCACCACCCCCCCGGGACCTGCTGATGTGCCCTGCCCGCCCTCTTCCGCAGCGTGCGATGTGGGGGAGGACTCGCAGCGGCCCGCCTGGCTGCTGTCCGCGCTGGCCTTGCTGGCCACCCTGCTGGTGCTGGGGCTCGTGATCGCGCTGTGTGGAAGGTAAGTGCCACCCCTGCCCCCGCTGGCCTCCTCCCTGCAGGGTGCTCCTCCTGTCCCCACCCTCCCGCCACCGCTTGCGGGACACCTCCAGGGATCCGCCGGTTGCCTCACGTGTCCCCAGGGTCCTTCTGAGACTTGACCTTGCTCTGCTGTCTGCCGCCCTGAAAATCCAGAAGGTCCCTCCCTCTTAGCTCGAGCCCGGGGTGCAGCCAGGCTCGCCTGCGTGTCCCCACGTGTCCCTGCTGCTCAGCCACTCACCCTCGTGCAGACTCCCCAAGTCTCCACATCCTTGGGCCGGGGTCACTGGGAGTTGCCCTCCCCCTCCTCCTTCCCCTCCCCCTTCCCCTCTCTGTCCTCCTCCCTCTCTCCAGTAGGCAACAGGACAGCGACAGGGTCATGCTGACCTTGCCCATCTGATAGCAAGTCCTGCCCTTGGGGTGTCTCCCAAATGCCTCAGTGCAGAGCCCAGCCAGGTCCTGCCCAGCCAGGTCCTGCCCAGTGGGCCTTGGGGTCTGTCCCTGCGGGCTCAGGCCTCTATCTGGCTGCACCCACGCCCCTCCCAGCGCCTTCAGGCTGAGCCACCCTGCCCAGGAGCTCGGCCTTGGGCATGCTTGGGCCTGTGGCTCAGGTAGGGGACCCTGGTCTGTAAGCCGTGGGGAGCGGCAGGGTCCGCGGTGGGTGCCAGGAGCCTGGGGGCCGCCTCCAGCCTGGCTGGGGCCTGTGGCAGGAGCCCGGGTGGGGTGCACGGGTCCCAGCAGCAGATGCCGGGCTCTGCCCCTGCCTGCCAGGATTGCTTGGGGCTGTAGGGCTGGGCGCCAGGGGCCAGCCGAGGAGACCGGCTCCCCACCCCCACCCGGGGAGTGAGCTGGAGCTGTAATTCCATTCCGGCGTCCCCAAGTTCTGGATCCAGAGCCTGTGTCTCTGTCCTCCGAGGTACTCAGTGTTGCAGAAGCTCTTTCCTCCCATCCCGCACATGAAAGACCCCATCACTGACAACCTTCAGAGCAGCAAGCTGGTACGTCCGGGCCCTTGCTGGGGGTGGGGCTGGGATGGGGCGGTCTGGGCTCTTGCTAGGGGGTGGGGCTGGGACGCCGAGGCCACAGCCCCGCCGGGGGAGCAGGATGCTTGTGTGTGGGTCCTGGCGGGAGGCAGGGGAAGCTGCGGGGTGACGTCATGTCAGGAGCTGCAGGGTCACCCCCAAGTGGTCCTCCAGGCGCGCAAGGCCTGGAGCCTCTGTGACCCAGGCGCCCAAGACTAGCCACGCCCTTGCACTCTCCCGCAAGTGTGCAGCTCTGCGCTCAGCCTGACCCCCTTGTCGCCTGCAGGTGGCCTGGGAGGGCAGCAGAGCAAGCCGGGAGGACTGCCCGGTGGCGGAGGTGCAGGTTTTGGGGGAGACATGACGAGGGACCTAAGACCTTCTCGGCCTGCCCAGATGCCCACACAGCCTGGCCGCAGTTGGGCCGAGGGCCGACCGGATGGGATGGGGGTAGGGACACCTCGGAGCGTGCTCCATGGAGAGGCCACCAGCAAGGAAGCAGGGCTGTGTCGGGCTCATTCAATAAATCAACGCTGTTTCCACCCAGTGCTTGTACACGGGTGGGGGGGGGATGCCTACGGCCCATCACACCGGACCCTGGGGCCCCGCTCTGGCCTCCCACAACGCCCCCGCCCCACGCCAGGATGCTGCTAACACGTTGGCCAGACAGGCTGGTCCCTGCGGCAGCCGTGCCCGGTTCTTGGAGTTGTCCATGCGTTCCTTCAGGCGGCATCTGGGAAACCCCGGGTCCCCCGCAGGGCGGCGTGAGGGGGGCTGCCCACGGCGTGGACTTCCGACACGGAGCCCCGGACAAGGACGCAGATCCGGACACAGCCTGCCCCCCAGGGGCCAGGGCCTCCCAGGGGTTAGGGCTCCCGGGAAACACCGGCTTGGCCCGCCCATTCACAAGGGGACCTCTAGCCATTTAGAACATTCCATGCACGGCAGCAAGCCAGCACCCCCATCGCCGAACGGGCCGTGCTGAAAACCAGCCCAGCGCCAGTGCAGAAACACTGTACTCACAATCCCTACGGGGCCACCAGCAATGCCAATACTCGGGGACCTGCCAGCTAACAAGGGCACAGCTGCGTAAGTGACCGCACCGTTCTGAACCAGCGAGGATGAACAGGGGACGGAAGGTCTCCAAACCCAGCCATCGACACGGCTGCAGGCGGGAGGCCGCGCCCACACGCTCATTCCCTCAGAACACCAGGGCTCCCATGGGCTGAAGTGGAGGTTCCCAGGGAGACTCCTCTGGAGTTGGGCAGGGTTAACACGGTGCAAGGACGCATGTTTCCCTCCCCTCCCCTCCTAACCTGCCTGGGAGCCCTGGGCAGAGTAGACGACTCCAAGCTCTGAGTCGACCCCGCATAGGGGCAGAAATGTGCGTTTACACCTGCCCATCCTTGAAGAGAAAACCTGCCGTCCATGTGCAGGATGTCCCAGCCCCATAAGGTTCTAGAACCCCCAGTTGGCCTTCCTAGCCCAGGTCACCCAGAACAGGTCAACGCAGAGCCAGGACCCAACATTCAGCCCAGAGTCTCTCCTGCACGGTGCTGCCGTTTGTGCAGAGGCAGCTGCAGAGGACGTGGACCTGTCCCGGGGCCTGCTCCTGTGGATTCTTGCGTAAGAGAGCAGGGCTGATGTTGGTCACAGGATGTGGCTGGGTGGTCTTTCTCCAACAGGAAAGCTAGCTGCGCTGTACTGCTCAGATGGAGGGATGGGGGCCTCAGAAGCTCACAGCAGTTTAAGGAAGGCCTCTTGAAAGACCCACCCCCCCAGAGCAGGGACACTCAGACGCCCCAGGGCTCGCTGCAGTTGGGTTCTCTTTCCCACCCAAGGGTGGTCTCTCCAAGCAGCAAACGAGCCGCCAGTGGGCTGGTCTGAACTTGCCTCCCTACCCTGCAGGGCCTCTGGAGGACATGCCCTGTAGCCTCCCTGGCCGCTCGCGTCTCCCACCCCGCTGCCCACCAGCCCCACCCACAACGCCGCTCAGCTGAAAACAAACCAGCAGTCTGTGTCCCGTTTTTTTATGGTTTTGCAGCAGAATGCCCGACATGAAACATAATTGCAAATATTCGGCTGTGCAAAAGAGAATAGTGCTTAAGTACAAATGTAGACATGATTTTTTTTTCTTAAATAAATACTTAAACACACCTTGGGTCCCACAAGCACCTGCACTCTAAGGTCTGTGCCAGGGAGCTGCTGGCCTGTGGACCCACAAAACCTCGTGATTCCCCTCCCCCCCATAATCAGTACATGGAATCTGGTGCCAATGGTAGATCACAATGAGCCCCCTTTGGAACCTTCCCCAAGCCACTACGTGTGATCTGGCCGGGACAAGGACACTGGAATTTCTCGAAGATCAATGGTCCATAACAGTTAAAAGTATTCTACAAGATTCCCTTGGTCCCCGTGTCTGGAGGAGGAACGTCTAGATGACCTTCTTCAGCTCGTCATACAGGACCAGCACAAACGCGCCCCCCATACCCCTCAGGACGTTGGACCACGCGCCCTTGAAGAAGGCCTTGCCCCCTTCGTCTTTGAAGATCTTCCGCCAGCAATCGACAGTCCCCTTGTACATGATGTCCGCTGCAAGAGAGACAGGAGAGCTCACTGGGAGGTTTTTCTGGGAAGGGGCACAAAGGGAACCCCGAAAAACAGAGCACACGGACACTGCACCGTACTCTCCGGAGGAGCTGTGCTTCTGACCACAGGCACACCAAGAGTCCTGGCTCATGGCCCTTGCCCAGCCCACTGATGTGGGTAGGGGGCGGACAGGGACCATACATGCAGAAACTCACACCCCCCCCTCAGTCACCAAAGAGCACCATCTCCACCCCTGGGATCAAGGCAAGGCCCCTGGCCGTGCTAGAAGACAAGAGCCAAGAAAGGGCAAGACCAAGGGCTTGGGCAGGTACCTGGCCAAGCTGTGGGGGTCTAGAGCAGCCTTGAGAATGTGAACACACTCGTTGACCTGGACGTCCCCCACCCTGTGAAGCCAGCCCACAAAGCCTTGCGCCTAAGCTCGCTAAGTATGTCATCTGCTGGCTCACAGCTCCCGAAGCTGAGGCCAGAGAACCACCCCACTCAGGGAGATCTAGAGCGAGCCACTGTCACCAGGACTGAGACACGATACCTCCTTTGCGCCCCGACTGCATCATCATGCGCCGTCGCACTGTGTCAAAGGGGTAGGAGACCACGCCCGCCACAGCCGTCACGGTCTGCGCGATCATCCAACTCACCACGATGTGGGTGTTCTTGGGGTCCGGGAGCATACCTGCGGGGCCACCGGCCAGTGTTAGGACCTAGCGCTGCACACAGCAGTACAGGAACAGCCCTGCCCACCCCGACTCCACGTGGAGCTCCCCACGCCCAGTACCAGTGGGCCGGCAGACAGACCACCTGCTGGCCAGAGGCCCCGGCTCAGGGCCTGGGAATGGTCTCTCCGTACAGCAGGGGTCAGACCAGCCCTGACAAGTGGGCACACCATACACGAGCACATTCTGCTGCAGACAACCCAACCCCGACGCTAGCAGGCATAGAGCTGCTTCCAGGGTGTGAACAGTGCAAACTAAAGTTCCCGTGAGAGCCCCACCTCCGGCATCTAACCAGAAGACTCTTTTAAAAGAGAACAAGTTAAAATGAGCTCACCTGGCTGCCACCTAAGCCAACACCAACAATACCCTTTAAAAAATAAAGACCCAGGGCGCCTGGGTGGCTCAGTGGGTTAAAGGCTCTGCCTTGACTGGAGTCATGATCCCAGGGTCCTGGGATGGAGCTGCGCAGGCTCTCTGCCCGGTGGGGACCCTGCTCCCCCCCCCCCCCCCCCCATTTTGTGATCTGTCAAATGAATAAATTAAAAAAAAAAAGAATCTTGGAAAAAAAGGACCCAGGCACACAGAAGACAGCCACATGAAAACGGCTGCCCACGGCCCAAGGACACCTCAAGAACGGCAGCAACCCTGTGCACAGCTGGATCTCGCACTCGCGAGCGCCGGGAACCGTGGAACCCCCCGAGGTCCGTGACTGAACCCGCAGCCGTGCGCAGCCCCCCCGCTCGGCAGCCCCAGCGCAAGAACACACTCACCCTTGGCAGTGTCGTACACGCCGAAGTAGGCCGCGCGGTAGATGATGATGCCCTGCACGGACACGTTGAAGCCCTGGTACAGACCCCGGATGCCGTCGGACTTGGTGATCTTCACCAGACAGTCTCCCAGGCCCTTGAACTCCCGCTCGGTGCCGGACTTGCCCACATCGGCAGCCAGACGGGTTCTGGCGAAATCCAGCGGGTAGACGAAGCAGAGCGAGGTGGCTCCAGCAGCGCCGCCCGAGGCCAGGTTCCCGGCGAAGTACCTCCAGAACTGCGTGTGCTTGTCCACGCCGCCCAGGAAGATCTGCTTGTACTTATCCTTGAAGGCGAAGTTGAGAGCTTGCGTGGGGAAGTAGCGGATGACGTTGGCCAAGTTGCCCCTCCAGAAGGACAGCACGCCCTGCTCCTTGGGGATCCGCACGATGCAGTCCACGATGCCCTTGTACTGCTTGTCCGCGGCGATCTGCTTGCTGGCGTGCTGCACCTGCAGGACGGACGGACGGACAGGCTCGCAAGACGGGCTGGGAAAGCGGTTGCAACAATGTTGCTACTGGAAGTTGCAACAATGTTGCCGACGCCGCAAGGGGCCTGCAAGCACGTCCTGGGGGAGCGCGGCGCCGTCTGGTCTGCAGCCGCACGGAACAGAGACAAGACCGGCCGCGGCCACCGGGGAACCCGCGGTCCGTTCGCCGCCCCCACCCCGGGAGGGAGTTTGGGGGCTTCCGACCCGGGCGCACGCGCCCAGGCTCCCTGCTAGCACGAACGGCGCATGCGCACCCGCGGCCCCACCCACGTGATGCGCGGCCGGCCCCGGATCCCGGCGGCGCGCGGACAAAGCGGCGCGGTCCCGCGCTTCCGGTGCACGCGGCCGGCCCGGCCCGCTCAGCCCCCAGCGCCCCTGCAGCTCCCCTCGGCGACCCCGGGCGCCCCCTCCCCGCCCCCGAGCACGCGCGGCCCGCCCCGCACCTGCAGCAGCAGCTTGACACGCTCGATCGGGGCCACGGCCGTCTTGGAGATGGCGGCGGCGATGCCCCCGGCTAGGAAGTCCTTGGCGAAGGAGATGGCCTGCTCCGTCATGGTGGCGGCGCGGCGGGCGGACGGCGCGGTGCGGGCGCGGGGAGCCGGAGGGTGGGCGCCGAGGGCTCAGCGCTGCCGCCGCCGGGACCGAAAAGACGGGGCGGCCAGCGCGCAGCCGCTAAGGGCCCCACGCCCCGCCCCGCGCCCCCGCCCGCCGCGCCCATTGGCTGCGCCGCGCCCCCGCGGGCTGCCGGGAGCCGCGCCGCGCCCCGCCCCGCGTCCGCCAGCGCCGCGCCCATTGGCCGCGTCCCCGCTGTGGCCCCGCCCCTTCCCGCGCGCCGCACCCCAGGGCATGGCGGGAGCGAAGCCCCGCCCCTGCGCCGTGCAGGCCGCAGGGGGTGGGGGGGGTCTCGGCGGCTGCCGTGACCTTGTCAAGGTCACCGTGGGGCCCGGGCGCTCGCTGCGGACCGGCAAGGGCGCGCGTCGTCGGGTCCCTGCGCCCGGGCTCCTTCCAGACTGCGGGAAGGGCTCACCCTCTGCCTTCCTAGGCCTGGCTGTCACGGCTGGGCCCGCCCCGCAGACCCCCGACCCCAGCCCCGGGCCCTTCTGTCTGACCGACGCCCGATCGCGACCCCTGAGCTCGTCCCGGAGACCCCCGACCCCAGCCCCTGGCCCTTCTGCCTGACCGACGCCCGATCGCGATCCCTGGGTTCGACCCGGAGATCGCCGACCCCCGACGCCCGACCCCTGAACTTTCTGCCTGACCGACGCCCGATCGCGGCTCCCGGGCCCGCCCCGGAGACCCCTGACCCCAGCCCCTGGCCCTTCTGCCTGACCGACGCCCGACCGCGACCCCCGGGCCCGCCCCGATGACCCCCGACCCCTGACCCCTGGCCCGTCTGTCCACCGACACCTGACTACGACCCCCAGGCCCCTGGCCCGTCTGCCTGACTGACTCCTGACTACGACCCCCAGGCTCGCCCCAATGACCCCCAGCCCCCAGCCCTTGGCCCTTGTGGCTGACCGACGCCCGACCGCGACCTCTGGACTTGCCCCGAACTCCACCCTCCACCTTCTCCCCGATTACCGACTACGACCACTTAACTCTCCCTGCTGACCCCCTGGCTCGCCCCGAAGACCCCTACCCCTGTCCCGTGACCCCTCGGCTGCCCCTACTGAACCCTGAGTTCACGTCGGCCTCGCCCCGAAGACCCCCAAACCCCAGTCCCTGGCGCATCGCGGTGACTAGCGCCCGACCGTGACTCCCTAGCTCGCCCCGATCACCCTCACCCCCTGCCGTCCCCAGCCGAGACCCTTTGGCTTTCCCTGCTGACTTTCGAGGTCAGGTCGCAACTTTCAGGCTCGCCCTGAAGACGCCCGAGGTTAGGTCACCACTCACCCCCGCGCTCACCCAAAGACCCCCCCGGACCAGTCCTTCACCCGGACCTCCAGAGTGATGAGAGCCCGCCCCCGCCCCCCCCCCAAACTGGCACATCTCGAGACACGCCCCCTGCCCCAGAGACTCATTCCATCCCAGGTCTGGTCGCGCTGGGCCCCGGTGGAGGACTCCACCCCGACATGGGGTCCCAGAATCCATATGGGTTGGTGATCCATGGTGGCCCTCAGCGCACAGGGCCTGTGTTCACCCAGCTGCTCACGTGTGCACATTTACATACGTGCACTTGCACGCACAGGTGAAAACCCACTTCTTACACGTGTGCACTTGCACACACGTGCATACCCACTCCTTCCATGCATGCATTTGCACATACCTGCATACCCACTCCTTATACACAAGCACTTGCACACATGTGCATACCCACTTCTTCCATGCATGCCTTTGTACACACGTGCATACCCACTCCTTACCCGCATGTGTTTGTACACACGTGCACACACACTCCTTACACGCAAGTACTTGCACACACACGTGCATACCCACTCCATGCACCCCCAGAACTCATGAAACTCACCAAGCCTGGAGGTTTGCATCCTGAACCTTTTACTGAGTTGTAACCAAATTGCAGGAGTAGTAAGTGTATCATTAGCTGCATTTTACAGCGGTGTAAACACCGAGCTCAGAGCACCATCTTTAAGAGCAATCCTCAGCCAAGGCTTCTTGGGGTTTCTCCCTCCCTGTCTCTTCTCCTCTTCCTTCCTTTTTTCCTCTGCGCTTGCCGCACTTCTGTGTGGTTTCCTGCGTCCACAGTAGCAGGTAGAAAACCCTTGTGCTGGATGGATGCCGGCAAAGCATCCAGGAGAGCCCCGAGCACCCCGAATCTATGATTTTGCCAGTCCCGGGTGTCCTTGCAAATGCCTGCCTCCATCCTGTCCTGACCTCCAGGAGAGGCAGGTAAGGCTCCTGGCGCGTGAGGCCGGCAGGGCACAGAGGCTGATCAAGCTGGGGGGGGCGGGCATTCAGAAGTCACTTAAATGCTTAGAGGGTCTGGGCTTACGAGGAGGGCTGTGGGGCGGGCAGTGGAGGTTCTGGCACATTCCTGAGGCTTCACTGGGACGGGAAGTGGAGAAGGTCCCTGGAGGGTCCAGTCGCACTCTGGCCGGAGCAGCCATGGGCTCTGCAGGAGAGGACAGAGGGCCGCTCTGGGTGCTGGGTGGGGATGAGGAGCTCGCTCAGACGCCCACGTCTGGGCACTCCCAGGTGAGAACTGGATCAGCCTGTCTGGGCTGGAAGGGGCCCTCGAAATGATGATCACCGCCCTGGGGTGGGGTGGGGGGACCCTCAGGGCCCAACCAGCTGCTCACCCAGGATGAAGCTGGTTGGGGTGTGCTCAGACTGGGACTCCAGGCCTAGGACTTGGAATGAGGGGCTTCCGCAGAGTGACCGCTTCTGTAGGTGGGGACGGTTAACCTGGGAGTGGTCTGCTCCCCTTCCTATGCTCCGAATTCCCAGTGGCCACCCCAGCAGCGGTCAGCATGACACCCCAGGGGCCCTGGAGAACGATTCTGAAAGGAAGGAAGAAAGGGAGGGAGGAAGGAAGTAACCCGTGTTAAGAACACATTTTTCCATGGATGTTAGACTGAGGCACCCACCTGTTCGTCCTTGGTGTGTGTGTGTGTGTGTGTGTGTGTGTGTGTGTGTTGAGGGGGGTGGGGGACATGGCCCCTGTGCTCCGTAGGGGCTTACCAAGAGGGCAGCGGGGTCTCTCCAACCCAGAAACCGAGAACCTCATGTACCTAGGAAAGGATGGCCCAGGCAGAGGGCCCCCACCCGGAGACAGGAAAGGAGGAGAGGATGTCTGAAGGGGGATGGCGGGGGTGGGGTGGTAGGAGAGAAGGTGGATGGGATCCTCCAAAGGGTCAAGTTTCCAGCGCCCACGGGGACCATGAGAAGGATCCCACGTTCCTAAGACCTAAGACAGCAACTTGGGTGCCGCTAGAGGTCAGCTGCTACCTGGCCAGCAGGTGCTTAAATACGCATCCCCCGAATTTCTGAGAAATGGGGGTGTGAACTAAAAAAGAGGTTGTTGTAAGAATCCGTTTTAAAACCCTGTGCATTTTAGCTAATAGCTGAGAACAGGGCCGTGCAGTGAGGGGGCTGGGCCACGGGGTGGGGTTGCATGTTGTGAGCCGGCGGGTGGGTGACTCCGTCCCTGGGGTGGGGGTGGCGGCCTTCACGGAGGCCCTGCCTTTGAGCAACCCCGTCTGATGAGTGCTGAGGAGGCTGGCCAGGAATGGCGCCAGATACTCCCACACGCGACCTTGGGAGGGAACCAGAGGAGGGAGCCTGGGATGTCTTCTTGGGTGTTCTCTTGACGACTTCCTGTCCAACCCCCACCCTCGAATGTCTGGAGGACAGATTTCATCTAGCAATGCGGTCAGACAGGGCAGACACCTGCAGAAGGAGAGCATGTGTGCATTGGGGAATGACTAACCTTATATATATATATTTAAATATTTTACATATTTATTTGACAGAGAGCACAAGCAGGGGAGAAGCAGAGAGAGAAGCAGGCTGCCCAGCGAGCAGGGAGCCCAGTGTGGGGCTCGAACCCAATCATGACCAGCAACAGGTAACGACTGAGCCACCCAGGCGCCCTGAGTAAAAACCCTTTATAGACATATACCTGCGTGTGCACGCACACCCTCTCCGTTCTTTCTCAGACTCCCCTAAAGACAGCTTGAGCAGCGTTCCTAATAAATGAAAAGTCAGGTCTTAATAGTATAGAAATCGCATTTTCTCATTTTTCTTAGGTTTGGCTATGAAAAGTTCCTGTGGACAGAAATGGGCCAGCGAGGGGTATAAGGAACCCGCAGAACCTTTGTGGGATTCTCCAGTGGTATCTGGCTGCTGCTCTCCACCCCGGGTCTCCCTCAGGTGGGTCTGGGGTTTCAGGGCACAGTTGTGGGTGTGCAAACTCAGGGTCAGCCCCTCCTGGGGTCCTGGGGCCAGGTCCCTGTGTGCAGCCGGGATCCACAGGGGTTTGGGTGTTCCAAGTCACGCCAGCAGGCACCAGCAGTGGTGAGACGCACGGTGGGTTCTAACAAAACCCATGTCCTTGAGACAGCTCACGGGCCAGCCCAGAGGGCCGGACAACAGGTGTACGGGGAACACCCACTGCTGAGGCCACAGCTTTCCACCTATACAAAAGGTCCTGCAGGAAACGCCCTGTTCTCCCAGGTGAGGAAGGACGTGACCAATGTGGCCCAAGGTGACCGTGTCAGTGTCACCCAGCTCCCCCCAACTGGGGCTAGTTCACGGCGGATGTGAGCACTGGCCAGTGGGTGTGAGCACTGGCCAGTGGGTGTGGGCACTGGATGGGGTGGAGGACGGGACCCAGGGTGGGAGGAGCATCTCTCCCTGGCGCCTGCCTGGGGCCAGGGGACGGAGGAGCCTGAGCCCTTAACCTTTGTTCTTAGCACAGGGCAGTCATGGGCACCCCGGAGGACAGCATAGCCCCTTAGATCAGCGTCTAATTTCCTTCTCCCACTCCAGCTTCCTATGGAGACACACCTTGTGATTCAAAAAAAAAAATTCGGACTTCAACCAAAAGTATGCATTTATGTCTGCGTGGAACAGATACATATAATTATAATACACAAATATAGAACTTGCATTCTAAGTATATACCTGTAGAATTGCATATAAGACACATACTGCATTGTTATATAAAATAGCTTCATACACTGGGAGCGTTAATCTGCATATATTTGTCAATGTTAGGGGGACATACAGGTCTTATTTTTACCCTTATTGTTTTTCAATATTAATTTTTTTAAAAAGACTTTATTCACTTATTTGACACAGAGAGAGGCGGAGAGCGCCTGTACAGGACTGAGGGAGGCAGAGGGAGAAGCAGACGGTCTTCTGGGCAGGGAGCCCGACGCGGGACCCGATCCCAGGACCCCAGGATCATGACCGGAGCTGAAGGCAGACGCTTCACCGACAGGGCCCCCCCACCCCGGGCGCTCCTGTTATTATTACTTTTTTTAAAAAGATTTATTTGGGAGAGACAGAGAGAGAGAGAGAGTGAGCAGGTGCATGTAGTGGGGGAGGGGCAGACGGGGAGGGATAGGATCCTAACAGACTCCCCTCTGAGGACAGAGGCAGACACGAGGCTCGATCCCACGACCCTGAGATCCTGAGCTGAGTCGAAACCAAGAGCGGAGGGCTCGGCCGACGGAGCCCGCCAGGCGCCCCGGAAGGTGGCCGTTAGCTGGCAAGCACGGGCAGAGAACGCCGCCAGGCTGGCCCCGCTGAACGTGGCCCCGTCTGACCAACTGGGCCGTTTCTGGAATCATCCCGGGACGTCAACGACAGACGGCTCGCAGGTCGTACGCATTTGCTGTTGCGCCCCACACGAGAGAACAGAGACGCACCTGCCCTCTTTCAGACAATGAGGTAAGTCAGGGAACATACACAAGAGACGTGAGCGAGAAATTGGTCGGCTGGGCATGCGGGTTGGACGCCGTCCTCTTGCCCCAATCGACGGCGGCCCGCGGGAGCTAACCAGCTTCTTAAAGACGTGAGCTGCACAAGGTCGCAGTGGGAGGCCGCGGCCCTGCTCCCAGCATCCGGGCGGACAGGGTAGGAGACGGGGCGCCCCAGGACCCCGGCACACAGCAGGTGTCCCGCGGTGCCGCGCGGCCGGGAGTCACACGGACACACATGTTTAGAACAGGCATGAAGGAGGAGGCGGCCACAGGCTGACACCTGCTGGAGAGCCAGCCATGCGGGTGGGTCCTGGGGCGGACGGGTCCTCGGGCAGGCGGGTCCTCGGGCGAGCACCTGGCTGGCGCTGCCCACCTCCGGGCACGGCCTGCCCCATCTTGGGACCCACAAACGAGCTTGCAGCAGGTGCATTTTGCTGTTTTAATCTGTGTGGTTCCACGGTTGCCGAGATGCTGTCGGTCCTGGTGGTACCTGGGGATGACGGCTGACACTGGGGATGGGGACGCCCGACGGCCTCCTGGGAAAGCAGCATGTCATGCCGGGGGCCTCAGGGTGGCGAGGCTCTGGTGCCCAGCATCACGTCCAGCCTGTCCCCCGCGTGTGCGAGCCGCACGTCCCGGAAGCCGTGGCGCTCCAGCAGCCCCCGGTACTCGGGAAGGCTGCGCTCCCTCCCTTGGGTGCGCACCAGCAGGTTCAAAGACGATGGCAGGCTGCCCCGCGCCGCTGGCTTGTCCTCCAGCACCTTCTCAGCCACCAAGATGCCACCGCCTGTGAAGAACACAGTTAGCTAGAGTCACGCACAAGATTTCGGCGGAGAGCCCCACGGGGGTGGCCGGTTTCAAGCAGGACGGGAGCTCGGGTCGACTTGCGGGGAGCCTGAGGACACTGCCTGCCAGCCTGGGGAACCAGAAGCAGGGGGACGGACAGAGACAGAGAGACATGGAGGGGAGAACACAGAGATAGCGAGGGGTCTCACGGGCCAGCCTGGACGGGGGCTCAGTGCACACAGACGCAGCCCAGGGCTCCCCTGAGGGTTCACCGTGTGGGGAAACATGCCACACACGCTGGGTGCAGGGTCCGGTGGTCCCAGCAGGGAGCACGCATTCACCCTGGAAACCCCATGAGCACCCGGGACGGCACCTGCTTCGGGACAGGGCCAGGACCAGCCACGCCAGACCCAGGAACCCTTGCATTACTGGTGCACAAAGCGTGAGAACTTCAAGAACAAAGTGTGTGCGTGTGTGCTTGTGTGTGCATGTGTGTGTGTACGCGCCCTATACTCGTCTGTCTGTGTCTCTCTGTGCAAAGTCGTTCACAAAGGACGGAGAAACCAAGCGGCGGGAACTCAGCTCCCTTGGAACGCAAAGGAGCCCGGCAGGAAGTAGTTCATGTTTGCGTTTTGTGGTCGTTGTCGTTCCAGCTGAGATTCACAGGCAAGGGGCAGAGGAGAGAGGACGGGCCCAGCGGTGGCCGCCGCTGGGACGATACTGCGGCTCTTCTCGGGCTGGTTCCAGGCATGCAAGCGAACCAGGGCTAACAGAACCGGGATCAGAGCATTTCTCTAGCATATCATCAATCTTGTTTTTTTTTTAATTTATTTATTTGACAGAGATCACAAGTAGGCAGAGAGGCAGGCAAAGAGAGAGAGGAAGGGAAGCAGGCTTCCAGCTGAGCAGAGAGCCTGATGTGGGGCTCGATCCCAGGACCCTGGGATCGTGACCTGAGCTGAAGGCAGGCAGAGGCTTTAATCCCCTGAGCCACCCAGGCGCCCCGATCTTGGTGTTTTTCAAAGAAATGCACACGTGGGGCCAACACCACTGGCTCCAGAAGACTCAGGTTAAACCGGGCACTTTCAGCTCTGTCCTGTGGCCCCCAGGACCCCCCACTCTGCCCCAGGTGCTGCTAACCACAAACTCCCAGCTCTGGGGGTGGATGGGAAGCCCCGGTTCCTAGCGGCTACGAGGGCCTGTGTGTTCAGGTCGTCTCTCTCGAGGCCAAGTTCAAGCTAACAACTCGGCACGCATGGGCAGGATGGCAGCCTTCCAGCAGGTGGGGGAGAAGCCTCGGTGCACCCAGGCATGCCCCCCGCCCCCCCAGCCAACCCGGCACAGTATAAGCTCTCCGTCTAGCCTAACTGTCTCCCCGGGCAGGTGAAGATTCATTCGCCCAGCGGTCAGTCAGCACACTTTTACGATTGTCTCACTCGCAGCTTTGTGGACACCCGCTCTGGGCTGGGCTCCGTTCCAGGGCTTGGGAACACTGCAGGGAGGAAACAGGCAGAAACCCGTCCTCCCAGGGCCACATTCTCCGCGCGGAGCAGCCCGAGTGCCCATGGGACATGGGGATGGCCGCGTGAACGCCTGCCTCTCCCCGACAGCGTGCGTGTCCTGGGGCTGCGGCATCAAATGACCACAGACTGGTTATTTATTCTCTTCCAGTTCTGGAGGCCAGAGTCTAAGACCCAGACGGGGCAGAGAGGCTGAGATCCAGGCGGGGCAGGGCCGAGCTCCCTCCTGAGGCTCCAAGGGAGGGTCCTTCCCACCTCCTCCAGCTTCTGGGGCTCCAGGTGTCCCTGGGCTGGTGGCCACGTCCTTCCCATCTCTGCCTCCATCTTCATGTGGCTTGTCCTCTGCGTCTGTGTGTCCTCTTTCGTCTCCTACGAGGACCCCTGTCCTTGGATTCACGACCACCCTGACCCAGGATGAGCTCATCTCACATCCTTCCCCCTCACCACCTCTGCAAAGACCCTATTTCCAAACAAGGTCTGATTCACATGTTCCAAGTGGACACGACTCTGGAGTGGCGGTGGGGGGGTGGTTGACGGGCAGGTTGCACAAGTCATCCAGCTGCACAAACCAACAAGGATGCCCGAATGCCACCGCCTTTCTTGGCACGGAACTTGGCTCATTTAAAAGCAGTTGCTCAATTTTCTCTGCGGCGCTTGTTAACATGTCCCCAGACGCTCACGTCCCAGAGGCTCCGGGAGATTGGTCAACACGTAGCAATACTGTTTCCAAATCCTGCGACGTGTGACATCCCTCACCTGTGTCCGTGTCTCTGTGAGTCCGGCCCACGGGACTCTCCCCTCCCACCGTCCCCACCTGGATCGTCACCTGGGGCCCCTCCGTGTTGTCCCGTGGTGGGAGCACCATCGTGTCTGGTTCCTGGACGTCTGTGTGTACGTCACTCCAGAATGTCTCCAGGAGCCTCCTCGGAACGGCGGGGGGGAGGGGGCTCAGCGCTTTGAGTCCACAAACGATGTGGGACTTTTTGTCTATAGCTGTGAAGTGGTAATTCGCTGTCCCTGTTGCATTTTTTTTTTTTTTTACAGATTTTATTTATGTATTTGACAGAGAGAGATCACAAGTAGGCAGAGAGGCAGGCAGATTGAGAGAGAGAGAGAGAGAGAGAGAAGCAGGCTCCCTGCTGACCAGAGACCCCGACACAGGGCTCGATCCCACGGCCCTGAGATCGTGACCTGAGCCGAAATCAAGGGTCGGTCGCTCAGCGCCCCCCAGACGCCTCTCCCCGCTGAAGATACACCATGGCCTTGCTGTCCTCACTCTCCTCTAGAGGGACCCCGTGTGTTTCTGATGCCCATTCCTGGTGCGTGACTCCGTCTCCATGCAGGCTCACATCTGGGTCTCCAGGATCCTGAAACGTCCGCTTTGTGCCCAACGAGGGATGCTTCCCAGATTCCAGGTCTCAGGGTCTGGGGGCCCTTGCAGGTCTGGCATGAGGGCTCCCAGCTAGAACCCTAAATCGTCTCGTTTTCCTGCCACGGCTGTCATTCCGATCTGTCTCTGCCTTATTCCTTGTTTTACGTGTTAGAACTTTCCGGCTGTTTGCTCCTGCGGCTACGCTCTGCACGGAGCGGGGGACAGACTCTGCCCTCTGCCTTCTGCGAGCCTGTTTGTCCCACGGTCCCCAAGCGTGTCTTTCAGTCCTGGATGCCTGTTCACCTGTGTGGAGCGGGGCCACCGCGTGGAGCTAGGAGACACTCCACGTTTCTCCCAGACTCTGCTCTGGAGGGTGGGCATGGGGGGTACCCAGAGGGGCCAGCACGCATCGAGAATGTTAGCTGAAACTCATGCAGAATAAAATGTCCCCGTGTGCCCTCCACGGGGCCCTGTGCCTGAGCTGGGGGCCGCAGATAACCTGGCCCTGCCAGGGGGCCACCGGGGGTGATGTTTAATCGTACGGGTCATCTCAGCCGGGCCGTGGTGCCCAGATTTGTGGCCAAAAATCATTCCGGGGGTTTCTGTGAAGGTTCCTTGGGTATCAGATTCACGGTTCGGACGGTAGAAGCAGGTGGCACGCCACAGTGTGGGTGGGCCTCATCTAATCAGTTGAAGGTCTCGAGAGCAAAGAGATTGGCCTCCTGCAGGAAGAGGGAATTCTGCCTCCTGCCTGTGTGCGGACTTGAGCCTCAGCAGGAGCCTGTCCCCGGGCCTCCAGCTGCCCGGTCCACCGTGCAGACTTTGGACATCCCAGGCCACAGGATCACATGAACTGTTTCCTCAGAACAGACAGGTCTCTCTCTCTTTCTCTATCTCTATCCACACACACCCTGTTGCACTTCACCTTTGCGTTCTTTGTGTGCGAAGGAGGAGCTCAAACACGCGGGGCGTTTCCCGGCCACCGTGGAGCGGAAGGACCCGTGAATTGCTATATTGTTTTTCTTCCCTAAGTGGACCAGGCCCGGACATGGGAGTGAGGGCTGTGCTTTGTGGGACTGGGGACCTCGAGGGCCTGGGAAGGGAACCCGGGAGCTGGGCGTGCCCCTCTTTGTGGCCTGATGGGCCACGATGGCCCTGAGTGGTTGGACATGGTGGGGGGGACAAGGAGAGCCCAGGACAGCAATCGGAGAAGCCACGGCCTGCAACCACAGAGGGGCACGGCTGGGGAGCATCCAGGAGACTTTGGGGCTTGAGAGCTCAGATGCCGTCACTGGCTTTATGGGGCCCAGACAAGAGGATCCAGGGAGACGTCCCCAAACCTCCCTCCACCCCTTGTGGATGGAGCATGTTGCCAGGGGGACGCGGTAAACGGTGCCGGGGGGCACGGCTTTCTGAACACATCTTTGTTTCTTTGTAAGTGGAAACGGCCTTTACGTTTGCAAGAAGGACCCCGTCGCGGCCCGGACTCACCCGGCTTGCAGCGGCTCGAGACGCGGCTCAGCAACTTGCAGACTTTGTCGTCCGGCCACTCGTGCAGAACTCTGGAAAGGATGTACAGGTCTGCCTCTGGGAGGTCGTCCTTGAAAAAGTTACCTGGTGTGACAACAAGATGTCAGGAGCCCGTCAGGGACGCCGGACCGGGTCCTGCCCCTGCTGGACACAGTGGGTGTGCTGCCCTCCAGAGCTGCTGGAGCAGAAGGGAGACTGCCTGTGGGGGGAGAACGGTGTCTGAACCCCACAACCTGCAGGGGGGAGCCCCGGGCCCGCCAGCTCGTCTGCCCTGGGGCTGGGTGTTCCCAAGATTCGGGGCGGGCACGGTTTCATTTCCGGCTGCCCCCACATGGATGGCCGCCCCTCCTGAAGTTCTCCCTCGCGTCGAACTCAAGGCCTTCCCGCTCGAGCTTTTGTGGAACTTGCTTTTGGGGTTTTGGTGGGTTGTAGACACCTGGAGGTGCTCACATCTGCCATTCCAGGTCCCACCTGCCCTCCCTCCGCGACGGCTTCCAATCCCACTACCACTCGCACTCCCATTCGCAGGATTTGGAGATGCGTACGGGTGCGCACACACACACACAAGCCCATATGCACGCACACAGACAATACACAGATCCGCGCAGAGACACACACACATCTGCACGAACACACAGACAACATGTGCATGTACGCACAGGCACACACATATATGCAGACATGAATACAAAGACCACACACCCATGTGTGTACGTGCACAGAGAACAAACGCGCCACGCACACACATGCAGAAACACACGTGCACACACCAGCGCACAGGCAGAAACAGATGTGCACACACAACACTCGTGCACATATACCCACATGCAGAAATACACGTGCACACACACGCAGCACTCGTGTACACATATGCACACATGCACGCCCAGGCACACAAACACAGGGACATATACACAGGCACACATTTGCATGCATACAGACAATAGGCATGTACATGCACACACACACGTGCACACACATGCAGAGACGACACACATGCAGACCACACACACATTTGCACTCACACACACAGACACAGACAGCACACACCAATATGCACATATGCAAACACACACATGCACACACAGACACAGTCACACACACAGACGCGCACACTCCTCTGTACAAATGAGACCCGCCGAACACTGGCTCACGGCAAAGACCGAGACGCGTCTACCTGGCATGAAGCTGATCCTGTCCGTCCGCCGTCCTTCGGGCTGAAAACACGTGACGTGCTCGATGACCTCCGGGAGGTCAAACACAGTCACCTTCAGACGCGGGTACTCCTGGGTGAGCGCTCGGGCCAGGGCACCTGTGCAGCCTGCGAAAATGCAAACACACACTTTGTGACCTGACCCACCGGCGCTGATGAAACCCTCGCCCGTCTCCCAAATTCAACTTTGGTAAAACCGAAATGATGCCTGAGCACACAGACCAAGGTCAGCACCAGGAAAGCAAGCCAGCCCGTGGCAGAGATCGGTGCCGTCTCATGCAGGCCTCACGGCCTCTCCAGGTCAGGACCTCACTCGCTGGTGCGAGAGCCAGTGCTGGCCCATCACTGAGCAGGGGTGGGCACAGACTCATGGAAGGAGAACAGAGCCCAGCTGTGTGGTGGTGGGGGGGGGCTGCACCTTATCTCTTTTCTGGTGCAAGACAGTAGGTGTGATGGCTGGTGCCCAAGCAGCCACTCTGGGCCACCCGCAAGAAAGGTATGTAGCAGACTGGGAAATGAAACCTGGTCCTCTGGGCTCCCCCTGGAACCCCAATCCCACTGGACCCCTTAGGCAAGCATGTGCTCGCCTCGTGTGCTATCCCTGGGCTAGGGAGTGGGTTGGGATGGGGAGGAAAGTGTACGAGGCACAATTAGAGCTGATGGGATGATGGCAGATGGGGGTCGTGATACTCTCCCCACCACTCAGCATCCACCAGAAAGGACCCTATAACCTCTGTGGGGGTCCTTGCCCATCGCTAGAACCTCCTAGAACTTGGGGATTTCTGCCCAAGCCCCGGCTCCCGCCACGGCCAAATTCAGGCCTCAGATGCTTCCTCAAGAGGTAGATGCATCCTGGACATCTTAAGAGCAAATGAGGTGGGCATGACTCCACACAAGAAATGCACAGAGCCCTTTGCTCCCGATTCCTGGCGGGAGCAGGCGGGGGGGACTACACACCTCCCAGGTCACAGACAGAGGTGAACCGGGACAGGTCGAAGGCGATGGCCACCTGGCGTGCCGTCAGCATGGCGAGGCCGTGCATGGCCCTCATGAACTGCAGCTTCTTGCGCTTGCTCTGAAAGAGAATGGGGCTTGAGGAGAGCCCCCACCGAGGCCCGGGGAGCTCCTGCACTCTGGCTGGGGGCCACCAGGCGTTTCTGCAGGTGGGAGCTCGGAGGGGCTCATGGGGAGGGGAACGTTAGGGCAGAGCTGCGCCGGGGAAGGGGTCTGGTGGGGGAGCGGGCCGGGAAGGGGGACCGGTGGGGCAGAGCTGGTTCGGGAGGGGGTTAGGGGGACACAGTGAGGCCTGGGTGGGGGTTTCCTTCAGGGCAGAGCTGGGCAAGGAGGGGGCTGGGTACAGCAGAGGGTGTAGGGAGGGGGTGGGTGGTGCAGAGCCAGCAGGGGAGGGGCAGATCAGGGTTGGGGGCAGGAGGGTCCCGGGAGGCACAGCTGTGGGGGAGGACTGGTGGGGCAGGTGGGGGTTGGGTTGGGCAGGAAGCAGACTTGGGGGGGGTCCGGTAGGGACACTGGAATCCCCCCTTTCCCATCCTAACAGATGGCCACGTCTAAGAATCTGAAGTCAGTCATCGGGGATGGTCACCCTGGAGGCTCCAGACCCCCATGAAGGGTCTCCGTGGACAAGCAGGTGGGGTACAGGGTGGGGTCCCCCAGTGGCCCCTGCAGCCGGCACCGTGCTCCTGACTGTCTGAGCAGTAGTCAGACCACAGCCCCTGGCCCAGCTCCCCTGCGGGTTCCCCGTGTGGTCGGGGCCTCTCCAGGGCGGGAGGGAGGATGGGGTTCCCCCGTTGGGGATGGTGGCCTGTGGGGGGCAGGGTGCCTCCTGGAGCCCCCAGCGCTGCCAGACGGGCCACAGTGGGGAGGTGCAGGACGTGTCCCTGAATCCTACAGGGACAGACGGGGCCACAGGCAGCCCACCTGAGCCAGCCCACCTCACAGGGGTCCCTCCTTTCCTCCCGGCCCCACCCCCGGCCCACTCTGTTCCCAAGGAGCCCCGTCTGTGGCTTCTCTGTCTCCACCTGACTGTGGGTCTCTCTGCCGCGTCCAACCCCGACCCTTCCACTTCCCACGTCAAAACCTAAGCCCCACGGGGATGGCATTCGGAGGTGGGCATCTGGCAGGGGGGATGGGGTCATGAGGGTGCAGAGACCCCTGACCCCATCCCCCCCCGAGGACCAGAGAGAAGATAGTCGAGTATGAGCCAAGAGAGCCTGAGTCTGCAGGCGTCTTGACCTTGGACGCTACCTCCAGAACCCTGAGAACGAAATGTCTGTTGTCCGTAAGCCCCCTGGCCTGTGCCCTCCTGAGACCGTCTGTCTCTGTCCCTGTTGCCCAGGCTGGGCACAAGCCCCAGGTTCTCGCGGTCAGTTCTGCATCCCGCAGACAGCCTGGGTCAGTTGCCACAGGTCTCTGCCCTTGGCCAATGCTGCACCGCAAATCCCCAAAGCATTCTGGAAGGGGAAAGGGGAACGAGGGAGAGACACACTAGGAAGGGCTCTGCAGCGCGTGAGCTCGAATGACAGGGTCCCTCTGGTTTAACCACAAGAAGGAAACGTGGTGCGTTAACTCTGTGCAGGCCCAAGTCCGGTCCTACAAGCATTGTCTCTTCTTGGGCACCACCTGGCCCTGGCGGTCACAGGACCACCAGGCCCCCATCTCCCTGCCCTGCCCCCTCCCCCCACGCCAGCCAGCCGCGGCCTCCCTTTCGGCTCCTGAGGTCACGCGAGCCAACTTTTGTGGTTTTCTAACAGGTCCCTGTTAACCCACTGGCAGGGCAAGGGTTCTGCACCCGTCGGTCCTTTTGGAAGATACGTCCACGATGTGACAACATACGTTCCCAGTCACGGTACCTGAACGGGCTCTTCTGCCTTCCTCCCAAAAGCCGCACTGGCTCCCTCCCGCACGGCGAGCTCCAGGTCCGTGAAGAGGTTCCAAAAGTGGTCGTTGCTGTGCATGGCCAAGCCGTGCAGGGAATACTCGCCGTCCGATGCCAGGTGCACGTCCGCCAGCTCCGTGTTGCGGTAACCTGACGTGACAAGGCATCGTGGGGGCTCCTAGCAGGGACGCCGCGGCAGACCCCACAGCGGGGGTCTTGACATGGGGGCACAAACCTCACCTGCCTGACTGGGGCACAGGGCACCCGCTCGGGGCGGCTCCATGGAGATACAGCCCAGACCCAGCATGCAGGTGGACTCCTGTGTTAACCAAGCAGGTGGACATTCCCAGGGGTGATGACCCCAAACCCTCTAGGACGGTCACTTGGCTGGGCCATGGTCCCCGGTCCTTAGGTGCAATGCCAGGAGGGACGTTGCTGTGGAGTGTTTTGACATCTATAACTACAGGCGACCTTGGGCAATGTGGGTGGGTCACATCTAATCAGGTGAAGGTGCCAAAAGCAGGGATGATGTTTTGTTGAGCAAGAAGACATTGTGTCTCAAGACTTCAGGGTCAGTGTGTACTGATTTTCAACCACCCCAGTAGCACAGCTGGATGAGCGATTTCCTTGCTATACACCTGCGGGTCTACAGACCGCGGGTTCTGTTTCTCTGGAGAGCCTGGACTGGTGGTGAGTCTCTTCCTGTCTCCATCCTCTTCACGCCCAGCTGAGCTGTCTGTAAGACCTGGCCCATGGGAGCCCCTCCGGGACACCTGCATCTGGAGAATGGGAGACTGGGGGTACAGGTAATGGTGGGGGAGACCCTATCTCTCCATGGAAGGTTGCACCGACTGAGAAATAAAGAACAGCACCAAATCCCTTTTAACACCTCAGTGTCATTCTTCTGAGGCCTTTGGAAGTGCAGCAGTGGCCCCTGTGCACGTGTGGGAACGGTTCACGGGGTTTGCCTGAAGAACCCTGCAAGGCATCACTGAAAACGTGCGGGAAGAAGGTCCCACATGATCAGAAGTCTGGACACCTGAAACTTTCTCGAGGTTCAATCATTATTTTGCACAGAGGAGAAGATCATTACAATGATCTGGGTGAGGAGAAAGTTCTGCTTTCTATGCTCCAAATCGTAATCACACGTCTGTATGATTTTCTACAAAGGGCAGGTTCTGGGGCCTTTGCCAGTATCCCGCTTTCCTCCTTATCTCAGAAGGGAAGCTGCCTCTCCTGCCCCGGTCCCTCGATCCCGCCTCCCCCCACCATCACTCCCAAGGTTTCCACAGAGACCATCTGGAGGATCGTCTGCTCTGAGGCCATGCTCAACAGTCTGGTTCATTTCAGCAAACACTATCACCCACACGTTCATCTGTCCACCCATCCATCCTCTTACCTACCCAGCTATCCCTCCTTCCACTCATCCATCTACCTACTTACCTACTATCCATCCACCCATCCATGCACCTGTCTACCCATCCGTCTGTCCTTCCTTCCTTCCTTCCTTCCTTCCTTCCTTCTTTCCTTTCTTCCTTCCTTCCATGCCGCCTTCTCTCCTTCTCTCCTGCCCTCTGTCCATCCAACCATCCTTCCTTCTTGCCATCTGTCCATCCATCCTTCCATCCATCCATCCATCCATCAGTCTATCCATCAAAATCTCCTGTTATTTACCTAGATATTTTTCATTTCTATCACCAAGCTATTATCTGTCTAGGTGTACCCACCCATTCATCTCATTTGTCTAAATAAGTAAAAACAAACACGTATCTATGTTTTGCACACACAAAAATTCACTGGTTTTGTTTCTCTGGTGAACGCGGATTGACACTGTTCGCTTGAGAGCAGAGCCCATAGAGAAGTCACTCTCCTAACACACACACACACACACACACACACACACCCCCAATGCACACCTATGTCTCCTTTCTTCCATCCTCTACTTCTCACCCTTGGGGAAAAGCCACGCTCCGACGGTCTTGTCCTCCCTGCCTTGGCTCAGAAACCACCTTCACTCGGTGACTTACTTCCACCTGCAAGGATTCTCAGCAAGACACCTCGGATGTCCTCTTACCTCTGTCTGTCTTCTCCAGCAATCCCAGGGCCACACAGACATCCAGGAGCCGTTCAGTTCCACACACAGAGGCATCGATTTTGCCGGCGATATCCACGGCCTTCAGCGGGGCGCCATCTTTCAGTACATCAAACACATTCAGCTTGCAAGCCACGAACAGGGCCTATCCAGTAGAAACAACTACAGTTAGACTCACTCCATGACTTGTCAAGGACTTTTGACTCCTGTGGACCCAAAACTTGGAGGTCAAAGCTGTGGAATGTATTTAACTTGTCAACGGAAACTCCTCCTCCAGAGACAGTGGATTTAGGCGCCAGCTGATACCAGGTTTGCACAAGGCAAAAGCACATCAGTGAATACCAAGCAGAAAAACGGTGCCATGGGAAAAAAACCCAGCGTGCTGCGGCTTCAGGCTGAATGGTGTTTCCACCCAAGATCTGTATGCTGAAGCCCTAACTCCCAGGGCCTCAGGACGTGACTGTATTTGGAGGCAAAGGGCTGTCCTCAGGGGCAGAGTCTCAACAAAGCTCAGAACAGATGCCCTCCAGTGACAGCGATAACCTTCACTCACACTGCCCTCACCTCGTGATGCCAAAACCATCTGTGACAACTGATGCACGTTCCCAAGGGCACGACACGGAGCTGCTTCTAGAACTAACCGTGATGGACCTGGTGAGGTGACACACTCCCAGGCTCCCTCCTGCCCCTCGGCTTGCTCAGGTCACCTGACCACTGGGAGATCTTGGTTAAAGACAGCGATGTAGTAGCGGGCAGACAGATACAGTTAGCTAGGCAGATAGATAATAGATCGGATAGATAGACGATAGATAGGCAGATAATGGATCTCTGATCACAGGTACATAGATAGATAGATAATAGATGATAGTTTGATGATAGGTAGATAGGTAGGTAGACTGACAGGAAGACAGGGAGATGCTAGGACGACGTATACGTCCATCAGGTGATGGTCCAATGCACTATCATTTAACTATCATTTACCAGAGAAACTTGATATTTTGAGATATAACCCAGGACCACCACCTCTCCTAATCAGCAGAGCTTCTGCCCCAGATGAGGCCAGGGAAGTGGCCAAGGCTGGAGTGTGGGAAGGGGCAATCTCCAGTCCCCCACCCAGCACCCCAGAGCCACTGACGTGGTCACTGCGGAGGCCAGGCACGGGGAGGGCCGCGTTCCAGCTCTCTCTCTGAAGCCCAGAGCTGCTCAGATGGCTGGAAGGTCAGCCTAGTGGGGCAGCAGAAGGTTGGAGAGATGTAACAGCCACGTGGGCATGGATGGGTGGAGGGCAGGGATGGCTGCATCAGCCCTGTCCCTGACGGACGTGGCAGGAGACGACCAGGCGGGTTTCTGCCTCAGATGCCGTCCAGTGTGGCGTGGGTACCCGTGGGTACTCGCAGAAAGGACTGGGGAGGCCACAGCCACAGGCACCAGCTGGCTCCAGCGAGCACCCAGTGGCCTGCAGGTTCCCTCACTGCCTGGGACACCCTCTGGCCGGGACAGCTGTCTGGAATCCCAAAGCCACAGTATGATGAGGTCATAGATCCCTCCAGGCAGCTGGTGACCTAGTGCTAGAGTCCACCTGGCCAGGGGCATGCTGGGCTCCCCGAGGCTGGTACACGGTGAGCATTCTGGCCTCGTCGTCCTGGGCTGGGCAGAGGCCGGTCAGCGATGCCCTGTGTGCCCTGTGCTGGGGTCATGAGATTGCTGCTCACCTTCAAATACCCACAGACAGCTCGCCCCAGCTGGGCATCAGACTCGGCCACCACAGCCCCGAGCACGAGTCTCACACGCCAGGATGTGAGCCCCAGCAAATCAGGTCACAGCCTCTGTGACCCCCAAAGTCACTCTCTCCCTCCCAAGCCATTTCATGAAGGCAGGAAATCAGCTGGGGACACCTGTATGGGCTGAACACCGGCCCCCAAAAGATATGCCGAAGTCTTGACCCCTAGAACTTGAAAAGGGAGATCTTATTTGGAAACAGGGTCTTTGCAGATGTGATGAAGGGAAGGATCTGGGATGAGCTCACCCTGGATCAGGGTGGTCCCGAGTCCAAGGACAGGTGTCCTTGTAAGACACAGAGGAGGAGACACAGATGCAGAGGAGAAGCCACGTGAGGACAGAGGCAGAGATGGGAGGGACGCGGCCACCAGCCCGGGGACGCCTGGAGCCTCAGAAGCTGGAAGAGGCAGGAAGGACCCTCTCCAGGAGGTTCCGGAAGGAGCACAGCCCTGCCCCGCCTGGATCTCAGTGGTCCTGCCCCGTCTGGATCTCAGACTTCTGGTCTCCAGAGCTGAGAAAGGATCAAAGTGTGGTGTTTTAAGCCCACAGTCTGCGGTCATTTGTTACGGCTGCCCCAGGACACTCAGACAGGTACCTTTGATGCTTTAAAGCCATCTATGAGTTCTAGAAGGCCCGCTGGGAAGGGGGGCGGGCTCTCCCCTGTCCCGTTAGAGTCTGTCCCCTGCGTGCCAGCAGGATCCTGTCTCTTGCCACCGCCGGCCTCTGCCCTTCCGTGGCCGCCACCGTCCTCGCCCTGAGCGGGGTCTGAGCCGCTCCCTTCCACGTCGCTCAGGTTCTCGAAGGTGTCGACGGGGGGGATGGAGTCGTGCTTGACCCGCTGCAGGTCCTCGCGACGGGGCGGGTAGTACAGCTCCACCAGCTTCTTGCAGAAGTGGTTCAGGGGGAAGCCCACGACGTTGAGGAAGTCTCCGCGCACGTGCTCCACCAGCATGCCGCCCAGCGCCTGGATCCCGTAGCCACCGGCCTTGTCCCTGCGCGGGGAGGAAGGAAGCAGAACCGGCGGGGAGGAGGGGGGGGACGGTTATAGAAGAAATCAAAGTCTGAAGGGTCAAAAGATGGGTGGCTGCTGGATGGCTTGACTCCACGTGATCAGACGGGACAGTGGACAGGAGCCCAGCGATCACCCCGGGCTGCTTCAGAGACAAGTCTAGTCCCATCCTGGGTGATGATGGGGTGTCCCAGATGGTCCCTCGGGGACACTGCCTCCCGCACGAGGCCTGGGGCAACAATCTCAGGGGCAGTGCAGTGAGGATGCCCGACCCAGGCCATGCTCTAGGGCCCGTCTGCATCTGTGGTCCGGCAGCTTCTGCCGAGACCTCCTTCGAGACAGAAGAGGGCACTTCGAAGGCCCTTTCCTGGACTCTGACTTTAGCGCCTAGCACGTTCTACCTGACCCTCTGTCGTCTGCTTCCCCCCCAACCCCGGTCCTTAAAATGGCAGGAGGAGTCAGTTCGGGGCGTCGTCAGCACTGGGACCGTCCCCTGGCATCTGCACCCATGCACCTGTTCCCCACCTGGCCCCATTCCATGCGGGCAATGGAACCGGGAGCAGGTGAGCTCGGCCGTGTACTCACCTGCTCCCCGGACCGCAGCCCAAGACTGCTTCTCACTCTTGGGGTGATTCGCACTCACTGTCCCAGCCCAGGACAGCTCAGGTCCTGACACGGGCCCTGCCAGCAGCCCCTGACCCCCCTGTTCCTCCAGCAAGCCCACCACCCGGGTCCCTGCACTGCCCGCCTGAGCCCGGCCCCCGCTGTAATCAGGACAGTAACATGATGACCATGCACCAGATGTCTGTGTCCCCCACGCCCCCAAATTCATATATTGAGATCCAACCTCCAAGGTGATGGTGTTAGGAGGTGGGGCGTTTGGAGGGGGTCCTGTCACGAGGGTGGCCTGCCCACGCACGGGAATGAGTGTCCTCGTCTGAGGGACTCACATGGGCTCCCCGCTGTTGATGTATTCCCACAGGAGCTCCTCCGACAGCTCAGAGAACTTCACCGTGGTCTCCTCGTGGAACTCGGACACCTCCAAGTCGAGTTGGGCGTCTGCAACACAGGGCTGCCGGTCAGGGTGCACAGCCTCAGGGCCCCACCATTGGGCCCTGTGCCCCTGGGGGACATCTGTCCGGGTTCTCAGTTCTTAATTAGGGGCAGGAGGAGGCTTCAGGCAGGAAAAACTAAATTGCAAACTCAAGCAAGCAAAACCAAGGAGGAATAAAAAGTTGCAACCTGCAGGGGGTGGGGTTGGGAGGGATAAAAAGTTGCAATCCGAGACCCAGAGCAGTGCGGGGGAGGGTGGATAACAAGTTTGGGGGATAAAAAAGTTGCAACCTGCAGACCCAGACCTGGGGTCTGGGGAGTGAAGAATGTTGCAAGCCCAACACGCAGACAAGCATGGGCCCTGGGGTTTTCCTGCAGAAACAGAACCTCAGGGTGGGGGTGGGGGTGGTCCCGGGCTGGCTCAGTCAGTAACAGTCAGACTTCAGCTCAGCTGATCCCGGCATCCTGGGATCCAGCCCCGTTTCCGGCTCCCTGTCCAGAAGAAGCCTGCTTCTCCCACTCCCACTCCCCCTGCTTGTGTTCCCTCCCTCAATGCATCTCTCTGTCCAATAAATACAATCTTAAAAAAAAAAAAAAAAAGAAAGAAAAGAAACAGCACTTCGGGGCTGGCCCAGAGGCCTTGGCTGTGGGGCTGGAAAGCCCCCGCACGGCTCACGGGGCACATTATGCAAAGCAGCTTTTGCAGACAATGCTCGGGGTTTTGGTCCTTTTTAAAAAAAACCTTCTTTGTCCTGTTGCGATTTCCGGCTGGCCGCTGTGAGCCAGCCCTCTCTGTCTTCCGGACCGGAAGGTCTGGAGGGAAGCACCTGCGTGGGTCACACTGGGCGGGCGAACCCATCTCTGTCAGGTGCTCCGAGACCTCTGTGCAGCCCCGACTCCGAGGCAGGAGGGAGGGCGCAGGTCTGCAGGGACACCGGTTCCGCCCGCGGTGGCCCAGGGCCTGGGGAGGAGGCCGGAGGTGCTGTACCTGTGGTGCAACAGTGCACGATGGCGACACCCGTGAACACGCTGTGCTCTTTCCCGTTCAACCTGCAAGACGTAATCGGCACGACCGTGTCCCCCTCGCCAGAGCCGTGCTCTGAGGCACATTCCCGCCACCCTGCTCTCAGCCGTCCATCTGCTGGCCTGCAGCAGACGGAAACATGGGTGCACGGCGCACGGCACGGCCCCGGGGCTGAGACGCCTGAGGTAGAGGCTGAGCATGTCCGGCCCGGAGGGAGACTGCCCATCCGCCTGTTGCCCGAGCAGAGCTCGTGGGGAGAGCCGAGCACACGGAGGTGGGCATGGGGAGACCACCACTCAGCAGTAGGACAGGAGACCAGGAATAAGAGCTCATGGACACACGGACAGCCGGGAGGGTGGCCAGGTAGGCCGTGCACAGACCCCTCCCCAGGCACAGACCCCGCTGGCCTGAACTCTGCCCCAGATGCAGACCCTGCCCAGGGCCCTAACCTGGGGACATGACCCCACCCCAGACATTATCTCCATCCCAGTTGCAGAGTCTGCCCGGGACCCTAACCTGAGGACCTGACCCCACCCTGGACATTATCCCCACCCCAGGCACAGAGCCTACCCAGGACCCTAACCTGGGGACCTGACCCCACTGTACATTGTCCCCACCCCAGGTGCTCTCCCTGCCTGGGACCCTAACCTGAGGACCTGACCCCACCCAGACATTATCCTCTCCACCCTAAGCCCCAACCCCGTCCCAGGCCCTGACCCACCCCATGTATGGGCCCTGCTCCAGACCTGTCCCAGTGCTGTTCCCAGGGGGACGACCGTCTACACCGACCTGGAGAGCATCCTGTATGCGTCCTGCTTGTCCACCGGCTTCTCCAGAATCAACCCCCCGATGGTCTGCAAGAGAACCAGGGAGGAATTCACTCTCACTCAGCTGGATCTCACCGTCCGCACCTTGACTTTAGTCACCAAGCACGCACAAACCAAACTGGAGGCCAGAATGGGGGCCCCGAGGGGGGACTCACCACAATGGTATCTGCTCCGATGACAACGTCGGGGGCCCGGAGGTCCTTCTGCAAGAAATCCGAACCCAGCTTTAGAAACGATGTCCCTGTGGGTCTTCCGCAATACCCTGATGGGATGACGGGTGGGCTCGAAGCCACTCTCACTTCAGAAACTAAGATGTGGGTGTCCTCAATGTCCCAAACAAGGACACGAACGTGACTCCAAATCCTCCCCAAGCTATCCTGAATTAAGGATAAAGCCGGTATTTTCTGGCCCGCTCAACAGAAGTTGAAACTTGGTCAATACACTGGACAATAAAATAAATCCAAGTAGAAAATTCAAGCTTGGGGCTGAACACGGTCATCGGGGATCTGTATGGAACCTTGAACTTAGCTTGTATGTAAATATTAACTTTTCCACTGTCGAAAATCAATTGATCAACACTTGCTTATTTATATCAATACTTCTTATAGCATTCAGTACCGTGCATTTGTTATGTTACATTAAACGCAACAGGATATTATTGTAACACTTAGCAATAACAATGTACATTAATTCTGTATCATAAATGATGCTGTTATTGTCACTAATAGCATATCATACAGTAACATATAGTAATAGTTAAGGTACGTCCACTCTATGTCATAAGTGATACTGCTGTCATCATTCTAACAGTATATTATATAGTAACAGTAATAGTCCAGATCTGTTAATTTTGTATCCTAAATAATGACATAACAGTCACTGCAATAACGTATCATACAGTTTTATATGGTAATATTTTAGGTCCGTTAATTCTGTACCGTGAGTGATGCTTATACTAATCGCAACAGTGTATTACATAGTAACGTGTAAGAATAGTTCAGGTCTCTTCATTTATTTTGAGGGATGCTGTTATGTTATCCACAAGATTACTTGTATAGTAACACACAGTAGTACATAATCTATATTCATTCTTTATTATAAATGATACTATTAGGTTAATTGTAATAGTATTTTACATAGTAGCCTATAGTAATAGATGAACTACATTAATTTTTTTTTTATAGATTTTATTTATTTGACAGAAAGAGAGAGAGAGATCACAAGTAGGCAGAGAGGCAGGCAGAGAGAGAGGAGGAAGCAGGCTCCCTGCAGAGCAGAGAGCCCGAAGTGGGGCTCGATCCCAGGACCCTGGAACCATGACCTGAGCCAAAGGCAGTGGCTTAACCCACTGAACCACCCAGGCACCACAAGCTATGTTAATTTTTTTATGGTAAATGATACCACCCTGTTAATCCCAATAGCATGTTACAGAGTAACAGACGGATATGAACCGTGTTATATCAAAGATACTGTTATATTAATTATAAGAGCACGTTACATTGTCACACTCCTTGGTAGATGAGCTACCATAATTGCATACGATACAGTAAATGGCGTTTATCGACAGCATGTGCACGGAAACCCCGAGACCGCCCTTCCAGCGAGAGAATTCTGTGAAGATGCAGGAGCAGAGCTCCCTTGCCTGGTGCATCCTTCTGGCGACCTCCAGGGCCTTCTGCTTGGCTGTTTCGATGGCGTAGGCATAAGGCGTGGGGAAGGACGCTTTATCAAGCTTCTCTTTGAACCTGGAAGGAACCACCTCGAACCGGAGACCCTGGAAAAGGGGAGATCGGGGTCTTGAGGGTTGGCAGGAAGAACCCAAGGAAGCTGAGCAGCAGGGCGCCCGACTTATAGAAAGGTGGCCTTTGCCACGTGCCGGGAAGATGCCAAACGCTGACCAGTGCCAACTCCCAGCTGGCTGGGGAGGCGCGGGGGCTGGCTGGGGGCCAGTGGACCTGCCGGGAAGACATCAGTACACAGAAGCCAGCAAGAAAGATTGGTTAGGGCACTGGGTTGTGAGGCTCTGTGGGGTCAAAGTGCTCCCAGGGTGTCCCTGAGGCCGGCATGTCATCCCACGGTGGACAAACAGCTGAAAACATCCACCTGCACAAAATGCCACAGAGGACTGACCGCAGTCCCCAAACATGTGTGGACAGGCAAGGCAGTCCCCTGTGGGGAGCTGGTCGAGCAGTGACACCCCGGAGTTTGTGGGGACAGGAATGTGGGCCTTGAACGCAAAGGGTCAAACTCCCCTCACCATCGGGCAGTGCCCCCCCGACAGAGCTCCCCTGAGTGAGGCTCTAACCATCCCTCCCCACACCTCTCTGAGGGGCCCCCCTTGGTCCTTGGCCTCCTATACCCCGTTTTCCCTGGATCGCCTTGTGAGCCATCTTCTGGTCTGTACCCACCCCAACCCCTCCTCCTATCTCCAGTACCCCTGCCCCCCAGACAGGGCGTCCCCATGGAGACCACGTCCCCTCCACTCTGGCTCTGTCCGTCCCCCACTACCACCTCCAGGATGGACACAGGTCAGGCACGGACATGGCCTTGGCCCAGGAACTCCCCGCCCCCCCACGCCCCGGCCCATAGGTTCTCGGCCACTTGGCCTGGCTTGAAGACTCCGTTCCCAGACCATGCAGACTGCTACTACCGTCAGTCCCTGGGACCCTCAATCACTATGCCACAGCTCTGACAAAGACCCCCGTCTGCAGAGCCCTGTTCCCCCATCACACAGAGCCCCACTTTCCCCAGCCTGTAGCCCCCAGCTCCCCGCCTGAGCCACAGGTTGCTAGACCCCAGTCAATGGGTCCCAGGGTCACCAGGACCCCTGGCACTAGCCCAGGTGGTCTGGTCAGTAAGCCCCCAGCACCGGGCCCTCCTGGGTGACCAGGGCCCTTGGCTCCAGGGACCAGTCACCAGACCACCTGCGTGGGTCACCAGGTCTCTGGTCACCATGAACCTGGACACCAGACCACCTGGCACCAGTCCCTTCCTTTCACTAGACTCCTGATCCCCAACCCCTGGGAACAGGCCCCCAGGCACCAGGCTCCCAATCACTAGATCCCCCAGTGACCAAGACCTCCCCCTTCCACACCTCCCCCCACAGTTGCCCCCCTGACCTCCCCACCTCCCCCCCCCCCCCCCCCCCCCCCCCCCCCCCGGGATCACCAGATCCCCAGCTCCAGGCCCCCGGGAACACCAGGTCCCGGGATCACCAGACCGCCAGCTTCAGACCCCCAGGTCACCAGGTCCCGGGATCACTAGATCCCCAGCTCCAGACGCCCGGGAACACCAGGTCGTCAGCGAGCAGAGCCCCAGGTCACCAGACCTCCCGTCGCAGGCCCCAGGTGCCCCAGATGGCCAGGCCCTCAGGCTCCAGGCCCCGCAGGTGCCCAGGTCAGTAGGCGCCTGGCCCCAGGCCCCCCCACCCTCCTCCGCACGGCTCCAGTCCCCCAGGTCCGCAGACCCGGACGCACCAGACTCCCGGCGCCCGGCCCCGCCGCAGACCCCAGCCCCAGGCCCTGCGCAGGCCGCTCGCTCACCGCGTGGCTGAGGATCTCCCGGCGGCGCGGGGAGGCGCTGGCCAGCACCACGCGCTTGTGCAGCAGCTTCCCGATGACCGGGCTCAGCACCATGGCGCCCCGAACCCCGCGCCGCGCACCCCGCCCGCAGCCGGACCCGCAGCCGGATCCCCACGCCCGCGCCGCGCGCTCCGGACCCAGTGTGGCCCCGCCCCCAACGAGGCCCCGGCCCGTGCGACGCCCCGCCCCGTCCCCCGCCGCGCCCGCCGGAGCCCCGCCCTGCGCCGCGCACATCAGCCGAGTGAGGCTCCGCCCCCAACGCGGCCGCGGCCCGCTCGACGCCCCGCCCAGGCCCCGCCCCGCCCGCCAGAGCCCCGCCCCTGCCTTCCAGGTCAGGACCCCAGGCTGCGCGTCCCGTCCACCCCGCGCCCCAAAACCAGCTGCGCCCGCCGAGGGTCTGGGGGGGAGGTCGTTGCGGACGATCTCCGAGAACCCGATGTCCCGGCACCCCTTGGGGGCAGTGGGTGGGGGCGCAGAGATGGGGGCGTCTCCGGGAGGCGGTGGAGGGGGTGCGGAGATGGGGTTCCCGAGAGCACAGTGGGGCGTGGAGGTGAGGGTGTCTCTGGGAGGAGGTACGGAAATGGGGGGTGCGGAGATGGGGGCCCCGGGGCACGGCGGAGGGTGCGGAGATGGGGGTCCCTGACAGCGCGGCACGGGGTGCGGACATGGGGGTGCTGAGATGGGGTCCCAGGGGCACGGTGGAGGGGGGGAGATGGGGTCCCCGAGAGCACAGTGGGGCGTGGAGGTGAGGGTCCCTGAGAGACAGGTGTTCCCCGAGAGGCAGTGGGCAGAGATGGGGGTTCCCGGGGCGGGGGCGTTGCAGACTGGCCCTCGGTTGACAGCCCCGCTGCATACAGGTGGATACACAGGTAAACAGGTAGTAGATAGGGAGAGAGAGAGGGACACTCTGTCCTGCGAACTGTGGGGGGCTTCTCAGCCTCCGGACTGCTGACATTTGGGGGCAGGTCGGGGCGACCTGCGCACACCACGGCGTCCAGCGGCAAGCCCAGTTTGCGCCGCTAGATGGCAGTGGCTTCCTTTCGAGTTGTGACCATCCCAGGTCTCTCGAGACATTGCCGCGGGGTCCCCTGCGGACAGAATAGCCCTTAGTTGACAACCCTGACCATAGACATGATAGGTAGGTAGGTAGGAAATAGATGATAGGTAGATAGATAGATAGATAGATAGGATGGATAGATACGGATGGATGGATGGTCAGACGGACGGACAGGTAGATAGATGATAGGTGGGTATGGATAGATAGATAAGATGGATTGATGGATTGATAGATGGTTGGATGTGTGGTTAGATAGATGGATGGACGGATAGATAGATGATACATGGTTGTGTAGATGGATAGAAGAATGGATGGATGGATCGATAGATGAGGGATGGATACATGGATGATAGATGGTTGGATGGATGGATGGATGGATAGATGGGTGATGGATGGATAGATACATATGATGGATGGATGGATGGATGGATGGATGGATGGATGGATAGATGGTTGGATGGATGGGTAGGTGGATGGATAGATAGTCTCTCATGCCTGGTCCAGGATTCTCAGCCTGGGCACTGTTGACATCTTGGGCTGCATGACTCTGATATGCGGCTTCCTGGGCACTGCAGGTGCTATGCTGTAGGTGTCTCTGTCTCTATCTCCCACATACCAGTCGCACACCGCCCCCCCGTTGTGACCACCATAAGTGTCCCCGGAAGAGTATGTACACATGCATATAAACCCATATTGCACACGTATACATGTATGTATGTGCTGTGTCTGTATACATGTGGCACACACATACTTCAACGTGACAGCCTATGATGTATTTTGATGGCATTGTTCCTTGTCGTGTTTCCCCTTCATGTTCTGTGCTGGCTGATCTCCCGCGAGGCATGGGATAGGGGCTCAAAGGAGGTTTAGGTGTCCATAGCCCGTGTCGTGATACAGACACAAGGACCCAGAATCCTCAGTGCAGCTGGGGGCCGGGGTGGTGGGCATGGACCCAGACCCTTCTTTGTTGGGACTGTTGACGATGAGTAGGGGGAACAGGCTGGCTGCTGTTTTGACGGTTTTTCACTTGCACTGAGGGTGATCTACACAGCAGAGGCGTGGACACAAGGAAGAGCTGCTGGGTGGGCCTTGGGTTAGGGAGTTAGCCACAGACTCTCGGCGGGAGTTACAAACCCAGCCTGGGCTCCCACAGACGTGGGATGAGCCTCTGGGGACAGGTGCCAGCTTCAAACCTGGGGTGTCCCCCTTGCCAGCTCTGGGACCCCGGAAAAGTCCTTCTACCTCTCTTTGCCTCAGTTTGCTCCTCTGCAAAATGGACCTAACACCTACCCCACTGCAGTGAGATGAATGAGGGAGCTCACGCATGTGATAGACTAGGGGACACCCTGGTGTGGGGTTTATCCTCTGATGGCTGCCCATTGTGTGTGGGGGTTTATGCATGAGTCCCAGAAACTAGCGTACCCATTACACGGCTTATCCTCGTCTGGAGACCCTCTCCCTGGGCCCTCACTTGGATTGAATCCTACCCTAGAAGTATTTTCATGACAATTGAAAAAAAAAAAAACCAACTTCATGGACGTTTGCAGAATCGCATAGATTTCCAAAGAGATCAGACTTAAAAAAAGAGAGAGAGAGAGAGCAGGCCAAGGTCAAACACTGAGGTTTTCTTAACCAAGTCATTCTTAATCTGAATAATTTCTATGTTGACCAAATAACGATGACATTCTCAAGTCTTGGTTAACTGTGGGATGTGTTTTCTTGGTGGTCTTTTCCAGAAAGAGCAAAAAGGGCGGGGTAGAGGTAGGTTCCCAGCACCTCGTGACAAAGGCAGAGTTCTCGATGTCCTGGCTACTTCAGCCCCGTTGTTTTGGGTATTTCGATTGGACCCTTTGCTGGAGATTGAGGTCAAAATCTGCCTAAGGGGGGGGCTCTTTGGATTCTGTCTGGCATGATGGACGCGAGGTGCTTTCCCAGCCCACGGAGGAAGGAGAGAAGAATAGGGTTAATATTACCACACGGGATGAACCCCGACATGCCCTGTTGAGAAATAGACAGTATGGCAACACCCCACGTGCCCTTTGATCCCACTGATGTCACAGGGACAGGAAGGACAAGTCCAGAGAAGCAGAAACAGTAGTGGGCACTGGTTTGGGGCTGGCCGTAGGGATGGGGAGAAAACGGGCATCGGGCATCTTTTGGGGGCGATGGAAATGTCCCATAGCTGCACTGTGGTGTCTTGGGGAGGCCTCTACAAACGTACTACCAACCGGCTGAACCGTGTGGGGGGCAAATGGTATCTTGATTTGGCGGTGACGTGGGCAAAGCTGGAGGACGTGATGGTCAGTGACATAAGCCAGACACAAAAGGACAAATACTTTGTGATCCCACGTGTATAAGAGGCCCCTGGTGGCATCGCCTTTATAGGGACGGGTGCAGATGGTGGGGGATAGGAAGGGGCTTCCTTGTTTAGTGGGGTCAGAGTTCCCCTTGTACTCAATGAAGGATTGTGGACACAGACATTGGGGACGGTGGCACAGCTCCGTGAATGTGTGTGACACCACTGACCTGCACACTTAAACGTGGATAACATGGGGAGTTTTGTGTGTATGTGTTTTACCGCAATATAACTGGGAGGAAAAGAAAAAAAAAAAACAAAACAAAAAAACAAAACAGAACAGCTGGGTTGGGAATGTTTGTTCCTTCCCCGTTCAGCAGTTTGGAGAAGTGCCACTGGGCAGAAGTCGATGTCTCTGTGTGACATTTCCCGAGATGCCTCGTGTTATTAAAGTACAGATATCGTCAAATATGCTTAAAGGACAGAGCGTTATAGAATGGAAGCCCCGGCCCCTTCCCCCAGCTTCAGACATTACCAGGCATCAGCCTTCTCCCGTTTTCTCCCCCTGTAGGCACACCCATGTGCGTACATGTGTATATACGCACGTGTGTGTGTGTGTGTACATGCATGGGCGCCCTCACGTATTCATGTGTGCTCATCGTGTGCATGGCCGGGTGTGTGCCTGTGTGTGCACGGACGGACAGACGCCTGCTTGCCTGCACACGGGTACGTTGTGTGCACTTTTGCATGCACGTGTGCACACATGGCTGGATGCCCACATACCGGTGTGAATATGGGTACCTGTGGTGCGTGTGAACGTGTGTGTGTGCATCTCTTTGTTCCAGTATTTTAAGCAAAGCATCAGACTCCAGACCATCGGACACATGAGTATGTACACGCGTACGTCTTACAAAAAAGGATTTCTTTTCAAAAGCTCCATCATCTGAGGCAACAAATCCTTGATTGCACCACACGCCCCGTCCGTGTTGTGCTGCCCCGATGCGTGCCGTGTTCTTCTCAGGAACCCGAATCCACACTCCGTGCAGAGTCTTGTCATTGCAGACCCCGGCGTCTGGCTGGAGGGCACGTGTGGTTCCAAGCGAGATGGTACGTGTCTTTGGAAAGCTGGGGTCTCAGAGGCCAGAAGGAGAAGGGCAGTCCCCTTCTGCGTGGGGAGAACTCAGGGTTGGCTTCAAGGGTCCTATGTCTCAGGGTGCCTCTGGCTCCCCACATGCAGCCAGCCGCTGAATCCCGGTACCACAGCTTTTTAAAAAGTTCACACCTGGATGTACCCATGCACGTGTCTACGTGTATCGGCTGCTTAACAGGTGGACAGGTCGGGTTTCTGGGGAACCCACACACACACACACGCACACACACGCCCAGAGCACACAACATTATTTGCGTGTGGAACTAGAACCAAGGCCAGCCCTGGGATTTCAGGCGGTAGGACACACACGGTGGCATGAAGCGGGGACCTGTGCACTGGGATTCCCAGCAACGGGAAGGACCCGGTGTGATCGCAGCCCCCATCCTCCCGCTAACACCCCACGCTGAGATCGGCCCGCTTGCTGGGCAGTGACCCCGCTGACAGTCCCTTCTGTCCCCCGAGGGCTCCAGGGGCCTGACATCCTGTGGAGGAGGATATTACATAGACAGGCTTCCTCCAGAATCGGGGTCTGCGGCTTCTCACGGGCCGCCGCCATGTTTTGTGCGTCTGGTTTGAGGTTTTCACAGCTTTTGTGCACCAGACGCACCGAGGCCCACGCCCAGAGCCTGGCTGGGGGCGTCTTGCTGGCTCAGGATTTCCGACTGGATGCGGCTGCTGCCTCGACGTTGCTTTCTATGGTTTGGCTTTGGGAGAGTCAGGTAGAGCGGCGGGTCGGGGCTCTTTCCCTGCAGAGTTCGGGTCCCTCGTGCCAGCCTTCTTGGAGCCACCTGTGTGCCCTCAGGTAAATCCTTCTCCAGGTGAGTCTCAAGGGGTCTCTCGGAAGGGTTCCTATGGCGACTTTGAGTTCCAGGCACACACCTGGGCATTCAGGACTCATATGCTCAGGTGCTGTCCCCTGTGGGGACGTTCCAGCTGCAAGGCAGTGGGCAATGACTATGTGGAACCCCGGCGTGGCGTGCAGGGTTTCGAGGGGGCCCCGGAGGCTGACCCTCCATTCCCAAGGGCGAGCGTAGCATGCACTCACCTGCTTTCCCCCTGCACGTGCCTCTGCACACCCCAGACAAGCACGGGCACGAGGCAAACCTACGAAACTGGGTTTGATTCTAAGACCACGCACAGGGAGGGGGACTGAAGCCTCCAGAGGCTGGTGTTGGAGTCCCCAATTTATACACTAACCTCTGGAGTCCACAGCACATAACGGGCAGCTGGAACTGGGGAGTTACTCCCAGAGCAGGTGTCTCTGTGAAGGGTGGCCTCCCACGTCATTTTCAGATTCCACGCGTGGACGTCACTGTGTACACGGAAGAGGGGAGAAGTCACCTCTTGGCCACGTGAGGACTGAGGAGCCGGTGGGTGGGGAGTGCCCTCTGGGACTCAGGCCTTCTCTCTGCAAGCCGCCTTGGGGAGCCTCTGGGTTTGGGGCCCCAGAGATGGCAGCACCAGCCCTGTCCGCCTGGCAGGCCCGTTCCAGAACTAAAAATCTGGAGACGGGGTGCAAAAAGGCATTGGTGCCATTGGAAATCTCTGGGGCCATGTGTTGGGGACTCTCAGGGCGGCTCTGTGGCATCACAAGGGCGGACCCTGCAGGGGTCCCGAGAGCCCTGCGTGCCAAGAGATTGGGTCCCATGACCCAATTTGCAATTTCACAGTGGCCCAGATGGTGCGTCCTGGGGAGGCCCTCACAAACCGGAGACTTAAAACCACAGGGATCAATCCCCTCCCAGCTTTGGAGACCAGTCTGAGATCCAGGCGGGGCAGGGCTGGGCTCCCTCCTGAGGCTCCAGCGCAGGGTCCTTCTTGCTTCTTGCAGCTTCTGGGGCTCCCGGCATCCCTGGGCTGGTGGGCACGTCCCTCCCATCTCTGCCTCCGTCCTCATGTGCCTTCTCCTCTGCATCTGTCTCTCTTCTGTCTCTTACAAGGACACCTGCCATTGGATTTAGGGTCACCCCGATCCAGCAGGTCACATTCTGAGGTCCTGGGTGGACACGGGAATGGGGTCACTGTTCGCTCTAGGACAGCTGTGTCTGTTTTTCTTCCAAAGCAGTGACACCAGAAGCAGGCTCCCCCCACCCCAGGGGCCCCCGGATGGCAGCTATCACGCTCCATCTGTACATGGAACCTGCCGTGGGGAGGCTGCCTGTCACGTAGCCGCTCCTCCCCAGAGGTCCCGGAGTCCGAGGCCGTGCATGCCATTTTTGCTGAATAAAGTATCAAACTTTGCTGTTTCTGGCAAATCCCGGGCTCCTGGAAACCCACTGTTTGTCACCCCAGACCCCCCAGGGATGGGGTTCCTTGTCTTCCCGAAGCAGCACACGAGTCCGGGCTGGTCCAGATGTGCCCTGGGCTCAGGAAGAGACAAGGATGCCCCCGCCCATATGCTGAGGCGGCCAGCAGGCACAAAGGGGCCTCGGGCGCTGATCCTTCCCCAGGCTTTTGTGGTCCATGGTCTTGAGGGGTGTCTGGGTCCCAGAGGGTGCCATGGGTCAGGATAGGTGCGCAAGGCCACCTCACACCCTGGGAGGCCTTGTTTGTGACTCAGGGGCTCTCGGCTGGGAGCAGGAGGCCGAGAACTAGCCAGAGGGCACCTGGGGGCCAGCTGGACCCAGAAGCATGTCCGGGAGCCCGGCAGAAGGTGCGGACGCCCATCGTCCTTCACAGTGCTCAGCCTCAGCAGCATCTCATGTGCCTGGAGAACCCCCACCTGCGTGGGGGTCCTGACCCACATCTTCAGGATGGATGTCCTTCCTGTGTGGACCTTGTAAGTTGTGACATTTTTGTAGATTGTGCGGCTGGAGGAACCAGAGTAACCAAACGCTTTGAAAGCCTTGCAATGGTTGCTCCTGGGGGGATCGGGTGACACGGGGTGCAGGGGACCCTGTGAGCTCTGGAAGAACAGAGGCCAGAGGGGCCCGTCCGCCCTCGTGGGGGTGCATCCCAGCACGCACAGTGACCGAGGTGGGTACAAACAGCAAGTCCAGGCGCCACCAGGCTGGGGAGCAGCACGTGTCCCTGGCGTCCCCGAGCAGGAGGCATAGAGAACAAGGCAAGCAGAGGTTGGGGGTCCATGGGGTCTCAGCTGGGCTGGCTAGATGATCTGTCAGGTTGGGTCGTCATCCTCAGGGAGCAGGGCCAGTCGGCCAGGCCCGCTGTGTCCTGTCCTGTTACACCGCGTGGTGTTCTGTCCTGTTGCTCTGCCGCCGTGTTGGGACACCAGACTCGAGCCCACCGGGGGACCCTCTCTGTGCGCACCGGGCGGATGCGTCATAGGAGCAGCAGGCCCATCTGGGGACCCTCTCCGTGTGCACCGTGATGGATGTGGCCGTAGGAGCCGCAGGCAGGCCGGCGGGGAAGCGCCGTCCCCTCCGTCTCCAGCCGTTACCCCCGCCCCCACTCTGGCAGTGCGGGGCTCAGAACACGCTCTCCTGCCTCTGGAGGCACGGCCGGCTGGGGCCGTCGAGCCCCTCGCAGTGGCCGCTGGACATGGAGCGCGCCGACAGCGTCCGGGCGGAGAACAGGGGGTCCCTGCGCGCGTCCCGGCCGCAGGCCTGCAGCCGCCCGCAGCCCAGGTAGCGCCGCAGCCGCAGCTGGAACTCGCGGGACGCGAAGTAGTACACGAAGGGGTCCAGACAGTTGTTTACGCAGCTGAGGCAGAGCGTGAGCTTGTACACGTGGTAGTAGCTGCCGCCCAGGAACAGGCGGCTGACCATGTGCACCAGCAGCACGAAGTTGTTGGGCGCGAAGCAGGTGACGAAGGCCAGCAGCACCACGATGGCCAGGCTCACGGCGCGGCGCCGCTGGCCGCGGCCGTGCGGGTCCGAGGTGCGCAGCAGCGTCAGGATGGTGGCCGTGTAGCAGGCCACGGTGACCACGAAGGGGATCAAGAACAGCACGATGAACAGCGTGAAGAGGAAGATGGCCCACATGGCCACGCTGGGCAGCATGGTGGACTTGAGCACGTCGAAGCAGGTGACGATGCCCAGCGCCTCCACGGTGTAGGTGAGGTCGGTGCGCGCCAGCGGGGACAGCGCGCCCAGCAGCAGCAGCCAGACGCAGGCGCAGGCGGCCACGGCGTAGCGGCGCCGGCGCCAGCGCGCGGAGGCCAGCGGGTACACGACGCCGAGAAAGCGCTCCACGCTGATGCACGTCATGGTGAGGATGGACGAGTACATGTTGGCGTAGAAGGCCACGGTGACCACGTTGCACAGCAGCTCCCCGAACACCCAGTGGTTCCCGTTGCAGTGGTAGTAGATCTGGAAAGGGAGGACGCTGGCCAGCATCAGGTCCGTGACGCTCAGGTTGATCATGAAGATGACCGACGGGGACTTGGGCCCGATGTGGCAGCAGAGGACCCACAGGGAGAAGAGGTTGCCCGGGATGCTGACCAGCGCCACCAGCGAGTACACGACGGGCAGGACCACCGCGATGGTCGGGTCGCGCAGCATCAGGATGGTGGCGTTGTCCGGACGTGTCAAGTTCATATCCATCCTGGCGTTGCTGCTCCCCGGCTCGCGCGGGTCTGGAAGGCAAGGGGCGCTCGGGTGAGGAGGGGAGCAGGGCGGGACTCCCTGCGGGCCCCCCTCTCTGGCCTCCCCAGCAGTCCCGCACCCTTGTGTGCACCGGCTGTGGTCCCCCTGGGTCACAGAACTGAGCCAATGCGCGCTACATCCTGCAGAGGTGCAGGACTTGGACAATCCCTCCCGTCCTGCTACTGGGACGCGCAGGGAGTGTGCTGCAAGCTACGGCGCAGCGGCTTCATCATCGGGGCCAGGAGGACGCGAGGAGAGGCACGCCACACGGTTGGGGGGGTTACAGACTTACGGAGGTGCAAACCGGGCTTCCAGCTGTGGAAGTTTCTCGGGGACCCCTGGAAGGTGGAGGAGGCGACCCCAGGCCCTCCTGACTCTCGCTGGTGCTCCATCTCGCCTCACGAGGGCGCTGTGTCGTCACCCCTAACGTCCCAGCATCTCCACCCAGGTCACCTGTTCCTGGCCTCCTGCTTCCTTCTGTTTCGAGCTTGGACACCCCGGGTCCGCTCACCTGCATCTGAGGCCCTAATCTTGGGGTGTCCACTGCAGGGGGGGAACTTTGGAGGCTCTGACGAGGGCTCTGGGAGGGCTCCACACAGACCAGGCAGGAAGTCCCCTGCTCCCTCACCAAAGGCCCCACAGCCCCCGCTCCCCATCCATTTAAGGGCATGGCCACGGGTGCAGGGAATAGTGTGCCCACTTGTCACACAGCTGTTTCACATCTCCGCTAAAAGGTAACAACACCCACACGCTTGTCTCAAGATACAGCACGTATGCACCTGTCCCCGCGACCAGACACGCGCCTCCGGCGTGGTTTCAAAACCGCAGCGCCCTCCCAGCCTCCCAGGTCCAGGAAGCCAGATGCCCAGGAGGGCAGCCCTGTCCGGCTGGGGCAGACAGAGCGCCTGACTGGTGTCCACATGACCATCTGGGTCTTACCTCTGCTTTGTTCTCTTGATTTCTCAACTCAGGTCCTGTGCCTTTCCCCGGGCTATGGGCTGGGGGTGGGTGTGGGTTCCATAACAGTCAGAATATACACCAAGAGGGGAGGACATGGCAAACCCCGAGCATTTTGCTTATCCAAGTTTTCCAAAAACAGGGATTTCCTTTCTTTATTGTGGTCCAGGGCCAGGGGACCCCGGTCAGGCCCCGTCTATGCCCTGTCTGTGACCCAGGCCTGACCAGGCAGGGCTGATGGGGGTGGAGGTCTGGCTGCGGGAGGTACAGGTTGTTTGTGCCATGGGTCCCCACTCATCCAGCTGGGCGTGCATGCGAGGGTGTCTGTGAAGGGGTTTCCTAGGTGCGGCTCTGGAGCCAAGCAGCTGCCTTGAAGTAAAGACATGATGCTCTGTCCTGCGGTGGGCCTTGTCTAATCAGGAGAAGGCCTGAAATAGGAAACACTGAGGTTTCTGCGGGGTCAGGTCTCTCCTGAGTCTCCAGCCAGCCCCCCTGCCTTGCAGATTTCAGGCTCACCAGCCCTGCCATCCTGGGAGCCCAGTTCCTTGGTGTAAATTTTTTTTTGTATCTCTATCTATACAAGCCTGTGTGTTTATACGCATACATACACATCCATGTTCTATTACATAGATTTACGCACATGTATGTGTATGCAACCATATCCAATCGTGCATGCAATGCATGGCGTGTATTGTATATGTACCTGTAAACGGACCCGTCCTATTACATGTTTATCCTGCTGCGTGTGTATATGGTCCTTCTATAGCACATGAACCCTACTTCATAAAAATACACGCATGTATTCACACATGTACGCTATCCTATATGCATTCTATCGCATGTGCACACGCATGTGTTTTCTATTACATATATGTTTGCACACACAATAGCTAGAGTACTTGCCCTGCTGCACATACGTGTATGCGTATAGACACACACACACCATCGCGTGCGCTCTGTGGCATACACGTTTATACATACATGCGCACATGCAGGATGTCCATTGTGTACAGGTCTCCCTGCGTATATACACACACTTAAATGGATTCACGCACACGCATCCTCTCACGTGTGTATATATACGCACACACGTGTATATCCTGTGTATGCGTCCCACATGTACAGATGCTGACACCACACACACACGTGTTCTGTGACATGACGTCCCCTTGCGCATGTGCACATGAATGAAGGTGCTAAGTACAGATGTGTGCACATGCGCGTGTACGTGCACACGTGCACGGATGTACCTGTATGCGTACGTGATCGTATACATGCACGCAGCTCGTGTACACGTGCACACATGTGCACGCACACATCTGTGTTGTTTATATGTGCACGCGCATGTTCTGCGGCACACACCCTACTGTGTTCATACACACACATCTCGGTGATGTGCAGCCACAGATGGACGTAGGTCTCCATCCTTTTCTGCCTGTTTCTCTGCAGAATGCTCGCTCACACAGGGGTGACGGACGGACCGCCGAGGGGCCTCGTGGCGGCTGGGAGGTGACTATTAGCTGTTCCTTACATTTGTGCTGATTCTCATCTTAAGAGATGGTAGGTCCCTCACACGTGCTTCCACAGGCAGTGTCGTGGTGGGGCACCAGCTCCGGCCTCTGACCTCCGTCCCCAGGTATGTGCAGAGGCCCAGCCCGTGCCCTGCTCCTTGTCAGGACACGGGTGCTGCTCCTGGGGGATGGGGTCTCCTCTGATGATGCATTTGGCCCCAGGCGCCGTGCACAGCCCACAGGGACCTCGGCAATCAGGGTGCCTGCCCCACGCGGCCCGATCTCTGTCCCTCATTTGCATGAGGCTCAGACATCTGCTGCTTTCCACGACGGCCTCTTTGTTTGTCCTGGTGCAGACATTTTCTCTGATGAAAATCCCTGCATGCTGCGCCCTGGTCACCCCTGCCCCTGGGAGCGTCCGGAGAGACACAGATGGAGACAGACCCGGGGGGATTCTCTGCAGATGGCGCTCTCGGCCCTGGAGGAACATTATGATGTGTGAGTGGAAGTGGGAACCCCTTCCCACATCTTAGTTATCTGTGTCCATGTGTGCAAGCGGGACCTGGCACGGCGGGACCTGGTACAGAGACACGTGGCCTGGCGTTGCGGACACCCACGAACATGAACTGGAATCCCGGCGGGGGACCCTGGAAACCCGCTCCCCTGCCCCCTTTGCAGCTGGTTTGCCTTTTAGGTTTCACAGACTGATGAAGCGTGCTGGGAGGACCGAGGGCGAGCGGCTCTCCAGGAATCAGCCTGGAATATGGAAACCACATTGGACGCAGCAGGTGAGAACCGTCTCCCGCTGCTGCTGGAACCGAACTCGCGTTTCTTCTGCGGACCTCCCAGCCCGGGCTCTTCCGCTCCCATGGAGAAGTGTGCAAAGCTGTACACCCCGCTGCTGGCTGCCCATCCCTCGCACCCCTCCCTGAAAGTCGAGGTGTTTTCTTTGGTTTAAACAGTATGGGGGGATTGCCTTGGCGGTTTCCTTCTCCGCTCCGTCCACCTGGACCGTATCTGGCTTCTCCACTTTCGAGTGCTGGAAAAAAGCCGTCAAACGTTGAAAGTCAGGGGGAAAGAGAGCGCTGTGTGTGCCTTTTCTGGGTTTTGGAGACAGTGCCTGCATGGGGCAGGCCGCCTTAGGGTCAGCTGAGGATGTTTAGTGGGGGCTCGAGGACACATCTTTATGGTGCCTTCAGGGAGGGTGACATGTGACATTGAGTTGACGGTGCAGCCGGCACACCACGGCTCCTTGGGGACATGGGGCTGTCTGCAGGCCGGAGGAGAGGGCCTCCTAGAACCCGTCCATCTACGAGAAATGAGTGTCGGTGAAGCCGTCCTGTCCGTCACTGTGATTCTGTGATCGTGGCTTGAGCTGACCCATTCACTATACTGATGGCCTCAGACCATAGCTGCTGGCCGTGCCCCAGCTACACTGATGGCCTTAGTCCATTGCTGCTGGCCCCTCCAGTCATTATACTGATGGCCCCAGGCCTTTGTGGCTGGCTCCTCCAGCCATTATACTGATGGCCCCAGGCCATTGCGCTGGCCCCTCCAGATGTAATGCTGATGGCCCCAGGCCATTGCTGCCGACCCCTCCAGCCATTATACTGATGGCCTCAGACCATTGCTGCTGGCTCCACCACCCATTATACTGGTAACTTCAGACCATTTCTGCTGGCCCCTCCAGTCACTGTACTGATGGCCTCAGTCCATTGCTGCTGGCCCCACCACCCATTATACTGATGGCCTCTGGCTGTTGCTGCTGGCCTCTCCAGCCATTATACTGATGGCCTCAGGCCGTTGCTGCTGGCCCCGCTCACACTGTGATTGCACAGGAGCTCCTGTGACCCCATGGGTCACACCAACTCCTCTGCATGGCCGGCACCCATGGCACAGTGCCCCTCACCCATTCCGTGGTCCTGCCACCATGCCCGGAGGTGGTGAGGTGGGCAACAGGGTCACATCTTATAGACCCGGGCTCAGAGGTTGCAAGAGGGACTCGTTAGAGCAGGGGTTGGATGGGCCCAGTGCATGAGCCTCTCCACCAGGATACTGACCGATGGCCTCAGGCCTGGACGCCCAGCAAACTGTTCCGGTTCTGACCGGTTCTGTCCTCAGGAGCCTGGGCCTGTTGCTACTGTGCAGATCGTCTCAAGTAAAAATCAGTGGGTCTTTTCCTGGAAGCTGGACAGTGCCCCGCAGGCGGAGGGCTTGGGACTTGGGCTGCTGGGGCTGAGGCCAGTTTCCCTGACCTTCGTGGCTTGTGGTCCAGATGTGGATTCCTGTTTGCTGTTCTGCAGCGGGCTGAGGCTGTGGACTGCCCTTTTGCACGATGTGGGGGCTCCTGAAAGCAGGGTGTGGGGCTCAGGGTGGCCTCTCGGTAGCTCAGGCCTCCCTCCCATGGACAGGATCCCCAAAGACGCTCTCGGCCCCTGGGTTGGGCCCTGCAACAAGGACACCAGCTAGTCTGGGTGTCGGCCGTTTTGTCCTAGGGGATGCCGTTCTGGGAGTGTCCACCAGCAGGATGTGCAGGTCCATGTCTCGGAGAGGCCGGCACGCCGCCTTCAAAGCCTTTGCAGATCTCAACCCTCGGGCCTGAGCAGACGTTCTTCCTGCCTCGAGGTCTTGCCATCTACCACCGGCATCCGGGAGATTCCTTGAACCGGTTTAAAAATGGCCCCGGGTTCCACGTTGAGCTCAGTGCTTTCTGCCCCTCTCAGGTACGCTCAGGTGTGCATTGCACAGTCACCCTGGGGCTGCCTGGGTCCACGCAGGGTGTCAGGAGACAGAGGGATCCGTGGTCCTTGGGAACTCCAGGGGTGCCACGGAGGGACACACGTGGGGGAGGGCAGACACCCAGAACATGCCGGGTGCAGAGCGTGAGTGAGGATGTTGCTGTGTGCTCGGGGGACGTGTGCATCCTGGAGACGTGTCCACTGCCCGTGAGCGGACGTCCTGGTGCCCACGAGGACAGGCAGGAAAGCACATGTTCCATGCAGGACGGTGCCGTGGTCTTCCCAGCACGGGGCGGCACTGGGGGAAACTGTTTCCTGTTCCGCTTACAGACTAAGGGACGTGGGCGTCCATTGTCCCCCGTCCAGGTGGCCGCTTGTTACTGTGCGTATTTGCATGGTGTGCATCAGGGTGGAAAGCAGACGAGTGTGATGGGGGATGGCAGGAGCAGATGCTCCACGGTGCAGCCCCCTGTGCCCATCGGCCCCCGCGTCCCCCATGAGTCACCCCAGGAGGGCACTCAGCCCCGTCTGCGCTCCTCGAGCCCCGGCGGCGGCCCCCCTGGAGGCGTCTGGGCCGTGTGGCCGCCTGCTGAGCGCCACGGGTGATTAATAAAGAAATCAGCTCTGGCAGACCGGGCTGCTCTGAAACGCGCGCTTGTGGTTTGAACGGAGGTGTCATGAGAGGGACGCGGCCCGGGTGGCCCGTCACCCTCCGCCTCCCAGGAAGCACGGGCTGGTCCGAGGGCACGGCGGGCCACTGCTCTCCTCCCCGGGACGGCTCCTCACAGCTCTTCTGACACGTGATTTACATATTGTCAAGTTCAGCCGTTTAAAGTGGACAGTTCTGTGGTTTCTGAAGACACTCAGATGTGCAAACGTCGGCGTAAAGCCGTCCCACGACGTTCTGAGCGGCCCTAGGGGAAATCCTGCGCACCACAGGACCGTCGCCCCCGTTCCCGCCGGCCCCTGGCCCTTTGCCTCCCCGATCTGAGACCCCAGGTGACCGTGCACCCAGTTCCTATCTCTGCGGACGAGCCTGTCGGGAACATTTCAGGGACGTGGGATCGCACTATCCGTGGCTTTCAGCGTCTGCTTGACCATCGTGACTTCAAGTTCCATTCATGGGTCAGCAGGTGTTAGGACTTTGGTCCTTTTCATGGCTGAGTCCTGTTCCCCCCTGGGATGGACCCCCCATGTGGTTCCTCTGTCCCTCCTCGGACAGACACTTGGGTTGTTTCTGCTTTTTGGCGATTGTGAACAATGCTATGGATTTTGCACCTAGCATCGGACCCCCCACTTGAAGGCTGAGCACGGGGGTCCTTCTGGGTCCCCGGTGTCTTCTCTCAGGGTCACAACTCCTGTTTCCTGCATGCTGGGGGCTGTCCCAGGTGCTGAGCTCACTGTGGGGACAGGAGGCCACGAGCCAGCCCCCGGCACTGTGGGCTGGTCTCCCTTCTGGGTGTCTTGTGCTTTTGTGGTGCTTTGTTATGGTGGCCCCGGGAGACTCCCGACAGCCCCCACAAAATGCCACGGCTTTGGAGACACGGTGCTGTTGGAGAATGCAGATGGGAAGTGCCTTTTGTCACGTAGGAGAACGGTTAGTCATCAGGTACACATGGGCTGAGCTCCTGGCAGCCCTGCCTGGATGAGCATGGCATGGGCAAGGTTCTGCTTCTCTTGGGGTCTTAGTCACCAGACTCTGATCCTGGGCCGAGCTGAGCTTGGTGCAGCTGCCACCAGACGTGGGAAGCACTGGTGCCTCGCAGCACGGAGAGTGCCCAGGGTGGTGTCCCCTCCTGGACCTCCAGTCTCCTCCTCAACTGTTCTACTCAGAGGCTTGCTGTGGTGTGGTGTGACCCAAGGAAGAGAAAACACATTGTAAGGTGTGTTGTGCTCTGTCAACGTTGTTAGCTAGGTCCGTTACTGCATGCGTGTCCTGGAGCAGTCCTAATAAGTGACCATGAGCAGGGGAATTAAAGTCCCAAGGATGCATCCCCCCCCAGCTCTGGAGACCAGTAGTGTGACATCCAGGCGGGGCAGGGCTGCTGAGATCCAGGCGGGGCAGGATCACTGCAGGTGGGGCAGAGTCGAGCTCCCTCCAGAGGCGCCAGGAGAGGGTCCTTCCTGCCTCTTCTAGCTTTGGGGGCTCCAGGCATCCCTGGGCTGGTGGCCGCGTCCCTCCCAATCCTGCGTCCGTCCTCATGTGGCTTCTCCTCTGTGTCTGTGTCTCCTCTTCTGCATCTTATAAGGATCCCTGTCATTAGATTTAGGGCCACCCTGATCAAGAATGAATGCATCTCAGATCCTTCATGAATCCCATCTGCAAAGACCCTATTTCCAGGCAAATCACATTCCTAGGTTTTGGGGGACATGTGTTTTGGGGACTCCCATTCAGCCCGCTGCAGGAGGTGTCCAGGAGGAGAACATTCGTAAGAGCTGTTTGTAACATTTCCTGGGTCCCCCGTCTTCAATTAACAAACAGAACCCATTAAGTATCCATCAGGACCCCCCTGAGACCCTCCCTCTAGCCAGCTGCTGCTGACCCTTACTCATCCCAGGGCAATGCTCCTGAGTACAGGGATATCCCTGCTAGTGCCGAGAGACCTCCTTGGGGAGAGGACTCCACAGGATGCCCAGCCTGCAGACGTAGAGGATGCAAGACTATGGTTTGTAATCTGACCATGACACCCAGAAGTTCTGGCCATTGACACATAAGCTCCAGGGAGCTGTGTACCCCATCACCGGCCTGGTCTGAGGGACCGCCTTCTTGCCCACAGCCCCAGGACGTGAGCAATGTTTGTGAAGCGACCCAGACAGGAAGCTGCATTGGGTTTTCTGGTCAACTGTGGGCAGCTCACCAAAGACACAAGAAAGTGAGTGGTTGCCATGGGCTGAGATGTGCCTCCCTCAAATTTGTATGTCGTCCCAATTCCCCATACCTCAGAATGTGACCTCAGTTAGAAATAGAGCCTGTGCAAAGTTGTTAAATTAAGAAGAGGTATTTCTGGAGCAGGATGGGACCTGACTCCAGTACGCCTGGCGTCCTTACAGAAAGGAGACATTTGGACACAGGCAGGCACACGGGGAGGAGGCCACATGGAGATGGAGGCAGAGACAGAGACAGAGGTGATGTTCCTATAAGTCAAGGAACACCCAGGATTGCCAGCAACCACTTGAAGACAGAAGAGGTATGGAACAGACTCTCCCCGAGATGCTCTGGAGGGAACCAGTCCTGCTGGCACCTTGGTCTCAGACTCTGGTCCCCAGAGATAAGGGAGAATACATTTATCTTGTCTCAGCCCCCAGTTTGGGGTAATTTGATACAGAAAATTTCTGGGAAGCTAATATGCAAAAAAGGAGGGAAGGGGTTTCGTTGACACACTCCATCAAGCTAAAGAAATGATAAGAACCATGATCATTCTACATTAAAGAAAGAGGAGAGCCTCCAAGAAAAGATAAGGCATGGAAAGGGTCAGAGTCAAGGGAAACAGAGAGACATGAGGAGCCACCAGCAGTTTCAGGAACTGCATGGAATAGGACAGAAACATTTTGGTTATTGATTCAGAAAAAGGACAGGTCATCTAGATGGTACTGGGGGGGGGACAATATACATAACCTGGGGGTAAGTGTTCTCACCTGGGATACTTTGCTAGACCAGATATTTGATGACATCTGGAGACAGTTTTGGTTGTCACCACTGGGTGGGGATGGGAATGATACTGCTGTCTGGTATATGGAGACCAAGGGTGCTGCTCAACATCCTGCAGTTCATAGGACGTCCCACCCCAGGGTCATCTATCTATCTATCTATCCATCCATCTGACAATCCCAGTCTCCCTTCTTCTCTCCATCCATCCATCCATCCATCCATCCATCCATATCATCCATCCATGCATGCATTCATACATATCTATCATCTCTCTATGTATCTATGTATCAATCTATCTGTCCATCCACCCATTTATCTGTCCGTCTGCCCATCTGTATCAGTTTATCTATCTGTTCATCTGTTATCTACCATCTATCTATCATCCATCCATCCACCCATCAATCCATCATATCTATCTATATATATCCATCCATCCATCTACTTATCCATCCATTTGCCCATCTGTCCGTCTGTCCATCCATCCATCCATCCATCCTTGCCTTCCTTCCTCTCTCCCTCCATCCCTCCATCCATCTACTTATCCATCCATTTGCCCATCTGTCCGTCTGTCCATCCATCCATCCATCCATCCATCCATCCATCCTTGCCTTCCTTCCTCTCTCCCTCCATCCCTCCATCTATATCTTCTATATCTTCTATCATTCATCTATCCATCCACCTACTCATCCATCCATCCACCCACCCAACTTTAAATTTTGTTGGTGGTGTTTCATGTTGCATTAACGTTTTATATCTTTATGCCACAAGATCTTTCCCATGATGTGTTCTGTATTTTTACACCTGACTCAGGTATAAACAACCTTCTATCTTTTCCATGCTGTAACTATAAAACATTCTCTCCCCTCTTTTTGGAGCACTTTCACAGTTTTTTAGTTTCCAGTTGTCATCCTCAGGCTGTTGCCCAAGCTGTCTCATACTTGTCATGACAATCATGTCATCATGCCTGCTCTTAACCCAGGCCTGCTGTCTGCTGAGTGAATGTATGAGTGATGGGATCTAAGAAAATGCAATGTAAAATCAGAAAGTAATGGTACCCGAGAAATCCCTGACCTCACTCACCCATCGGACCTTGACTGTTCCCCCAACTGGGGTTCCAAGCCATCGCCTTAATATGCCATGACCTTTGTGGGCTAGGGGAGAGATACCTCCAATCCTAACACTTACTGATGAGATGAGGATGTTGACCAACTGCTCTGAGAGTTGATCTAGAGGGACAAAAGATGAGAATAATCAACATAGTAGAGGTTGGAGGGCTGACTAACATGAGCGGGATTCATGACTTCCTAAAAGCTACAGCAATGAAGACAGCATGGTATTAGCCGAACAGTGGAGAAATGGACCCATGGGATGGCACAAGAGCCCAGGAACAACCCCGTAAGTATAGTCAACTGAACTTTGGCAAAAAAGGCAAGGGCAATAACCTGAAGCAAAGATAATTTCTTCAACAGATGCTACTAGAACAACTGGACATCCATATACAAAACCCCAAAAAACAAACGAACCAACAACCCCCCCAAACCTCAAAAACTAAGAATCTAGACACAGACTCAAAAGAACTCAAAGTGGGTCATAGACCTTTGTGTAAAATGTGAAAACTATAAAACATCTCCAAATTAACATAGAACAAAATCTAGATAACCTTGGACACGGGGATCACTTCTTAGATTGCCAAAGGCACGATGCATGAAAAAATAATGGACACGTCGGCATTCATCAGACTTAAAAACTTCTGCTCTGGAAAAGACAATGTCGAGAGCACATGAATACAAGCCATAGAGTGAGAGAAGGTATCTGCCAGAGACATAGCTAAAAAAATATGTATATTTGTATAAACACACACACACATACATATCTATATATCTGAAATTTACAAAGAATTGTTAAAACTCAACTACACGAGAACAGCCAGCCCCATGTGAATCATGGGCTGAAGGTTGGAACCCATAGCTCACCAAAGAAGACATAGGGATGTCCTGGAAGCCTACTGAAAGGTCCCACCCATGGTGTGTCATCAGGGAAATGCACGTTAGCCCCACAGTGAGATGCCACGAGACAGGTATCGAAATGACTGGGGTCTAAAAACACTGCCAACAGTAAAGTCTGGTAAGGCTGGGGAACGGTTCTCCGTCCACAAGGGGCCTTTCTAAGTGGGCGTTTGCATCACCAGGGGCCTCCCGGCCACCTTGCACCTGTCACTGCGTCTTCAAGGGCAACAGGGTACCGCCAATACCTCCACGCTTCAAGGTCCCGGATCTCTGCAGACCCGAGTCTCAGGTTACTGCTGCATCGCCTCTGAGCGAACAGTGTGTTCTCAGACTTCAGAGAGGGGGCTGAGCTGCAGTCATGGGGACAGCTGGTGGGCGAGGCTGGCGGTGGAAGACGGGGGGCCATCCGTCTGCTCAGATCACAGTGCAAGAACCCTTCCCGCTAAGCTCGCATGGGCACGTGATGGTCTTATCGCGCTCCGTTCTATTTCCCTCTGAATTGCACAACCCAGGTGCGCTGTAAATTATGGGTGATTTGCATGCCATTGTCTGTCTAAACGCCGGTGGGGTGTGTGCAGATTTTAATCGCCACCTCCTGCGAGACGGCAGCCGTGTTCGCGGTTCCCTGCCTCCTCTGTCTTTTTCCCAGAGTGGGACACACGCAAAGGGCTCCCTCGCCAACCAGAGACCAGAATCTCTAAAATGCAACAAGACCCTTGCTTTCTGTTTGCATTACATGGTTGGTGGTTGTTGTTTTTCTTTTCTTTTCTTTTTTTTTTCCGTTTTTCAAGCCGCACCCCCTACGCACATGTTCCTGAGCCCTTCCGTCTGAGGGGCGCCTGCCAAAGCAGGCTCCGTCTGTGAGGCAGGAAGTGACCACAGGCACTCATTAATTAACGTGAACAGCCATTCTGTGAAAGAAAACCCAGCCGGCCTGGGGGTTGGAGACCTGCTGGGAAGTAGCAGTTTGCAGGTGGCGCATAACAGGAATTTCAGGCCCCTCCACCACGAGGGAACCAGAATGGCGTGAATACGTTGGAGAGATTTGCATAAGTAGTGGAAGCAGAGAGGGGTGAGTGGGTCCACAGGCAACGAACCAAAGCTCTCCTCCGCTCAAAGACCGCGATTCAGATCTCTTCTCTAGGTGAATAGATTGAGAGTTGAATCACCACGGGGTTTGTGGTGCCCATCCAGTTTCTACCAATGTGTCCTGCAAAGCTGCCAAAGCGAAAATGGTCCAAGGAACGTCTGAGGAGAAGCCAAGGCATCGTGATGGTCTCACAACTGCTTGAACTTGATGGGCACTTTCCCTCGTCCTCTTGATTGAAACCCCCGGACACGGGAGCCCTTTCAGTGGGACATGCCCCGGGTATGCACATTTCCCTGCTTTCCAGATGGTGTTTAAGCCTCTTTCTTGTTGATGGGAAGAACTCCCCTAACATGCTGATGAAGACAGACAGAGGTTATGCATCTCCAGGTCATGCCAGGAAGGGCTTGGGTCCAGAGAAGGGTCTTTTAAAAAAGGAGCTATGTATGTGTGCAGATCAATACATAGATAATAGAGACACGGAGATGGCTGATGGAGTATAAGGTTAGACGGATTGGCAAATGGATGATAGATACAGTTCGATGGATGGATGCTTAGACAGAAGATTGATGGGTGGTAGACAGATAGATGGTAGATACATATATGGGTAGGTAGATACATGATAGATGATAGATAGATGATACATCATGGATACACAGATAAGGAGATACAGGTGAGCAGATGGATAGATAAATGGATGGATGGATAGACAGACTGATAGATGATAGATAGATTGATAAATAGAAAATAGATAGATGTAGGATGGATGGATGGATGGATTGATGAGTGATGGATGGATAGATAAATAACAGATAGATACATATATATGGACAGATGCATAGATGGATGGATGGACGGATGGATGGACGGATGGATGGATGGATGGATGATCGATGGATGGGTGATGGATGGATGGATGATGGGTGGAAGGATAGATAACAGATAGATATATATGGATGGATGGATGGATGGATGGATGATCGATGGATGGGTGATGGATGGATGGATGATGGGTAGATGGACAGGTACATGGATAGATGATAGGTGGATGGATGAATGAATGATGGATGGATAGACAGATAACAGATAGATATATATGGACAGATGGATGGATGATGGGGACAGGTAGATGTGTAGATGATAGATACAGATGGATAGGTGGAGGGATGCTTTAGATACATGGATGAGAAGGGGAAGCACATTTGCCACAAATATTTCCCTTTGTTTGCCTTGTTTCAATGCACAATTCATGATCTTGCTCAAGAAAGACCTTGCTTATTAACTGAAACTTATCTACTCCAAGGCCCCATCCACAGTTAAAATTGATATGAAGTTAGATGTTTACTTTATTGTTTCATCAAAGGGACAGTGTCTTGAAATGAATGAAAGGAAAACTGGTGACTTGGGGGAGGGGGAAATCCCCTAAATGGACCCATTTACATTTTTTTCCATGTGAAATTGATGTCATGCCCTACAGTGTGTCCATGGAGGCATGATGGCCTGGTGATGATCAGCCTAGCCTTGGTGGGGGTGGCGGTTGGTTAGCAAGATCTGAGTTCAAGTCCCAGCTCCTTTAGTGGGAGATGGATGGATCCATCCAGGGACTTCCCTCTGTGAGCCCAGTTTCCACCATGGGAGATGGCACAGTATTGCTTTCCTATGACTATGAGAACACATGACCACAAATTGGGGACTTAAAACAATGGAAACTTTCTCTGTCCCAGCTCTGGAGGCCAAAAGTCCTGAATGAAGGCTGGTTCCTTCTGAAGGAGGCTACAATGAACACGTGAGTTCTTCCTCAAGTAGGATGGTGAACCGTGCATTGAAACGAGGCAATAGAGGGGGGAATATGCCTTGTGATGTTCCCACTCACTATCTAGACTGTCCATGCACCTATCCATTTATATCTGTTCTCTATCTATCCATCCATCTATCTATCATCTATCTATCTCTATCCATCCATCCATCACCCATCCATCCAACCACCAATCCATTCATCCATCCATCCACCCACCCAGTTATGTGTCTGTGTATCTATGCATCCATCTCCACCCACCCATCATTCATCATTCTATCTATCCATCTATCGATCTATATATCTACCATCTATCATCTTATTATCTATCATATCCATCCATCCATCCATCCTTCCATCCATCCATCCATCCATCCATCCATCCACACATCCAATCTATGTGTCTGTGTATCCTTGTATCCATCTCCATCCACCCATCATTCATCATTCTATCTATCCATCCATCTATCTATCATCTTATTATCTATCATATCCATCCATCCATCCATCCATCCATCCATCCATCCATCCATCCATCCATTTATCTGTTCATCTATATGTATCTGTTCATCTCTCTGTCTCTCACTTAGCAGTTCTGTCCCGGGTAAACCCCAAGAGAAACGAAGATACACGTCCACACACAACCATGTACACGCATGTGCATAACAGCACTATTCAAAGCAGCCAAATGGTAGAGACAACCCAAATTTCTATCGACAGGTGGATGCAGAAGCAGAAGACGGTCCATGCATACAACGGAATATTACTCAACCATGAAAAAGGAGTGACGTTCCAACACCTGCCATCACGTAATCGGACCTTGAAACACGATGCTCCCGGAGAGACGCAGACACCAAAGGCCACATTCTGTGTGACTCCATTTACATGAAACGTCCAGAACGGGAAACCCACAGAGAGAAAGCCGATTGCTGGTCCCTTGGGGCTGCACAGAAAGCACGGGAAGGGACTGCACTGTGGGGTTGGGGTCTCCTTGTGGGGCAACGAGAGTCTTCTGGAACCAGGTAGAGGCAGTGGTCACATGAGATTGTGAATGGACCAAATGCCCCCTGAATTATTTACTTGCTTGTGTGCTATGTGAATTATATGTCCATAATATGTCCATAAAAACGAAGGCCTCAGGGACCCCGGCGGGAGAAAGCCTGAAGATGTTTCTGCTGAACTTCCCCATGTCCTACTGGGCTCTCACGCCCTCCTGTCCTCCTGGCTGCCTGCTCACCCCACCTTCTGAGACTTCCTTCCTTTTTCTCCATCGTCCCCACCCTTCGGGTCAATGGTGGGATGTTGGAGCCGGCGACCCACGTCTACTGGCCTGTGGTTGCCGCGGCCCTTTGTACCCGCAGCGGGACCTGAGTCAAGAGGAAGGGGTGACAACAGCCACCTTCACTCATGACATAACACTTTCCCCGGGAAACCGGCGTTTGTGGGTTCAGGGTTCCCAGGGTCTCCTACTGTTTTCATTTCCTTCTGTCCCAAGGCCGCAGACAGTTTCTCTCTGGCTCTCATCCCGGGGGGGACGGGAAGGCTTGGGCCTAGCATCCCCAAGCCCTCGGACCATGTCTGTGGTGTTCCTGGGTGAGCCCTGCTCCTACCCTGGGTCCAGCTGTCCCATCTCAGCGTCTGCTGTCCCTGTGTCTGGGGCCACGCTGTGTGCTGAGGAGCAGAGGGGGCTGGCCCGAGACCATGGCCTGCACCATGTATGACCAGCCGTGGTTTTCCCTCGTGCAGGGAGCTGTCCTCACTGGAGACTGTTGGCCGTGATCCCCCAGGTGAGTTCACACCTGCTGTTTGGGGCTGTGAGTCTCGGGCGTGGGCACACGTCAGAACACGGGGACAGAAGAGAGAGAGGGTGTCGGCAGCGTCCCCTGTCTGGGGAGCCCCCCAGGAGCCTCTCGGTTCATGCGGAAGCAGAATGGCTTGGCCGAGCCCGCCTGCTCCCTGAGTGCCCCCTTCATGACCCGTCCGTGTGTCTGCCGATGTGGCCCCTCACCCCTTGGACTGGCAGAGACCTGGAGGATCGCGCCCACGTTGCTGGTCTTCGCCCGCTGACCAGCAAGCACCCAGGCCTCTCGGAGCGGCCGCGCGCGTCACAGGGCAGGGCACCGTGACCGCTGGCTGGGGTCGGTGAGGGCCGCAGTCCTCCAGGCCAGGCCCGGGCGACGCGCAGCTCTGTCCTGTGCTTAGACCCGGACACATGGGCGTCCTCCTGCGATGCAGACGGAGGGAGTGAACAGCACACGGAGGTCCCCGTCTGCGCACAGAGAGGGTCGCACGGGCGCATGGATGAGTGAGAGGAGGGATGGAGGACGGAGGACGCGGTCCATTAAGGGCAGCGTGAACGTGTGGACGCGTGAACGGAAGGAAGGAGGGGTCGGTGCACATGTTCGCCCAGAGCCCCTCGTGCCCCCTTGGGCTCCTGCCCCGGCTCCTCGGATGTGGCCTGCCACCCGCTGACAGAGCAGCCTGCAATGTCTGCTCCCCCGTGCTGTCCCCTGCAGTGTCCAGCCCTGCCCTGCCGTCCACTGCTGTCCCCTGCAGTGTCCAGCCCCCCCCCTGCTGTTCCCCTGCTGCAGCAGAGCCTGGTGTCCAGCCCCCTTTCCTCCCCTGCAGTCAGGCCCACTCTGAGCTTTGTGGTCCACAGGACTGTGCGTCCCACACGCGCGAGATGCGGCCCAAGCATGTCCCGTCCCCGAGTCCCATCACTGTGCTCCTGGGGACTTCCCCAAGACTTAGCCTCATCTGACCCTGGTATGAGCAACACAACCATCAAGACAGGCTGGTCCCTTTGAGTTCTGCTCTCCAAAGAGGGGGTTCAGCGTGCCAGGGAATCTCTTTCCTTGCACATAGGGCAAGCCGACTTCCTCAAGAGACCCTAAAGCCGCAGTCGAGGTGTGGGGGGAGCCAAAGAAGGCAGAGCTGAAATAGCGGACGGGAGAGAGAGAGCAAGAGAGAGCAGGAGCTGACAACATTTACACTCCTGGATCCAGCCGTGCCTGAAGCTGTCCTGAAATCCCTAACTACCCAGTTAGACAATTTCCACCTTGAGTCAAGTGTCTATTGTGTCTATTAGGTGTCTATTAGGAGCCGGTGTGCCACCCCGCCCCCCCGGTTGGGGGACAGAATGGCAGAGGAGGCGGATTTGAGCCGGGGACACCGCGGCTCCTGCCTCAGCCGACACACATCATTCCACGGTAGCCCCACACAACAGCGCCTGCCTTGTCGGAGGTCACAGAGTCCCTGCACAGAGCCCCGGTGACAGGGGCCCGCACGGCCGTCAGCCCTCCCTCCGTGCCAACGACAACACCTACAAACCGAGAACAACAGGCCTCCACCCCCCCCCGCCCCCCGTGAAACCGTAACCAAAAAAAGAAAAGAAAAAGAAAGCACTGAAGGCAGGTGTGCAGCTCCAACGTCTCATCCCAGGGACGTTGGGATGAGACGTCTCCGAGATGAGACATTGAAGACGGCGAGCTCGCGTGTCAGGAGGGACGGAGCGGCCTCGGCGACCCGGCTAGACCACAGCGGCCGGCGGAGGGGCACGGGGCGCCGGCGAGGGGAGGTGCGCTAAAACCCACGAGACGCTGAGCCATTGCCTGGTTTGCGTGTCCCGAGATGTGCAAGGACGAGGGGTTTCTGCGGAGCCCTGACACCTGCGGGCGCTCCACCCGAGGCCTGGGACCCTGCGGCAGGCTCTGCGTCCCGCCCCCCGTGCACCCCATAAATCGTGGGTAGGACACTGGGGCGGCCAAGGTTCTCACAGCACACGCCCCCAAGGGAGCGGACCACCGGCCCCGCGATCCAGCAGCATCTTTAGGTGGATGGCGGCATCCCCTCGCCTGGGGTCTGCCCTGCCACCCCCGGGTGCAGGGGGCCCTCGGCGCGACCCAGGCTTGCGTGCCCCCCTCCTCGGTCCCATGACTTACAGCGACGATCCTGGACGAGCTGTCCCCGCGGAGCTGGTCTGACCGGCGCGCGCTGGGGACCCTTAACGCTGGTGCAGGGGCGACTGTCCCTTCAGAGAAAGGATCCCGTGGCGGTTCATCCGCGCCAACCCCCCGCCCCAGCAAAGTCGACACGGTCCCCGGCCCCCCAGGGGACCCAGCCGCCTGCTCCTAACGGCAACCCGTCATCTGCAGATTTAATTAAACACAGAAAGGTTGTCAAAGGTTCCTCTTTTTCACAGCGGGCTCCGGGGCAGGGAGGGGGCAGGGCGCCGTCCGCCCGTGCTGGGGATTTCACAGATTTTTTCAAAGTTTACATTAAAAAAAAATGGTATTTATCAAAAAACAACAACAACAAAATCTTCGCCAGAACGTAGTGGGGGCTCGACTTGCGGAGGCTGAGTTGGTGGCGAGGACAGGGGACACGTTGCCCTGTGGTTTCCTCTGGATACATTTTATACCATTTTGTTTTACGTTGTAAACAGCTGTTCACGGTAATGATGCGAACCCCCACTCCGACGGCGTGTTAACGCCATGGAAGCCGCTGGACTATGGTCCATTTTCTGAGTTTTTTCCTATTATGACCTGAATTGTGTGCCTCCCCCCTGCCAACCTCAGACCCTCGAACCCTTACCCCCAGGAACTCATGATGTCACTGTATTTGCACTCGGGGTCTTTAAGGAAGTAAAGCCTGGGTCTCAGCCTCCCAGCCGCAGCCCTGCCTGGGTCTCAGCCTCCCAGCCTCAGCCCTGCCTGGGTCTCTTTGGGACTGGGGTTTTGAACAGAGGCAGGCATCCTAGGTATCGCAGAAGCATATGACGGACGCACGGACGGAAGGACACACGCTTGCAATCTGGCTGTCCACCCTCCAGAACCCTGAAAACCATTCCCGGGGCAGCGGGCCTTGCATTGTGGCTCCGTGGCTCGGTTGGAAGTTGACTTGTGATGCTGCAGGAGGGGCAGAGCCATGGGAAGGGATTCTGCAGCTTTGGTTAGGGGAGGCCCCAAGAGGGCCCTCCACCTGGGCTGCAGCCCCCTAGATGGATACATCACGATGGCTGGTGCTGCCCCCTCCTGAGACTTGTTTCCTCCCTCTTCCAGCCCTTCCCACGGCCCCAGAACCCTCCTCGTGGGGCCTTCGCCTGCTGCCGTTCTGCAGAGGAACAGGCTGGAAGGACGGCCCTTCAGCTCAGTATGTCCCGCGAGCGGCGGCCTGAGGCCTCGTGCATGAAGCCAGAGGACGCATGTCATGCAACACGACTGAACCCTTGATCACGGCTTCCCCAGAAGCTTTGCCCTATTAGTGTTTTAGGAACGAAGCCCCTGGAGACCCACGGGTGGACGGTGATTATTTACCAGGGATGGACGGTGATTATTTACCATTTCCTATTTTCAGAGTCTGACGTTCCCGTCACAAAACGCACGGGGAAATCCGGCTGGGAGAGACGTGCGTGCGGGGCGAGTTCCCCGCGGGGACGCCGTGGCCGGACTCAGCTCCTGGCGCCCTGTGTCCATTGCCTCGGGGTCTTTCCCCCCATCTGCAAAGCCTCGTGTCTCCTGCCCGACGTCCTCTATCCTGCTGCTGTCTTCCACGCCGAAGGACCCTTCCTGCCTTGGGCCCACCCCCACGGGACAGCCCCGGGTCACCCGCCCACCTCCATCCCACTCCGCCGATGACCAGCCTTCACACCGTCGGCAAACCCCAACCTCCTGTTTGCAAAGCCAACAACAGCACGTACGCCCAGGGTCTGAGGATTCGGACGTGGACCTGTTTGGGAGTGGGATCAGGGGTCTGCCTTCCTCGGGGCAGGGGGCTTGCAGAATTCATTTCTGGATCCGCACCGCTGGGTCGGATACGTGTCCGTGATGGTTGGTGGTGAGTGTGCATGGGGGGTGTGTAGCAGAGAGAGAGGGTGTGGGGCTGAGCTCAGGCATGTCTCCCAACGCTGGACACCTCCTGGGTCTGGTGAGGCTTTGAGAGGCCACCGTGGACGATGAGGGGAAAATAGGCAGGTAGGACCCAGGGGAGCAGCAGGAACTAAGCAGAGGTGTGGTAGGGGTGAGCGTCTTGGGGTCATAGTGAGAAGCAGGAAGGACTCAGAGCTTAGGAGCGTTTGAGGCTAGCAGGGGAGAACCAGCCACCGTTTCCCCACAGCCTGTGCTTTGGGGTCCAGCCTGCCTACATTCCCTCGAATTTGTAGGACCAGAGATGGGGCTTCCAGTCCTGTGCAAAGAGCCCAGGGATGGCCCAGCCCTTCACGGGCTCGTCCTCAGTAATCACTTGGCTCGTGTTCCCGTTTCGAGGACGGGTCCTAACGCTGCTGTGGTCGCAGGGGCGCCGACACGCCTTCGAAGTCCTGCCGTCAGTCCTTCTGGGGATCGCCGCATCGTACGGCAGCTCTGTGCAATCGCTTGGGCACGTGATGAGCAGAACGTGGTTCCCGCACACAGAGGCTTGAAGATGCAGGACGGAGGCACCCGCGTGGACATGGACAGACCTTGAGGATGCGGAGCTCGGTGACATCAGCCGGACACCGGAGGACAAATCCTATGTCACTCCACATACACCGGGACCCCAGAGCCATCAGACGCACAGGTGGTGGGTGCCCGGGGCTCGGGGGAGAGGACCCGGCGTGAGTGTCTCATGGGGACAGACTTCCAGCTTTGCAAGATGAAACCGTCCTTGAGGGATGCGTGGGTGGCTCCGTCGGTGAAACATCAACTTTGGGATCAGGTCCTGGGATCGAGTGCCGCGTCGGGCTCCCTGCTCAGAGGAGAGCCTGCTTCTCCCTCTCCAGCTCCCCCTGCTTGTGCTCTCTCTCTCTCCCCCAAACAAACAAATAATCTTTAAGCATTTTTAAAAAAAAGGACTTAGGGAGCAGCATCGAGCTTATACACAGCAGGATGCCGTGGTGCGCGTAGAGATCGGCTGAGAAGGCGGGTCTCCTACGAAGCCTTCTTACCACACGCACGCAAATGAAACAAAAAAATAAAATAAGTTAAGATAAAAGCACCATAAAATAGCAAAGCTATTTCCCCTGGGGGTAAGGGGATGGGGGACATTGCCGGGTCAACTTGGGGTTGCCGTGGGCGGTCTGAAAACAGGACTCTGCCGGCGGGGGTGTGGGTCTTCTGTGCTCAGCGATGTCCTACGGGAGGATGGGGATCCTGGGTTCGCCACTGGCCAATCCTTGCACGCAGGAGGGAAAAAACCCTAAATGCTATGGGTGCTTTTTTTTTTTTTTTTTTTTTTTTTTTTTTTTTTTTAGGGTTAGGAGCAGCTTGGAGTTCCCAGATCAAAGCAGGGTGCCGGGGGCAGCTGAGGCTACGGTGACGTGAGCAGGTGTCACCCAGCGCTGGCCTCCCAGAGAAGCGTCACCACTGACCTCCACACCCCGGAGTCTGGTCCTCCGAGGGGCCAGTGTGGGTTCCCGGCTGTGAGCAGCAACTGGCCCAGTTAGTGGGGTCCCCCGGGGCTTCCCGGGAAGAGAGATTTTTTGGGCGAAGCTGGGAGAGTCCCCAGCAGCACGCCGAGCTGGACACCCCCGTGAGAGGGATGTTGGAGACCCACACGCACACACACACATGCACCAGGAGGGAAGTGATCCCTGTGCAGAGCCTGGGCGCGGTTCCAGGCTTCCGGCCCCCTCGGCGCTGAGGCAAAAGTCTCGGTTCTGTCCTGTGGGAGGTGGGGATTTTCAACCCTGACCTTTTCACCGGCCCCGGGGCTGCGCAGGGCCCCGGCGTGGCTGAGGGTGTGTGTGCTGGGGCTGGCTGAGTTCCGGGAGCCTCCTCTGCTCGCACGCCTTGGCGGGGGGTTTGCACGGTGATTCCCGGGACGAGGTGGCAGGAGGCGGAGATGGGGGAGCCTGGAGGACAAGGGCAGCGTCCCTGGGAGGGACTCTCAGACCTTTGTCCATGTTTCTGTTTGGCTTTCCCGCCCGTGTTTGGGTGTCAAGCCCTGTCTAGGGTTGTCGTGGCTGGAACGGTGTCCCCAAGGGCAGACTGAAAGGGAGTGGGTTTATGCATCCCTGTTCTCACTGCTCTGAGCTCGGCTCCCCTCCCTCCCCCACGGTGACCTCTGCGTTGGGGTTTCTGACAATCGGCTGGGGACTGGCCCACCTGGGGCTGCTTCCTCTTTGCACTCACCTTCAGGGGCACAAGGTTTCCCCCTGACGTGCCCTGCTGAGGGCTCTGTGCCTGCTGTTCTGCCCACCTCTTATCCCTAACCGGCCCTTTTCCCCTCCCTGCCCCTGGCCGCACAGGAACGAGACCACGCTGACTGCCTCCACCAAGCCAGCAAACCCTGCTTTGTGGCCTGCCACGGTGTGGGGGGAGGCACACAGGAAACGTGACCCCAAAAGGATATGTGCGCATCCTGACCCCCGGAGCCCGGGAATGGGGCTTTCTTGGGGGGGAATTGGGTCTTTGCAGATGTGATTAAATGACGGATCTGACATGAGACCATCCTGGATGAGGCCGTCCTTCTACATCCAGTGACGGGGTCCTTGTAAGATTGACAGGACAAGAGACACAGACAGAGGAGAAGCCACGTGAGGACGGAGGCAGAGATGAGAGGGACACGGCCACTAGCCCAGAGACACCTGGAGCCCCAGAAGCTGGAAGAGGCAGGAAGGACCCTCCCCTGGAGCCTCAGGAGGGAGCCCAGCCCTTCTCGCCTGGATCTCAGCATCCCTGCTCCGCCTGCATCTCAGACTTCTGGCCTAGACGTGGGAGGTTAAGAATTTCTGTTGTTTTCGGTCACCCGTGTGTAGTCCTCGGTTATGGCTGCCCCAGGAAATGACCACCAGTGTGCTCGTCTGTGCAGCCTAAAACCATGTGGACGTTAGCAGCCAACGCCGTCAGTTTTAAAGAGATGCAAACCATTCCGGACCCACCGCGAACGTGGCTGTTTAAGAACACAGCGGCGAGGCAACCGTTCTGAAGGCGTCTCTGACGGTATCAGCGTTACATACCGTATCACGCCTGTCACCGACCCATGAAGGGACTCTTGGAAGATGGGGCAATGTCACACGATTCTCTCTCTCTCTCTCTCTCTCCTCCAACTGCCATTTTGTGATCACTGTTTTTGCAGATTCTGAGCGTCTCAGGGACATGCTCGAAACTCTTTGGTCTGCGATCCCGTCCAAGTCACGACAACAAAAATAGGTGTGCGCGTTGTAACGCACACGTGTGTTTCACTTCCCGTCCGTCGGGCCCTTGGTGCTGAAAGGCTTGTTTGGAGTCATTGTGGTCACATCGATGCAAGAAACATGACTCTATCACACACCTTGATCCACCTAACGGTGGAAAAAAAATGTACGGGACACGACTTCCTGGAAGAGGTGGACTGTGGTCGAGATTTTCCCACACGTTGAAGAAAACAGAACATCCGTGCACCGAAAGAAACATGTATCCTCTCATTTTCGCTTTCAACAGGCATTGAATTCACCACACATCTTGCAAGGTCCCCCAGGAAGAGGGCTCCGTGTCCCCGGAGCCCATAGGCTCTGATTCAGTTCCAACGAGGGCTCGGTAACTCACGGAGTAGCAGATTTGGAGGAAATGGTGAAATGGTTTCATCCGTGGGATTCCCGCCCATGAATCTTGAAACTAGTGGGAGGGGATCCCGCCATGTTGAAAAGGCTCCATGGGTCTGACGGGCAGCTCTAGCGTCCTTGGGGTGTGGAGGAGGGAAGGGTGGCAAACGGGACATGTGAGCATTGTCTCCACTCCAGGGAATTCAGACGTTCCTCTGCATGGGCCCCGTGCACCTGCTTTGTGAGTCAGTCACCTCCGCGGCCGCCGACACAGGTGCGACCAGGTGGGTGACACGGGACCCTTCAGGACTGTGATACCTGGGGTTGATTATTAAGAAGGTGAGCACCTCCGTTGGGGCCACTGGGGACATGCGTCATTGTAGGATCTATCCTGGAGGAGGGCTTGCTTTCTCTTGTTCACCCAGAATTCTAGAACTTTCTTGAACTTGCATTTGAGTTGAATGATGACTGGACAAGAAACAACCTTATTTCCGTGGTCACACGTTGATTCTTTTACAATTAAGTGTGTGCGGGGACACTCCTCTGTCCCTGGGTGGTCTCTGGTGCCTTGGGCATCTCAGTTTGAAGGAGCTCTACTGCTCTCAGTCTCCACGCATGGAGAGGGAAGGGTCACCTGGGACTTGGGGGGAGGGGGCAGTGTGCAAAATTCGTTCTTAGTGAAAGCTCTTTTGATTTGTAGATGATTGTAAAAGGGCATCGAAACGTCCAACAGCTTGGTGAGGGGACATGATCTCTCTGCTTTTCTGAGAAGGGGATCTGGGTCACAGGAGGAGACAAGGCTGTGCTCCCGGCTTTAGAGTCTCTGTGAGAACCCAACACTCACATCCATCCCTGAAAGAAACGGTGTCTGCTGGGAGAGGGGGAAGCATCTTACAGGGACTGTGCCCACCACCAACCTTCCGACTGTAGTCCCCACAGATGGTGGGAGCAGTTCCACCAACAATTGCCCCAAACTAGCTTTCCTACTTACAACAAAGTTGGGTGCCTTGAAGTCATTATCGTACTACGCACGGTGAAAACACAAATACATTAAGCAGTTAATTAATCAAGAAAATGAACTGTTGGGCTTGGATCTCACCGATGTTTCAAGAGTTGTTTGTGTTTTTTCTCTTCCTGGTTGAGTGGGGTATAGACAGGAGGCAGATATGTCACAGCAATGCCGTTAGTGACAAACGTACGTTACTTTCCGAGGGTGTTTCCGCAAAGCAAGGTGTCACTTGCTTGGGAGCATCTGGTTGCAAATTTTGGGTGTTTACTGGGCATTTCCAACCAACCATCATATTCAACCCTAAGAACAACCCTATGGTGGGACCTAAACTCTCGATCCCACAGTGATAAGGATAAGTTCTGCACATTTTCCTCCCACACCTCACCCCTGTACATCCCCCCTCCCTGTTCTACTGATCTCTTCATTTCATCGTTTCCTCCCTTCTACCTTACTTTGGTTTCAGCTAGCTCTTTCTAGATGCTTAAGATGGACTCTTGGGCCGTGGGCATGCAGTTTTTTTTCTTGTCTCATCCATGGATTCAAGGCAATGAATTTGCCTGTTTTCACTACTTTGGTCTCATCTTATGTACTTTGAGGCGTTGTGTCCTAATTATCATTTGCATGAGCGTCCTACTGTGACAAAGCACCACAAGCTTTAGACAACTGAGATCTACTTTCTTATTGCCCAGGTGGCCAGAGCCCCAAAATCTGTTTTCCCAGTTAAAAGTCAAAATAGTGGCAAAGCTGGCTCCTTGTGGCGACTCTAGGGGAAAATCTGTTTCCTTGTCTTTTCCGGATTCTGGAAGCACCTGCATTATCCTGCTTAGCCCATGGGGATTAGGGTGTGGGCATTTGGGAGAGAGGACATGGGCATCTCTGAGGCCGTGTGTGCCAGCACCATTATTCATTCAAAGTCTTTTCCGTTTTCGTTGCCATCTTGGCCTATGGGTTATTTGGAAGGGTCCAGCAGTGAATGAATCTCTGCTCAGCTGTTATTATTATTTCCAGCTCAATTACTTTGAGTTCAGAGAGCAGCATCAGGAATGCATCCAATCCTCTCAAACACATGAGGCTTGGTTCTATTTGGTGACTCTGCACAGATGATCTTTATGCCTGTGGGGTCCAGAGTTGAGACAGAGAAATCTGGAGTGGCCTGAAGCCAACGCCCGTCCATATATTCTTTCTCATGTCCTCTGACCCACAGGGCACCTGCTTAGATAGTTGATGGGAGAGAGACCCCCATGGGTCAGTGCATGTCCATCCATCTGTTCCAGACAAAGCTCCAGCTCAAGGTGGTCATGGATATAAAGAGTCTCTCCTGAAAGCCATCCACAGACCATGCTTGAGTACAGAGGCCAGCAAGGGTTGCAGTGGAGACAAGACACCCTTGACCAGGCAATGCTGTTGTTCTCTCCTCTGTGGGATTGTTCTCCATTTCTGAGAAATAGCAAGTTAGGGCAGGAAGCAGAGAAGAAAACCACAATGGTTGGAGTCTTAATGCTGTGTAAGAAATTGTCCCAACTGTTGATGGTATGGGTTTCCTATGGTTGCTATAACAGAGTACCTGAGTCTGCAAATTTATTTTCTCACAGAATAATAAATTATGTTTCCCAGTCCTGGAGGCTGGGAGCCTGAGATCCAGGTGGGGCTGAGGCTGTGGGGCTGACATCCAGGTGGGGCTGAGGCTGGTGCCCCTCCTTGGTGCGTAGACCCTGTCTTCTTCCTGTGTCCTGACATGGTTGTCCTTTTGTGAGTGTGTATGTGTCTGTGTCCAAATTTCTCCCTTTTATAAGGACCACAGTCATATTGGAGTAGGACCCACCCTACTCCAAGGTGACTTCATTTTGCCTAACTACGTCTGCAAAAATCCTATTTCCAGTTCAACTCATAATCTGAGGTCTTGGGGTGAGGACTCCAATAGGTGAGTTTTGCAGGGATGGAATTCAGCCCATAATAATGCAATCCTATATCTACATGGGAAACCTTTTTGCATTCACACATAGCCCTGGGACCTCTCTAATGAGGTCCCGTGTTGTTCTGTGGGCTCTCAACTTAACGAGTTACATACAACTTGCCCAAGCACATGCAACCTTTTGCTGTACTGTTGGCTGCTAACCAGGGAGGCATGTGGTCCTACAGATGAAGAACCCCATGCCCTGCCTCCCACCATGAACTGCACGGGCTTCTGGAGGCAGGAGAAGGGCTGGGTTTCCTGGGTGGTGGAGAGGCCATTGGGCTGAGGGTTGTGAAACTTAGAAGATCATGAGAAGCAGATTTTTATCTTTCTGTGAAGATCAGGCCAAGGATCCCACAGTGGGGCTCTCTTCATCTTTGGGGTCTCCATGACACACATGCTACCCACTTGCTGGATTTCCGTACGTTCACCCCATGGAAGAAAATTGAAAGTTTGAGCTACCCTGTCCTGAGGCATCTGATAAGTCTTTGCAGACGGAGTGAAAGATGTCACTTAGGTTTCTAGTGACAAAGCTCCGAGGGTTATCAGATCAAGAAAACGCAGGAGGACAAGTTTGCCAGTGAAGTGGTTGTAATTCTTTGGTTCACCATGTAAACCCTCTGGGGTGTTCTTCCTAATCCCCTCCTAAAACTTAATAACACACAACTGTGTTGATGGATTCAAACAAAGCTTCTTCATTTCCTTTTGAATGCTCCCATATACATATATCCCATGCTGTATTATGATGTTGTCCCACTGCAGCTCATGAAAAGCTATATGTCAGTTATATCTTGTAAAAATTGGGGGAAAAAGAAAGGAGAAGATATGTCCGTACAAACAGTGCAAAAAACAAAATACAGCAAACTGCCTTCCCTTGTGCCTTTCTTTGTGTAAAATGAGCCACGAGGTCGGTCTGTTGCACAAAGGAAAAAAGAAGTTCAGCAACTCGATTGGGAGCTATGGGGGTGCCCTGAAAAAGTCTCCTTTGCATTGTTGCCATGTGACAGTAAGCATTATGTTGTCCACTTGGCGGTACCACGGTATCCAGATCTGTGGTCACACACAAGTCAACATGTTGCTGTGTGTATTTCTTTCGGATTAACATTTCAGTCAGCGGACTTTAAGTAAATCAGGTGGCCGCCATAATGGGTTGGGTGGGCCTCATCTGATCAGTTGAAGGCTTTAAAAGGAAACAGAATGACCTCCTCTGAGGAAGCGGGAATTCTGTGTCTCCAGATAGTGTTCACACTCAAAATGCAGCATCACCGCTTCCCTGGGCCTCAGCCTGCAAGTCAACCCTGCAGATTTCAGACTTGCTGGCCTCCAATTATAAGATGCATTTCCTTAAAATAAATCTCTTTCTCACTTTCTCTGTTTCTGTCTCTCCTATAGGCAGACATAGATCTTTCCATGTATCATCTATATATCTATGTATTAATGTATGCATCCATCCATCCACCCATCTTCCCATCCATGCACCCATCCAACCATCTATCCACCTATATGTTCATCCATCCATCTACCCATGTATTCCTATATCCATCCATCCATCCATCCATCCATCCATCCTACCTATCTACCTACCCATTGATTCTATCTATCTTCCATCCATCCATCCATCCATCCATCCATCCCTACATCCATCCATCCTACCTACCTGCCCACTATCTATCTACCCACCTACTATCTATCTATCTATCTATCATCTATCATCTATCTATCTATCATCTTTCCATCTTTCTGGTTCTTGTATGAGTCAGGATTCTGCAGAGAAACAAAAGCAGTAGCATATTTACACATACACACATATATAAACAGAATTATTAAAGGAATTGGCTCACGTGATTGTGGAGGGTGAAACATGCCACGGTCTCCTGTCTGCAGGTTGGAAGCCCAGGGAAGCAGTCTGTGGTGCATTCCCATCAGAAGGCAGGAGAAGACATATATCCTGGCTTGGAGGCAGTGAGGCAGAGGGAGCTGATTCTCTTTTACCCACTGTCTGTTCTCCTTAGGCCAGGGAAGGATTGCCGGCTTGCCTGAGGACCACCCACACTGGGGAGGGCATCTGCTTTACTCAGTCCACTGATGCAATGCTCATCTCACACAGACACACCCAGAGGCCTATTGGCTGAAATATCTGGGCACCCCGAGGTCCAACCACATTCACACATAAAACTAACCACCACAGTCTGCTTCTGTTGAGAACCTTGATCAATACAAAAAGCCTCAGAGAAACAAGACCCTAGGTGACGATCCTAATTCTTCCCTGTGCAAAAGAAGGTGAATTCATTTTCTCTCTGAGCTCCGAGACCCCCGCTTTCCAAAGACATGACCTATTTTGCATTTGAACTGACTTGTTCCCCTCCAGCCAGACCCTAGGGTTTTCAATGACAAGACTCTCCATGGATGGCAGAATCAGGTAACTTGGAAACACCCACCATGAACCAGGACAGCTCAACACGGATGTGGCATGGGGAGAATGTGAGACCCAATTTTGCCAGAAGCATCAAAGACTTGGGGCCCAAGGGGGTTGGGCAAGGCTAAGGAGGTAGACAGCTTGGTTTTGGGAAAAGTTCAAGGGAGCGGGTCCATTAGTGTTCTAATCAGAAGCCAAGTGGGTCCCGCAACTCTGTTCCATCACCAAGAATGTCTGGGAGTCCTCTTTCCAGGCACACCTGTCACTGACCAGAGCCAGGAGGGTCCAGAAGGTGGGGAGAAGGAGGGGGCCCTTGGCATGTCCTGGAGGCCATGATGGATTTACCTTGACTCAGGTCCTGAGTCCTGCAGAGGATCAACCCTCACTGCTCATGGATTGGGTCGTTGTGTGAAAACACTGGGCCCCCACCCAGCTTGGATGGGAGAACACAACCATGGAGCTAATAATGCATGCTTTCTAACTGACCGTGTTTTCCTGTGACACAGCCGTGGATCTGAGTGAACTCACAAAACCCCACAGAGTGATGATATAGCATCATACAGATCGCTAAGCCGAGGCTGGGTAAACCCATGGCCCAAAACCGCCAAACCGAATCCCTTCTTGTTGGCATTCCTACCACTCAAGGGCATCTCATTTCTGGGGTCAGCTCCTTGTACCTGAGCAGGCTTACGTCCCCTGTGGCCTGAGTATTAGCCCAGCATCCTCAAGAGAACGGAATAGAAAATAGTGTTTTTTTCATGTCGCAGAGGAGGAAATAGAGGTTAAGCGTTAGGTCAGAGCATGGCCGCGGTCAGACTCACAGCTCGTGGCTTCTGAAGATGTGCACGGAAGACACAAACACACATCAGGCCCATCTTACATGCTCATGGTGAGACCACACAGTGTTTGGTGCATGTTGGGACCCTCCAGGAACTGCCACATCCCGGCCTTCACGTGGAATCAGAGACTGGGCCTGGTGGAGCCCCAGGCAGGCACCCTGTGATTTGCAGGAGGAAACCCCCGGGGCTGGCCTTGGTACTAATACACTGCATTCCATACAATGTATGTGGATTTTTCTGGTCAATATAATTAGGTGCTCCTTGACACCCAAGGAGAGCCTAGTGTCCCTCAACCCTGTAGGCGGTTGGCCCATGAGACGTAGGGAATGTTCCTGCCCAACAGGTTCAGTGTTGGTGAAGGAACGACTACCTGGGGGTGACTGGGCCCCCAGGGGATGTCCCACAATGCCCAGGGCTATTTCTGTTGGTCACACTAGAGTAGGGGGCTGTTCCTGGCACGAGGTGGGTGGAGACTAGAGATGCTGCTCCGCACCCTACAGGGCCCAGGATGCCCTGCCTCAGAGCCCTCCAGCCTGAGATGTCAGTAGTGCTGAGGCTGAGAAGTCCTGGTCTAACATGAGAGACTCTATCTATCTATCATCCATCCATCCATCCATCTATCTATCTATCTACCTATCTATCTATCATCATCTGCTTACCTACCTACCTATCCATCCATCCATCCATCCATGCATCTACCTACCATCTGCATGACCATCCAACCATGAATCCACCCATCCATTCATCTATCCCTATATCTATCTATCTATCTATCATCTATCATCTACCTACAAGACCATCCATCCATCCACCCATCCCTATATCTATCATCTATCTATCTGCAAGACCATCCATCCATCCATCCCTACATCCATCCATCTATCTATCTATCTAATCATCTATCTATCATCAACTGCTTACCTACTTACCTATCTATCCATCACTATATCTATCATCTATCAGTCATCTATCTCTATCATCTCCCTACCTACCTATCCATCCATCCATGCATCCATCTCTGTATGTATGTATGTATCTATCTATCATCTGCATAACCATCCATCATTCTGTCCATCCATCCCTCCATCCCTCCATCCCTATTTCTTTCTATCTAATCTACCTATCCATCCATCCATCTATATCTAGCTATTATCTCAGTATCTATCCAATCTTATCTTGTATCTACAGCTCCTACCTCTGCCTCCATCATCACGTGGCTTCTCCCCTGTGTCTTTGTTTCCTCTTCTGTCTCTTACAAGGACACTTGTCATTGGACTTAGGGCCACCCTGATCCAGGATGAGCTCATCTCAGATCCTTCCCTTCATTACATCTACAAAGACCCTATTTCCATATAAGCTCCACAGGTGGGGTGATTAAGATATGGGCATATATTTTAGAGGTCCACCATTCAACACACTATACCCGTTTTGCCTGGACTACTCCCATTTGGGTTCCTGAAGTCCTGCTTCTCAGGACCCCCGGCTTCCCAGGCAAATCTACATAGCAAATCACCCTACCCATAACATTTACACCATTCTGTTTAATCCCCAAGCCAAGTCAGGCCACCAAGTGGTGCTTTCTGTGGATACCTGAGTTCTCCACTCCCTCCCTCTGCAGGGGACCATGGAGGTCTCTGCTGACCAGGATGTGGGCTACCCCCAGACACAGAGTCGCCACTCCAATGGACTAAGACATCCCCGTCCTCATTACTGGCACCTCCCACTGGCACCAACAATCTGGTTTTTGTCACTGGATTTTTCAGGTTTGCTGTACACAGAAATGTTCTGCACATTTCCTATAAAGAGAATTGCGCACCGTGTGGCCGTGTGTGTCTACTTCTCTCCCGGAGCGTCACATCCTCAAGGTGCATGTGTCATGTGACCACTGTGTTTTACCGGGGACCTGTCGTGGAGTGTGCCATCGGGTGCAGGAGGTGTTACCCGGTGGGTCGTACCCCTGCGTGTTGTGGGCTACTGCACATGCTCATTATCGGAAGTGGTCATGGAGCCAGAGGATGACGTGGAGATCCTGCTGTGCTGCTAGGGGAGTGCAGAGAAGGTGGGATGGGGTGTTCGGTCCACACCTGGTGGACAGGTAGCCATGGCAGTGTGAAACCAGGACTGGGTCGTGCTTGGAGGGTGTGAAGCTGGACATTCAGGGCAGTGGGGAGCGTTCAAGGAGAAGCTCTGAGCATGACACGCAGATGTCACCCATCACATGGAGGGCAGCACTGGGCGGGGGCTCAGGAGCTACCCAGCCTGTGCCCCCCAAGTGCCCTATGGGAAGTCCCAGGCACCTGACCTGGGGTTGATGTTCTGCCTCTCAGAGTCCGAGGACAAGTATAAGGCACTACGGAAGTTGTCTGATGTGCTGAGCAAGATGGAAACTACTTTTAGTGGGAAAGAGGATCTAGGGGTAATTCTTGTGTTGGGCTGGGGTACAGGTCAAATGCTCTGAGTGTGGTCATTGTGCCTGAGCCCACGTGGCCCGTTAGCATGCTTGGGCAAAGTGGGCTCAGCTGGTCCCTGTGACCTCAGTGGGTTTCCTGAATGTGGATCACAGGGCCATGATCTTTGGCATGTATCTCCAATAAGCTCTGTTCCCCCAAAGTATGTGTCCCTAAAATTTTCTCTGGTACTTTAATGATCTCTCTGCTCTCCCGTTGTCTCTCCCCTACAATCTGTTTTCACCAACGACAGCATGCGTCCATACACAGCAACCAGCTTGGAACCCAGTGGCGAGGGAGGTCACCATAGTGCTGGTGTGAGCTGGAAATCAAAGCCACGGCCGGGAGGATGCTCTGCACACAGGGGGCTGCACACGCCAGGCTGTGCATGGCCCCGCAGGCGACAGCTCAGCTTGTCTGCTGTTTGCATGCCTGTTTACAAGTGGGGATGGCCGTGTTTCCTTAGGAGGGAGTCGTGCTCAAGGAAGGAAACCAACCAGCCCTTGCTTGGGACGGGCATCTTGTGGTGGGTTTTCAGGAACGCCCTTCAGTGGCTTCCTGTGACTGTGACTCAGAATCTGTGACACCCGGCTCACTGGCAATGTGTCCTGCAAACAGTGTTTATAGCCCGGGGTGAGGAAGTAAGAGCACGGGCATCGGACGGCCGTTTGTTTCTACTCTCTCTGCTTTACACTGACACACAATTCACCATTTTAAGGTGAACGCGGCAGTGGCCTTGGGCGCATTCACCATGGTGTGCAATCACCGCCTCGGTGTAGCTCCGTTGTATCTCCAACATCCTTGCCTCCAGTTGTGGTCACTGGTTATGGCTGCCCTAAGGAACAGATCTGGAGGGATGGATGTGCAACCTGCCTCTTTTCTTGTTTTATTGGTCCATGTGTACAGCACCTTCCATTTCCTCCAGGCATCCACGCATCCATCTATCTACTCATTCATCCATCCATCCACCAAGTCACCCATCCTTTCATCCATCCATCCATTCTATCTATCTATCTATCTATCTATCATCTATCTATCATCTATCTATCATCTATCTATCTATCTATCATCTATCTATCATCTATCTATCATCTATCTATCCATCCTTGCACCCACACACCCTTTCTCCTTTCTATCCATCCATCCATTATCCATCCATCATCTATCTGTCTACCTATCATCCATCTATCTATCTCTCATGTATCTATCTATCCAAACTTTCATCCTTCCAGTTATTTACTCACTCAACCATCAATGCACCTTTCCATCCATCCATCCACCCATGATGCATCCATCTACCTACTCACCCACCATGCAACCATGCATCCAACCATCCATCCATCCATTCATTCATCCATCAACCAACCATCCTCCTACCCATGTACCCATGCCTTTATCCTCTATCCATCCATCCGTGACTAACCCATCCATCAATTACCAAAGTCATGGCGATTTTTTCCTGGGGTCATCTACAAAGCCACAGCATATGCACTCACCCTATGCATTGATTGCCTATGGCCATGACTAGCTGGGTTCTCTCCCATCCCATCCCACATGTGTGCCTGCTGGTCTGTCCCTGTCCTGAGTGCAGGGGTGGCCTTGCTCCATTCCCTTCCCCCACCAACACATACATGGAGACTCCATGCCTCCAACTGCAGCGTACGTGGAGGAAACAGCACCTCCTGGTGGATGGGACACATCCAAGACAGTGAGTGACCAGGCTGGCCAGAATCCAGGCTCCCTAACCCACATACTTTCCCTGTTCTCTTTGTGGGGCAGAATATTACAAAAGTTTTCCTATTGTTACTGCTTTATTAGTAAAAATGCCACTAGTTCAAGCCAGGATTTTGTTCTTGGTCAGATCATCTTGTGCTATAGGATAGGGACCTTCCTGTGGGAACAGAGCAGAGTAAACCTTGGCTCATTTCTCCCGGGATGTGGCCTGCGTCTGCTTATTCTGTAATGAGCTCTGTGCCCTATCACCCCTATAATTTCATCACAGAAACAAAAACATGAGGCAGAACATTAAGAAATGGGAGAAAGGGTCCCCAAGCACCCTGGCCCTGCCCAGTCCTCTCCCTGAGACCCAGAGAATGTGACATGGTCTTGTTGTTCCTCCCGGGCCTCTGGCGGTGTTGTCCCTTGTTCTTTCTCATCCTCTCCCTTGGCAGTTCTGAATTGGGGTTGATTCTGCCCCAGAGAAGACACTTGATGATGTCTGGAGACAGTTTGGGGTGTCATAGCCTGTGGGGATGCTTCTGATATCGGGTGGGTGAAGATCAGAGACACTGACCACTCCGTAGTTCCTAGGATATCCCACATCAGAGGAGGGATCCAGCCACAGACGTCAGCAGTGCTGACGCAGAGACACCTTGGTCTACATGAGAGACTCTGTTTGTCTATGTATCTATCTATATCTCTTATCTATCCACCTATCATCTATCCATTCTTCCTTCCATCTATCCATCCATCCATCCATCTATATCTATCTATCTATCTATCTATCTATCTATCTATCTCTATCATCTGTCTATATCTATCCTCTATCTATCATCTGTCCATTCTTCCTTCTATCTATCCATCCATCCATCCATCCATCCATCATATCCATCTGTCTATCCATCCATCAACCATCCATCCATCCATCCATCCATCTATCCATCCATATCTATGTATCTATCTATCACCATCTATCTATTATCTCTCATTCACTTATCTGTCCATCTATATATCCATCTGTCCATCCATATCTACCTGTTGTCAGTCTGTCAATCTATCTTCCTATCTTTCTACCTATCCATCCATCCATCCATCCATCCATCATCTATGTATCACACTGCTTCACAAGCGGCCATGACTTTGCCCCTCCCCCCAGGGAACATTTCTGGACATTCCAACTTTTGGGGGAAGAAATGGAATTGGCATCTGGTGGCGGCAGACTGCAGGTTCCACCCAAGGCCCATGCCATAGTAAAGAGACCGTGCCCTCGCCCTGCATACCTGACACTTGGTTCTGTCCCAAGACACCCTTCCTTTGCCCCCGTCTTCCCTCAGCCCCTCTCTCTGTCAGGGGTCCCCCCATAAACATCATCGAGGTCACCCAGGGTCCCTGCCATCAGGCCCGCAACTCATTCATGAGGCTCCCTGGGGGTCCAGTCAGCAGCAGCATCTGCACAAAGGCACCACCTTCAACAGACACCACGGTCCTACGTCGGTCCATGCCTCGTTGCCTGCCAGCCTTAGGGCGTCACAGGGGACGGGCCGTCCTCTGGTCCAGCCGCCCTCTGCCCCAGCTAGCAAACCACACATTCCCTCTACGTGGGCACTGCCCTCTCGGCTCTCATCCCCGTGCTCAGACAAGGCCCCCCACCCAATCTCTTTGCAAAGCTCAGCTCCACAATTTCCAGCAGTGCCGGAAGCTTCCTTGGCTTTTCTGGGCTGGGTGCAAACATGTCACCTGCCTCCTGGGATTGTCCCCAGCCATCACCCAGAACACACACAGCCCGGGCACAACATCCTCGGTGCTCACACTGACCTGGTGAGCCCCGCCTCTGCCAGGAAGCCCTCCTGGATTTCTTCCCACTCCCAAATCTTTGCAACCTGCAGCCCTGGTCAGCATCTCAATTATTTTGAGTTCTCTCCCCCGCCCCTACCCGGAAGCACAGCCCTGAGCCCAGCATGTGACGACGTCGTCAGCGTCTGGATCGATGGGACGGCAGGCTAGTGGACGGGCAGCAGGTTAAGGAGAGGACCCTGGAGGCGGAAAGTCTGGGTCTTGTTTGCTTGGGTGACCTCCTTCGCCCCTTCTTGCCTCAGTTTCCCCATGTGGAGTAGGGGGATGTTGGGAACACAGCCGCCTCCCACCCCCGAGATCCCTGCTTGGCTCCAAGGAGTCCACAGAGTTGCGGGATCTACTCATTGCTCCGGAGAGACGGCGCCCCTCCCCGTGTCCGTCTATGTGGCCAACGAGGGTACAGACACACACGGCTGGGGGATCCTAGTGCTGCCCTGGGGATGTCCCCGCAGCTGCTCTCTGAGCTTGGTCACAGGCTCATGACTCCCTATGATGTTGCCGGCCCCAGAGAGAAGACGAGAGGAGCCCTGACTGGTGTGGGTCACCTCCCGGGGGCCCTGCCCTCAGTAGGGGCTGCAGAGCGAGCCGGCAGGTGCATGTCAGGCTCCCCATATCCTGCCCGCCCACCCCGCTGCCTCCAGGGACGTGAAGGGGGATGTGAAAGGGAGGGCCCAGCTGCAGTGGCTTGCCAGCCGGTGGTGACAGCAAGGAGGAGGTACAGATGGAGGGGCTGGATGGGAGGGCAGCACCCCAGTTGGGGGTCCACGGGGGGCTCATCTGCCCTAACCCTAACCCTTTGGCCATGTCCCCTTGTCCTAAACACGACCACCCAGGGTGTGGTTAGGTCTGGGGTCCCAGGACAGCCTTACATACTGTCCAGCTGCGGCAGGCACGTCCCTGGGCTGTGGCTGAGCAGGGGTCTTTCCAACGGCCAGCAGACCCTCATATGCTTCCCCAAGCACCATCCAGAGGCCACATCCATCCCCGGATTCCTCCTGAGACCTGGGTCCCATCGGCCTCCCCAGATGCAATCAGCAGGATTTGGGGGCCACCGTCCTGGAGACACACCCCCCTTCCCTGCACCAGGGCTGGCATCGGCCGTGCCCCGATGACCCGCCATTCCTCCAGCGTGCAGACACCCACGAACAAAAGAACAGACACTCGTGTCCAGCATCGTGGGCACAGTCCCCCGCACGGCCACGGGCTTCTTCCTTGGCCGATGCAGTTTCTTAGCACCCGGTGCCGGGGCCCTACCTCCGACCGTCCCCACGGCACAGACACAACGGGGACGCAGAGAAACCGTGTTGGCTTTGCACGCAGAAGCACGTGGCCCAGCGTTCCGTCTCCTTACTATCAGCGAGGCTGACCGCCCGCCCTGCCGACAACTGTATCCAGACGGATGCTCTAGCTGGGGCCACGCGCTCCCTTCCGCCCAGACGCCGCTGGAGGGCGGCTTGGCACACGCTCCAAGGCCCCGTGTTCGCACATGATCTGGCACCCGTGAGCATGTCTGTGGGGGCTCACGGCCCTCTGTCCCCGCGCCCCCCACCGTGGCCGTCAGGGTGTTGGCCCCATACGCCCGCCCAGTGCGGGGCTTGGCTCAGCCGGCATGGGTGCCTTTTACCGGATGAACGTTTGCAGGAGAGTTTCCCTGGTAGGCACCTCTGCAAGGTCTCCCTGGGGGTTTGGCCGGCTGTGTGGGCAGCCCCCCTCTCGCCCACATCTGCACCCGTGAAACCCTGTCCCCGTTAGACCTCCCTGATTCCCGACAAGGCACGGACGCGGCACCAGGCAGAGGGCTCACCAGGAGTCTCAGAGGGCAGCCGGCAGCTCTGTCTCAGAGCCTGGCGTCCGGAAGGCAGCGGTCCTCATTCTGGAAGCCGGCCGGCGGTCAGACGTGCCTCGGAACCGTCTGTGCCCACAGAGGGCCGGCCCGAGTCACGGCGGCTGTCCTGTGGCTGCTCCGGCAGGTCTCACGGGGGCATGGCCCAGCCGTTGCGAAATGCAAATTCTCCAGGGTCCACCTCCGAGCCTCGCAGCCACGGTTGGGAGGCAGGGTGGGGAGAGAGGAAACCCGTGTTGAAATTTCCTGTGTAACTAACCGTCTGCTCGCTCGCTCGCTCCGGCGACGGCGAAGCCCGTGGGGCCGCCTGACTCCTAGGACGCTTGCTGCAGCCCTGCGTGGGGTGGGGTGCCTGCGTCACAGCCTCCAACGGCAGCGCTGCTTTCAAGAGGCCTCGGGGAGACCCTGCCCACCTGCTCAGGGTCGCCTGCAGGAGGCAATCCTGTGCACGCAGGCGGGGAGCTAGGACCGTCCTCCTAACTCAGCAGGCAGAGAAGCAAGCGCCCCCTCCCACCCAGACAGGGCTAATTCCTGTGTTATTTTTTGTTGTTGTTGTTTCTTTTGTTTTGTTTGGTTTTGTTTTGTTTTTTAGTTAAAAAAAAGTGAAAAAATTGCTAGCAGAACATATTTCCTTTTGCATCCTAAAGCTGTGTGCATTGCGACATCTTTGGTCCAGTGGCCAGAACGGCCAGGCCACGGGGCAGGGACGGCCCACGCCTGCCCTCGGTGTGGGGTGGGGGCTCCTGGCTCACTCGCTGCACGTCCCATGGTGGCGGGGGTGGGGGCCGTGGGCATTCACAGCGGCGTCGGACTGGAGGGCAGAGGCAGACATTTTCACGAGGCAACAGGGGCGAAGAGAGATGTGGGAAAGATGCGGAAGCTGCTGGAGAGCCAAGGTCTGAGCTCCCGCACCTGTGTCCTGTGGATGGTGAGTCACTTCTGGGGACCCAGGGATGATGTCACCTGGCCACTGTCCCACAGGGAAAGGCGGGGTTAGCCATCTATCTGTGTTGTATAAACTTTCCATTTATCTGTATTGATCTGCCGTCGATAGATGATGTGTAGACTGTCTCTGTATTTTCCACCATCCCACGTATTTCTACGCATCCTTTATCTAAGAACCCTCCAACTATTTTCTATCAACTGCTTATCGATGTGTACCTGTCATCTTAATCGACGTATGAATTCTATCATCTGTGTATCCATACGCATTGATAATGGGTAACTATTCATATCCACCAATATCTAGCTATACCTATTAATATCTACCTGTACATCTACCGAGATCTGTCAATATTTATCCAGCCATCATCTATGTATCTATGAATTATCTACTTATCAATCATCTAATACCCATTATGTTTATCTATATTTATCTTCTCTATCATCTATCTATGCATCTACCCATCTTTCCATCCATCCATCATATCTGTTTATGTATCATCTTTCTATCTATCTATCCATCCATCCATCCACTTCTCCATCCATCCATCCATCCGTCCGTCATATCTGTTTATCTATCTATCATCTATCTATCATCTATCATCCATCCATCCATCCATCCATCCATCCATCCATCATATCTATCTATGTATCCATCCATCCAACTGCCATATCTATCTATGTATCTATCTATGTATCTCTGTATCTATCTCTCTATCCATTCATCATATCTATCTATCTATCTATCTATCTATCATTTTCTATTAACTACATCCACCCACTTCTCCATCCATCCACCCACCATCCATCCTTCTATCTACTTACGCATGTCATGCTTCTGTAGACTGTGGTGCTCCTATGTTCACACTCATGGTGGAGGGGTTGGCCCACACAGAGGATGTGGTTCTGAGATGCTGCAGAAGGTGTGGGCACATCTCTCCCACAACACCGTTGACGGTTGCCCGTTGACAGTCCAGGCTGCTGGGCCCCTGGGGGATGGTCATATTTATTAATAAGATTTTTATCAAGAGGATCTATTAAATCCCAGATCTATAGGGACTGTGGGGCCTACCCAAGACCCCTGAGCCCCAGCTGGGCACCTGCACCTGCTAAAGGGGCCGTCACATCAGTCACTGGTGGCTCCACTGACCTGTGGACAGCAGAGTCATTTCCTTACACATGTCCCCCTGTCCCCAGTATTCAAGCCCCTAGAAGCAGCCCCTGGGCCTTCCAGCCCCTAAAAGGTGCCATGGACAAGGATATGGAGGAGGGAAGTGTGGCCGAGGAGAGGTCAGAGAGAACCTGCCCTTGGAGGGGGACATGTTTACCTGTTCTCGTGCCTGGGATGGAGTCCCTGGGAGTGCCTGGTCCTTCTGGGTGACAGTTTCTCTCAGGGAGAAAAAAGTGGGGATGACAAAGCTCCTTCCACATCCTGTAGGGCACTCAAGTGTCTTGTACGAGACTGATGTTTCAATGCCTGGGACCTGGCAACAAAAGGGAAGGGAACTCGTGTCCTCATGCATCTCCAGGGAATCCCACACCCCACAGTGACTTCTGAAACCTGAGAGTGTCTCTAGACAGGTACTGTGTCTCAGATCCTAAGTGGTCGCAGGGGACCCCGTCTCCCCGGGCATTGGGAGGGGTCTTTGCACGTACATGTGACACCCAGTGAGGGCTGGAGGAGCATGTCCCTCCTCTCTGCACAAAGAATGACTCGTTAAAGACGCTTCCAGCAGCAAGTCCTGAAAACTGGTGGCTGAAAGCATGAGATTAGTAGTATTTTTTTCTTTACTTAATAAGAAATCTAGAGATGAGCCCTCCAGGGTGTGTTTGACAGCTTCAAAATGTCATCAAGAGCCCGTCTCTTTTTATCCTTCTCCACCACCCTTCTTAGTAAACTAGAATCCTTGCCTCATGGCACAAAGTGGCTGCCACGGCACTGGGCATCCCATCTGCATCCAGGGCAGCAGAAAGGAAAAGCGCTGTGCCAGTCCTCTCTCCTCTGAGTCTGGCCGCGTGGTAGGAAAGCGGCATCTTGGTCAGAATCTCTGCGGCTGACTTCGTCTTCCATCACCGTGGTCAGAAGCGGGTTTTGTGGCAACGTCCAGTGGCCAGGGACAAAAGCCAGGAGTGACCGTGAGGGCAGATTGGGGCTGTGTGCAGGAAGCTGTGATCAGGCCTGGCTTCTGTTGGAGCCTGGGGGCCATCGCTGAGGTCACGGGGACCCAGAGGGTCTGCAGAAGGATGGACATCAGCCAGAAGGACCGTCTGTCCGGCCAGAACTACTTCCTGTCGAGGATGCACTGCCTTCCTGCTTGCTTCAGCATGAAGCCTGCTTGTCCCCGTCACCGCACGCGACGGCCTCCCTGGGAGCCATCTCGGGGCGCGATGAGAGCGAGCAGGAAACATGGTGACAGCAGCTGTCATGGTCACACCTTTCTGGGGGCTTCCTACTCGTCCCCATCATCTGTCCGCAGCTGCCATGCTGCACCCTGTCATCCAGCATGATGACCCGTGGTTTATGGGTGGGAATGGAGTTTCACAAAGGAGGTCACACGGCTCTGAATGTGGGGGCGCGTGGCCAACGTTAGGTCCTAGCGCCTGTGGGTATGAAGCAGGCGGGATTAGTTGCAGATCTGAGATGAGCTCGTCCTGGATCGGGATGGCCCTGAATCCAAGGACAGGGGTCCCCGTAAGAGACAGAACAGGAGACACACACGCAGAGGAGAAGCCACCTGAAGACAGAGGCAGAGAGGGGACGGACGCGGCCACCAGCCCAGGGATGTCTGGAGCCCCAGAAGCTGGAAGACGCAGGAAGGACCCTCTCCTGGACCCTCTGGGTAGGAAGCAGTCCCTGCCCCACCTGGATCTCAGACTTCTGGTCTCCAGAGCTGGGACAGGATGGATCCCTTGGGAGGGCACATGGCACGGAGTGTCCGTCGCAGCCCAGGGAACAGAGCTGAGCCGTGTCGTGCAACCTTCACCTCTGTCTGCTTCGGGAACACGTACGTCCCCCATGAAGGAGACCCTGTCCCCATGAGCGGTCACTCCCCATCCCCTCTGCAGCCGCCGGCCACCAGGCCTCTGCTCTCTGTCTGTGCATTTGCTGATTCTGCACGTTTTCTGGAAATGGCATCGTGGGGGGTTGTCCTGTGCGTCCGGGTCTTGCACGAGACACCGGATTTTTAGATCCGTCCACGGGGCAGCGGGCATCAGAATTGCCTTCCTTTTCGTGGCCGAATCCTAATTCCCCATGTGGATGGACCCGGTTCTGTTGGTCCCTTCCCCGTGCCGGCGACAAGACCCTGGCGTGGGAATGGTCTGATGTCACCTCACGCTCAAAGGGCCTGCGGATACCAGTTTCCACCAAGAGATCACGAACCCGCTGTTCAGACTCTGCTGTGCCCCTGTCACCAGCCTGCCAAGACCCCCTCCGACCCCCACGGCCCCCTGCAGACTCGGTGCCAGGCTCGGGGCGGCTAAAATCCATCCTCACTGTTGGCGAATCCCAAATTTGCAAATCCGTGCCCTCGTGACCCTATATTTGTAACCCTGCCCCCTCAAATCAACACTCGGGGTGATTTTTGGTGTTTTGCCAACATGCCCAAAGCACCAAATCATGAGAGTCCCCCCCGCAGGGCACGTCCCCAGGTGGGCCTGCCCTGTCTTCTCTTTCCAGCTTACACTGCCAAAAAGTGTCCTTTCTGCCGTTGACTTAGGACAATGTTTTTGGGTTTGTTTGTTTGTTTTTGGATTCAGTAAGTGTTTATGCAGAAACAGCATTAAAAGAGGGTTACGTATGGACGGGTGGTTGGGAACGCGGTGACCAGAGGCTCCCAGGAGCGTGAGGTCCTCTCTGGAGATGCTGCTCCCATATGTGCTGATTTAGGGTTCCCGATGACTCTGTGGGACATCACTACCCTTGAGTCCCGACCCCCGGCCACGCTTTGGGTCGGTTCAGACCCAGGGTGAGCACTGAAGCGTCCTGAGGTGGTGCCCCTGGATCCCTCCTCCAGGCAACAGACACCACGGGGACGGGACATGGGGGAGCGCGCATGCACCCTGCCTCCTCTTAACCATTAGTCCTTGCTCCCCGGCAGGGTCACCAAAGGCAGGTGCCGTGCACAGGTGAGGGCAGAGCGGTACAGGTGTCTGTCTCCGGGTAACGGGGACTCCGAGAACCCTCTGCGTGCACGGGTCCTTCTGCTGCAAGGTGTGCGTGAAACGGAGAAGCGTGCATTGGGCGGGACCCCAACCAGCCCGTTTTCTGCCCAGTTCCTGCGACGCATGCATGCCCGGAGGTCGGACGGGAGAAGGCAGGGCTCCGTGACGTTCTGACCGTCCCGGGGCTGCAGGCGTCCCTTTGCGATGTCCGGGAGCTAATGTGCAGCCCTGCCCTGATGGTGCCCAGACCCCGAGTCCTGTACGTGTGGGGCTTTGCTGCAGGGGCACGATCTGCTCATTGCTCCAGGCAGATGGCGTCGTCCGGCACCGAGGAGGGGGACGCGTGCGCAGGAATCGAGATGCCCGCTCTCCCAGAGGAGAGCCACAGGCCAGCCCAGGACCCCGTGCCCTGCACACTGAGCCAGCATCACGTTTCCGAGCAAACCTGACCCTGAAAGGCGGCCGCCATGCCGAGCCCCCCGCGTGGGTTTTCAGGAGCCGCACATGGTGCTGTCCTGCCGTCCTCTCCGGCCACCTCCCTCCGTGTCTGCAGCTCTGGGGGGGATCCCGTCGTCCTTGAAAGCTGGGTGAGGACATGGCAGGAAGCCATACAGATCCCTCCCTCGCACTGCGGCTCCCTATCTGGCCGTCCCATCTGGCCGTGGCCGTTTGTCTCCAGGGCTGGCATCGGAGAGACGGTGCAAAGAAACGAGCTCGCGGGCACAGGAGGCCCAGCACACGGGGCCCCTTCCCCTGAAGACGCGGCGTACGGCCAAGCCGCAGGGTGTGGCCAGATCAGCCACACCCCAGGCTCTTGGGGGCAGACGACTAAGAAAAGCCAGCGTCCCCGTGTCCCGCAGCCCAGGGGGTGTGTTGTGCTCTCTGCTTTGTGGGTCAACGCGGGACGTGCCCAGCAGCCCGTCGGCGGCACCCACAGATGGACGGAGAACGGCCACGGGTCCCTGCGTGGGTGGCAGAGGACTGACCACGAGCAGGAGCGGAGCTCTGACACCTGCTGCCCCGGGGAGGGACCGTGAGGACTCGATGCTCACGAGGGAGGCCAGACGCATGGGACACGTCACGCACGGTCGTGCGGAAAAGGCAAATCGGCGAAGTCGGGAAAGCAAACGGGTGGTTCTCACCGGGGGCGGACGGGGATGGCGAGTGGCCAGGCAGGGGGACGGGGTCTGCTCTGCGGATGGAAGGTTCTGGAAATGGAGGTGGTCGTTGTACAATGTTGTGAACGTGCTCTCGGCCCCGAGCTTGTACCTGTTAAACAGGTGAATTGGGGGCGCCTGGGTGGCTCAGTGGGTTAAAGCCTCTGCCCTTGACTCAGGTCGTGATCTCAGGGCCCTGGGATCGAGCCCCATATCGGGCTCTCTGCTAATCGGGGAGCCTGCTTCTTCCTCTTTTGCTCCCCCTGCTTGAGCTCTCTCTCTCTGTCAAATAAATAAATTAAAATCTCTAAAAAAAATAGTAAATCAGCACGTGAATAATACGTGAATGAAAATCCCTCTGTCCCTCCCAGCCTAGCACGCAGCCCCGCACCAGACTGGCCCCGGGGTGGCCACAGCTGTCCGTTCCCCCCAGGTACCCAGCACCTCCCCCACCTCTCCCCACGCACAGAGGACTCAAAACCTCCCCCATGTTATCGTTCGCTTTTATTTATGAATTCGTTAGTTTATATACATATATATGTATAAATTCGTTAATTTATATTTTTAAAAGCCCCCCGTTTTATTATTTCTTTACTTATTTCTGTATTTGTCTATTTCCGTGTTTACTTATTTTTGTTAAATTTTTTTTAGCAAGCGTCCCCACTTTAAATCCTCAGGGGTGTGAGTCTTCCCCAGATTACCGCCACGTGGTGAGCTGCGGCCACCGGCCAGTACCTGTGACCCCCCCAGAGCTCGCTGGTCATCTAGCGGAAAGTCGGTGGCCTTGGACCGACGTCTCCGCGTCTCCCGACCCCCCGCCCCTGGAAACCGCCATCCGTGTGTCCATAACTCTGAGCTTTTTAGATTCTACGGAGAAGTGCGAGGGTGCAGAACGTGTGTTTCTCTGATGTATTACACAGGGTCCAACCACGTTCTTGGAAATGGTGGGACTGCCTGATCTTCAACGCTGAGTCATAGTCCATGATGGATATAATAAAAAGTACAAAACAGGGGGTGGGGGGTGGGATGGGGGGGGTGGGGGGGTTTGACACTGGGGGGTATGTGCTATGGTGAGGGCTGTTCATTGTGTAAGACTGATGATTCACAGACCTGAACCCCTGAAACAAATAAAATATTATGTGTTGATAAAAATAAAAAAGAGGAACATTTCAAAAAGTTGAAAAAAACCACTAAAAAGTACAAAACCATATTTAAAAATATATAAAATATATAATATATGATTTATATAAAAATATAAAATATATATGAAATTTTAATATACAAAATTATGTATAATATACACTATATATCATGTGTAGTATTATACTATATGTGATAATTATGTAATATAATTCATAATATATGGATTATATGTATAGGTCAAAACTATATAATTTATGATAACAAAATATTATATAATAATGTATAATATGTAGTCATTATAATACATTACATATAACAATACAATAGAATATATTTTTGTAATTATATAGTGTATATTATGTATAGTTATATCCATATTATAATTATTATATATAATATACTATATGTAGTATATAATTATATATAATAAATATAATCTCTATATAATAATCTATGTAAAATAATAGTACATACAATGATATATAATCAAATATAATCTATTTATATATGATCATATATGATCATAATAATCATAGATATGATTATCTATGATCACATACATCAAATATGATGTATATGATTTAATCTATATACAATAATCTGTATATAACATAGAATTTATACAATTACATATAATCAAGGATGATGTATGTATACTATATGATATAATGTATATACAATGTAACATAGCATAATGTATAATATAATATAATGTAATATAATATATAACATGACACAATATATAGACCACATTTCCGTCATCCTCTCGTCTGCAGATACTTACGGAACAGCACTGTGGGTGTCGGGCCGACAGGGACACAGCCCGCGCAGAGCCTGGACTCATTGGCGACCGTGGAGGTCAACCCTTGGAACATCCTTTACGGATGGGATTTCTACAATGCCCGCCCCCTGGCATCCACCGTGGGGCCCACCTAGGCCGGCAAAAAGGGGAAGACAAGGCAGGGCGTCCCTGGGCCAGAAACGTCAGGAGGGGTCATCTGCTTGTTGAACCCACCAAGCTGTGAAGATTGGACCCAACGAGTCAGGTCACTCTTCTATCTTTGATGTGGGGAGTCTTCACCTCGGGTCTATTCTGGTCTCGGTTGGACATGGGGTTCATTAAATTGTCTCCTGTTCAGATGCCAGTTGGTTAAGGCTTTAAGGACTACCTCGTCAACACCAAAGGAATGAATGTCTAATGTGGAATTCCAGGTGGTGTGGGAAATGGGAGGACATGGCTGGGCATGGGGCGCTGTTCCCTCTCCCCAGCCTAGCCCTCGTGCTTGGACTATTGATGTAGCCTCTAAGCAGACTTTTGGCAGGCCGTGTGGAAGGTGGAATGGAGACCGAACTGGGAGCAGTGGGCCTGGTGGCGTGATGATGTGGTAAGGTTATCGCTTCTACTCACCTCAATCCCCACCCCTGAGTGTGGGATGCTTCCAAAGAGCAGAGAACCCAGGGAAAGGAAGTCGTGACCTCACAGTGGAGACACCTGTCAGACACACCCTGGGGAGGTGCTCGAGGTCGACATCCATGGGGACGAGTCAGGCTGAGAGGAGGCGCCCTTGATGTGACGTGACCACAGAGCCATATCAGCTCCGTGTGCTTGCTCCCCAAAACCCCAAACCCCAATCTAAACCCCAGAATAGACCCCAACAGAGGCACATCCTACAAACTGCCCCACCACCATGCCTCATAACTGTCAAAAAGTTAGCAGGAACGACGAGAGACTGAGAAAGCGTCACAGCCAGAGGAGCCCCTTGATGTCATACAGTGTCTTGGATGGCGTCCTGGGGCACATGAGGCCTTATGGGAAACGGAGATATGCATACAACACGCTCTCCTCTGTGCTCACCCCTGCATTAGCCAGACTTTTCAGCGCAAGTCTCCAGGATGGAATGTGGGGTTTTCCCTGGGCCCCAGTGCAGCCCCCGGGCACTGTGGGAGGGCCTGGCTGTGAGTTGGCCTTCTGAGGGGCTGTCCCCCCAGCCCTGCTCCTTCCCTGAGAGGGTCGGGAAGCCCTTAGCTCCCCGAGGGGGCTCGTCTGCAAGGCAGGGGTGTGGTGACTTTCACTCACTTTTGCAACAGTGAAGGGCTTGATCCTGAGGCACCTGGTGGTTGTGGGTCTGCCCACAGAGAGCACCCACCTCCGTGTGGTTTGGGGTTTTCCTCTGGGGTCTGCGTGAGGCCGCCCCTCGTCTGATGTCCTGTCATCACAGTGAAGATAGACCTCCTCAGGGTGAGGGACCCTTCTTCCCTGCTTCTCAGACTTTCTCCATTTCCAGAGCTCAGAGACCGGGCAAAGAGCCTCATCTGTCTCTCCCTGTTTGTATGTGTGCGTGCGTCATCTGTGTTTGTCCATCATTTATACCTGTCAGGCATTTCTATGTGTCCATCCATCCATCCACCCCCATCTTCTGTCTATCCATCCATCCATCCATCCATCCATCCATCCATAATCTATCTATGCATTTATCTATGATTTACTATTCATCATCTATGTATCTACATACATAGGCATCTGTCTATCCATCCAACCATTCATCACTTATCTATCATCCATCATCCATCACCATCTATCATCCATCATATCTGCCCATCCATCCAACCATCCGCCTATCATCTATCCATCCACCTGTCCATCTATCCATTATCTATCCATCCATCCATCCATCATCTATCCATCTACGTATCTACCTATCCATTATCTACCTATCCACCCATCCATCTATATACCTAACCATCCAATCTATCCATCATCTATGTGTCCATCCATCCATCCATCCACCTATCATCTCTCTATCATCTACCTATCCACCCGTCCATATATATATCTAACTCTCCAATCTATCCATCATCTATGTGTTCTCCGACTATCTATCTATCCACCCATACATCCATCCATCCACCTACCAACCCATCTATCCATCATCTATGTATCTATGTGTTTACCATTTATATATTGGTCATCTTAGGTATCTACGTATGTAGGAACCTATCCATCCATCCATCCATCCATCCATCCATCCATCCACCCATCTACCTATTCATCTAATATCTACCTATCTATGAACGATCCATCCATGTATCCATAATCTATCTATCTGTCTATTAGCAATCTACCTATCTATTTATCCATCTATTGATTATCTATCTATCTATCTATCTATCTATGGCAGTGGTTTATAGCCAAGGACAATTCTGCCCCCAGGGGACATTTCTGGCAGTCACACTGAGGAGGACATCCTACTGGCAAGCAGTGGGTGGAGACCAGGGACACTGCTCCACACCCTACAGGTGCCAGGATGCCCTACACCAGAAAATGACCCATCCCACATGTCACTAGTGCCAAGGCTGAGAAAATGTGTCCTAAAAGGAGTCCATCTATGCTGTCCCTCCTGGGTTCATGTCCAGCTAACCCTCCTGACAACAGTCTTTTTGGGATGCTCAGCTGTTGTGTGACAATCATGCATATATATGATAACATCTGTACATATTATATGCTCACCTGATTTTCCACATTATTTTTTCTCTCTTTATCCTTTTACCCCTATATTCTCCCAGTGTTTGCCTTTTCTTGGTGGCTCCAACATTGGATGACACCCTATCTTTTCCTTGCCACCTTCAGCATTGCTTAGTAAGTCAGTCAGAGGAAGATAAATACCATGCAATCCTGCTTTTAATTTTTTTCGAAGAATTCCTTGTGCCATCCTTCCTACTCCTGAATTTCACCTGATAACCTTTCTCTAAGAAACGCCCTCCTCCACTCTGGTCCCCATCTGGAGTTTGACCTCTGGCAGAGCTGTTGAAGGCACCAGGGTGGATACTGGATTCAGACACCTGATTCAAGCTTTGCCAATCAGACGATGGATATATAGACATTTATTTTAAGGGATTGGCTCATACGCTTGTGCAGGTGCAAGTCTAAAATCTGCAGGTTGGACCTCAGCCTAGGGACCTGGTGAAGGCTTACAGTTTGAGTCTGAATACTTCTGCAGGCTGAATTCCTTCTTGCTCTAGGGTGGGGGTGCGGGGAGGAGCTTAGCTTCTTTTTGTGTAGATCTTTCAACTGATTGGACATGGCCCACCAATGTCAAGGAAGGCAATGTCCTCTACTCAAAACCCTCTGATTTCAGTGTGCATCACAAATTGACATCACAGAAATACTCGGAAGAGTATTTGGCCACATAGCTGAGCACCGCGGCCCAGCCAAGCTGACACATAAAATTACCCATCAGATACGGATGGCCTCATGAGCTGAGAAGTGGAGGGCTCTCCTCTTTGCTTGCATGATTCATGGAGACCAGAGAAAATCTATCTGCAGGGAGCTGACCACCAGAGGACCCAAGAGAGGAAGCGGACATGCTAGGCAAAGTACAAACAGGGTTTCTTTCCTTGCAGGGCGGAGGGGGTGGGTGGGACTTACAAAGGAATGACTCAGCCATAAACAAGGACCAAAGGTCTGACACCTGCTGCCACATGGATGGACGTTGAGCAGACAATGCTTGTGGGAGAAGCAGATGCGTGAAGGGCTGTGCACACTGTGTGATTCCATCTACATGAAGTCCAGATTTGGGCAAATTCTATTCGATCCTATTTATGTGAAATGTCCAGAATGGGCCAATCCACCGACAAACAGTGAGTTAGTGATGCCACGTGCTGGGGAGGGGAACAGGGAGGGACTGCTTTATGGGGATGGGGTCTCCTTCAGGAAGATGAGAATGTTCTGGAATTATATAGAGCTGGTCTTTGCACAACCCAGTGAATGTCACCGAACCATTCATTTTAAAATGGTGAATTTTATGGGATGTGAACTTCACCTCAATGAAGAAAAATACCTGTTTTTAACCCACCAAGCTTGGGACCAGGGTCAGGGGAGGAGGGCTCCTGTTTGCACCCCTAATATATCTTTTGCATGTTCCCCAATATGCAAAAGTCTTCCCCAAAATGGTGAACAGGCCAAGTGCTCCTGCAAGGTCACACAGGTGGCACATATTTGGTAAAATGCACCGTGACAACGGGACAGGTTGCTGAGTTATTTCTGCTGAATTATTTCTGCTGCCTTCACGAGGGGCGGGAAGACCTGCGGTTGTCTGTTGGGCGCTGAGCGAACTTCAGAACCTTCAGAGACGGCACCACGCGTCTGTGGACCAGTGTTCCAGTGGAAAGATCGTGCTCATGCCTGGTTTTGTTGACCAGATAATCCACCATCATCCTTTGTGCAAGCCAGCCTTACCCTCATGGGGCAGGTCTCCACTGGTCTTCCATGCACAAGGGAAAACGCAACAAGGTTAGCTTCTGTTTCTCTAGCTGCCTAGGACGGGAGAGTCTTGCACTGAGGACTAGGGGACTGGCCATGTTATGGAGGGACCTGGACAATGAGTCTTGGCCACGCTGGCTTGCTGAGCCCCTCCGGATAGAAGGGCGGAGGGGGAACATGGTGGCCAACCCCCCCATCCAGCTTTACACATCCCCGGAGTTCTGCATTGGAGTCTTCTCATGGTGGCCACACAATGCCTGGTGAGTGATAAGGTGAAATGCAACCGGAAGAAGGCAGGAAATGAACCAGCCCCGCCTTCCCTCCTCATGCTGGGGAGCGGAAGTCCCACGGAAGCCCCACCTTGAATGTTGGGGCACCTGGGGTCCTGCAAGCTTCAGCAATGAGCATGGGATAGCAACCTGGCTGCTGTGGAAAACAAATAAACACCAGAGACTTTCTCTGTGTGTGCTGATTGCCTCTCAGCGATGTAAACATGTGCCCCAAACAGAGTGACCAACGTGACAATAATTCTGTCAGGCACTACGTAAAAACAACAAACACAGATGCAAACATCCACGATGAGCTAAACGTTACTGTTTGAGATAAGGATGGGACCAGTGAAATGAATTAATTAAGCATCATGAGAGGTTGATGGTCATTTGGTCAAGAGGAATTGTCCAATGTGGCAACACTTTCAGTTGAAAAATGCAATAAGCAACAAAGGAGGATTTGAGAATATTTGTGATGAGCATGCTTCCGTTAAAGTCAAGAGGGTAGAAATATGGAAAGAATAGGTAGGTGGCTGGAAGGACGGACGGACGGATGGATGGATGGATGGATGGATGGATGGATGGTTGGGTGGATGGATGGTTGGGTGGGTGAGTAGATGGATGGTTGGGTGGATGATGGATGGATGGATGGATGGACAGATGGACAAATGGATAGAGAAAACAGAGGTTGCCAGTGCCTCAACTTTAGATCCCAGTTCAGTGAACTGGTCATGGGAATTCTCAGTGATGTCTCAGGACTGGACACTGCCTGTGGGTCTCCCTGGCAGGCCTTACTAGTTGGAAGTCCCATAAGGGAGCAACTACCCTGGGCCTCCCCCAACTGTCATTTGTCATTTCCATGCAGATGGTCCATCCCTGCACAATTTTCTCTGAAGGCTGTGATCCTTCCTGGTTCAGTTCTTTGTGGCCAGGCCATTTTTTTTTCCCCCTGTGGCCAGGCATCTTACAGACTATTCTGAATCATAACCCAATTACCCTACAAAGAAAAGGGAAGCCCAGCATTTTGGTAAAAAGTACAAGGATGTCATTTCCCTCAAAGAGTGGGAAAATTCTGTATCTTGGTTTTGCATCCTTATCTCCTATTCTGAAGCTGCCCTTTGATCTGATATCTACAACATCCGATTTTCTACTCTTCTTGTTGAGAAATCCCGGACATGGCACTAAAACCCACGTTTGAACCCATGTTTATAAACCCAAGGCATTAAGACAGACACTAAACCCATGTCTCTAAAGGAGGAACAAGCCATGCAGAAAATATAGTCAGTCTGAGAATGAACAGAGGAGGATATTCTACGAACCAACAATTCAGCTCCCGGAAATACCATGTTTCTCTATATGATCTGGACAGGCCATGAAGGAGAGGGGATGTAGAAAATAAAATTGATCTTATCCCAGCAAGACAACCACAGACATCACCTGGATAATGACAGCTGCTTGTGGGGTTCACCTTTGTCCCTACACCCATAAGAGTTCCATTCTGCTTGGGAGCCCACAGGAGGTTGGTAAGATCCTTCTCATGGAAAGTCCCACAAGCACATTCTACCACTCTCCACTCCCAGGACATGGCTAGATGTAGGGGAGACCACTCTGCACCGAGAGACCAGGATCCCCTCAACTTCCTTCAACAAGCCCTGCACATCTGCCCTTCGGGCTTCCACCATGATCTCCTGAGGAGACCCCGCCCTTGACCTGACCATGTTTTATATCACCACTTCACATCTGCCTTCAAATCGCTTACCAGAAATTGTAGCACTTTTGCGCTTTGTTTTCCTGTGGTGAAGACTCAACCTGACATAAAAGGAGGTCTGGCCTCTGACCCTGGCTCCTAGGAGGTGATGTCCAGACCATGACATGACCAGTCCTGTCTTTGTTTGCCTGGAGGCTTTGGTCACTTGACCATTTAGTGGTTTATGAGGAAGCTTTTGGGACATGCTTTATTAGTTGCAACCTCTGAGAGGGGATGAAGACTAAAGGTATTATCCTGCACCTCCAGAAGGAGGTGGAGATAAAGTTAACCACAAGGAAATTATGTCATTAAGTATCAGTAAAAACCGGACAGCAAGGCTCAATGAGCTTCTTTGGTTTGCAATATTCCATGCATCTTGTCACACATGGACACTGGGAAAACTGGATGAATGGGTGGATGGATGGATGGACGGACAGATGGACGGACAGATGGATGGATGAGTTGGTGGATGGATGGATGGGT